>NC_132874.1:9244586-9548928 GCF_048164855.1 Canis lupus baileyi
AATTAGCATGAACATCCCCTGAGGGAAATAATCACTAGGGTCCTAGGGAAGCTGGGATGAAGATGTGGTGCTCATCCCTTAGCATCCAGCAAAGGCAACTGATTTGATTGACAAGTTCCAATACATGCAATATAATCATGCAAGCCCTTGCACAGTGAGAGTCTTACCAAGATTCTTTTAATGGTCAAAGTAAATTTTCTGTAGCCTCTCTGAAGCTTTGCAGGCTAAAGTTCCAGTAGTATGGCCTCTGGCAATGGTTCTTCACATTTTGAAAGCATGAGAACCCCAAACATCAAAATACAGTCTTGCAGATCCCCCACACAATTAATAGTCCTACTCTGTGTATTCATTTAAAAAATTTTTAAAGATTTTTTATTTACTCATTCATGAGAGACACAGAGAGAGAGTGAGGCAGAGACACAGGCAGAGGAGAAGCAGGCTCCATGCAGGGAGCCCGATGTGGGACTCCATCCCGGGTCTCCAGGATTAGGCCTTGGGCTGAAGACGGCACTAAACCACTGAGCAACCCAGGCTGCCCATATTCATTTAAAAATATTTGACATACTTTAAAGCAATGCATGCCAATGCCAAACTCAAAAGATGTCAAAAGAATTAGTGCTATAGCACCCAGTACCATTCTTAATAAAATTTAAAAATGTGTGCCAAGTGCATAGATGGTACTCAATAATTGCATGGAAGAAAAAAAAATAACACATATAAAACAATTATCCTACAGTTCTTATAGGGATCGTCCCCTGATCCCCAGTTTGGGCCATCCTCCTTGGAGTAAAAATTCTCGGAAAAGAAACTGAGGGCCTCCTTTACCCATTTGTCTATGCGTTGGAGCAAACTCGAAGCCATTAATCAAAAAAGTCTAAGCCTTGCCTGGACTCCACCCAATCCCAAATGGAAAGTGGGGAGCTTTCCATGTGGCAAGTGTCCTGTTAGGCTTCAACTTTCACAAGCTGTCAAACCTACTCCCCTGCTTAGCTGGTAAGCAGGCAGGTCTGCACTCAGCCAGCCAGTGGCTTACCTGTTCTTCAGCTATTACTGAAAAAAATGACCTTGAAGTCATTGATGCCTAATTGTATCAAAACCTAGCTAAAGAGATTAATATTTATGAAGGACTGTTGGGCAGTCTCTTTACCTCTATATTTATGCTCATTGATCTCATGTGTACAATCTAAAGTAGTCAACTCAGAAGCAGAGAAACTTCTAGAAGCACAGAACAGTGGTCGCCAGGTGCTGGGAGGAGTGGAGAGGTCTTGGTTCAAGACCACAAAAGTTTCAGTTTTGCAAGATGAGTAAGTTCTGGAGCATGGGGACCACAGTTAACAATACTATATTGTGTACCTGAAATTTGCTAAGAGGGTAGATTTTATTACCCTCAACATATACCTATACACACACACACACACACACACACACACACACGAAGAAAACTAACTATGTGAGGTGATGGATATGTCAATTATCTTGATTGTGGTGATCATTACAAAATGAATATCAAAACCTCAAATTGTACATCTCAAATATACATAATTTCTGTCTATTATAGGCCAATAAGTTTTCTTAAAGAATAGTTATGCTATCGATCTATTTTTGTCAAATTGGTGCTTACTTCATCTGAATGCAATTGTCTGGTTCCCCCGCCCATAGAACTGCTCTCACCAGATTACATTCCACGTTTATACCATTGGCTCACATTACGGAATGTAATGAGTGACACTGACTTTGAGGATATTATTGAGGACACTGTTCTCTAGGGTATACAGGCTTCTCTGTATAAAGGCAAGGGAGCAGTTTATCTCTGTTCCAGAAAAAGTTACTTTTCCCAAGCAATTTTTTTTCCTTCATTAAAGATATAAGAATTCTAATGAGTGATAGTATTTTTCTACTATGTTACAAAACCTCCAAGCTGGTCTTGTGAACCCAAGCTACCTCCAGTCTTTTCAAAGAATCTGGAAATGGGTAACAAACGACACACATTTTGTGTACTGACCCCTCATTTTTACCATATTTTTTCTAATCTTCCAATTTCCAATGATGTTTGCTGCCAGAAGTAACAGAATGGGTAACTAGATCTGCATCTGAGAACAAGTCTCTAAGAAGAGCCCCCCTAGGGCAGCCCCCAGCGGTTTAGCGCCACCTTCAGCCCGGGGTGTGATCCTGGAGACCCTGGATCGAGTCCCATGTTGGGCTCCCTGCATGGAGCCTGCTTCTCCCATTGCCTGTGTCTGTCGTGAATAAATAAATAAAATCTTAAAAAAAAAAAAAAGAAAAGAAAAGAATCTAAGGAGAGCCCCTCCTAAGCTCAGAGGCTCAGGAGGTAATGGAGCTGGCCACTTCCATGAAGAGCCTCCCAGAAAGTACTCATTCAGCTGTAAAAACATTAATACCTCCACCTGCTCAGTGCTCCTTCCACCTCCAGAAAGAAACCTTAAAGAAGCTGGAGACACCTGCTAGGTGAGTACAGTATTTGGGTTAAAGAGAAAGGCATTCATCTCATAAAGAGGAAAGGCTGGTCACACACACACACACACACACAGCAGAGAGCCAAGGGAAGCCCCTGTGCTACCTGCGGTGAGCCCTGGGGCATGGGATTCACCACAGAGCCTGAGTGCCAGGAAGGAGTAGGGGAAAGTATATGAGAACTGTACACATCCCTCTCTCCTGAGAGTCCCCTCAAGACCAGGAGTCTAGGCAGCTAGGGTTGTGGGCTCAGCATGCCTGGTAAAGGACAAGAGCGTCAAGAGCGTCAAGAGCACACGACTTCATGGGATGAGCCCTGGGTGTTATACTATATATTGGCAAAATGAATTTAAATTTAAAAAAAAAGAGCATGTGAAGTTGAAAACAATGAATGGCAAGCAGCAAGTCACCTAAATGTGATCAATAGCCGAATAGCTAACAAATTTATGGAACTGGTCTGAGATGCTGGGTATGGCCAACAGGACAAGAAAGCTCTCTGTAGCAGATTCAAGAGCATGAAAAAGTCTCATGTTTGAGACCAAGGAGTTGAGACTTCCAACCCAGCTATATTTATACCCTGAGCTGTTGGAGATCCATTCTATTTGTTAAGATTATTTTTAAAAACAAGGAATATAGCCCCACATAGGGCTCCCCACTCAGCAGGTAGTCTGCTTCTCCCTCTGATCCTTCCCCCCTCATAAACTGCTAATCATCTTAAACTTTCAGTTTGTCAGGCACAGATCTAAGAAATTTAATTTAATTTAATATTTGTGACCATATCCACATTTTATAGGTAAGACAAACCCAGTGAGGAAGGCGAACCCAAGATGCAGTATAACTCTAGGATTCCATCTCATAACCTGACTTCTATGACAACTGTGAACTTGCTACTTTTAACAAGTTCGGTGGGGGGGGGATAAATTTTATACCTTCAGGCTATAAAAACTGCCACTGTTCTCCAATGTTTCAAAAGACCAAGGCTGGGGAAAGAAGAGAAAGAGGAATAGAAAGTAGAGAAAGTCCACCCTAACCACCCAAGAATGTTCATCATGACACCATTTTAAATAGAAAAAAAATTGCAAATAATCTTGAGGGCTGATTTAATATGACACATCCAATAAATCATGTATTAAAAGACTGGAAGTATTTAATGACCTAAAAAAAAGCTCCAACTGAGACATTTTGGAATAAAAGGCACACTCTCTGCAGGGTAACATGAAATATATGTATTGTATGCAGATCTAAAAGACTGGAAATATGGGATTCAACATTTTAAATGACTATCTCTGGTAATGGAATTTGGGAGACTTTTATTTTTCCCCCGGTGTCTTTCTAGATTTTCCAAATCTTTGCAACAAACTTGTGATATATTCTATATTCAGGAGGAAAAAAGCTCATTTTTAAGAAAGTGAAATATTTAATATTAAGATCTTCAGTGACATCACAAAAACCATACAAACACTGGAGTCAGCTGGAACTCCAGCAGCTACGAGCACAATTTGAACTCAGTAAACTTGCACTCCCCCTTAATGAAACAGGACAGGGCACCACAGTAACCATGTAGCACATACATAAAAAATGATCGTGTGACCAAATAACCTGAAAACGGAATCTAATACCTAACTACTCAAAAAGAACTCAATATATGATAAAGGTTGCACTACTAATCACGCAGTAGGAAGGATTATTTAACAAATGGTGCTAAAATAGTCAACTATTTTAAGAACATAAATCCCTACCTTATAATATACAACAATATACAGTTTGGATGAACTAAATTGCTAAGTATAAACTCTATACTTAGCAGGAGACCTTAGAAAAAATACAGGTGAATTTGAGATAGAGAATTTAGAACACCTTTGTAAGCAAAAATTTAAAGAAAATAAACCAGAGAAAGAGCAATTTTCTTACATTTCTGTATATTACTTCCTCACATCAAAACCACCATGAATGAAATGTTAAGATAAAAGACAAGGAAATCTGCAACATATACAACAAAGAATTAAAATTCTTAGTATAAAGAGATCTTATAGGTCAATAAGAACAACCATTTCAGTTTTTTGTTTTGTTTTGGTTTGGTTTTTTTAGTTAGAGAAAGGACAGCATCAAGCATTAAGTTCCATTAGGGCAGGGATTGTCTCTCTCATTCTCTGCTGAATGCGCAACATTGAGCCGGGTGCTCCACATACAGTGAATCACTATGTATTGTGTTCCTTTAGTGAACATAACATTTAGTGGGCCACATATTTAGTGAATCACTAAATATTGATTCCATAAAAGAGTGACAACTTACAAAAGAGTAAATAGAAATGGCCCCCAAAGTCCATATTTTAGGAGTTCCAAAGTCACTGGTAACCAAAGAAATGCAAGATAAAATAGAGATAACATTTTATTCTATCAAATTGGCAATTTTTTAAAATAATGCCCACTGTTGTCAAGTATGTGATAAAATGAGTCCTCTTATCTACTGCTACTATGATTCTAAATTAGTTCAAACTTTCCACACAGTGATTTGTCCATTCAGAAATCTTAATGTTTTTTTGACCCTTCACCAATATTCTTATTTCTGGATATTTATCCTGAGAAAATAATCCAAATACACACCAAAATATCAATCTCTCGGGCAGCCCCGGGTGGCTCAGTGGTTTAGCGCCGCCTTTGGCCCAGGGCGTGATCCTGGAGACCCAGGATCGAGTCCCACGTCGGGCTCCCTGCATGGAGCCTGCTTCTCCCTCTGCCTGTGTCTCTGCCTCTGTGTGTGTGTGTCTCTCATGTATAAATAAATAAAATCTTTAAAAAAAAAATCAATCTCTCAAATCATTTTAGTGTTGTAAATCGGAAATAATCGAATTGTTAAACGTAGTGAGTTGGCTAAACAAATATACACGTGATAGGTTATAACAGCTGTTATCTAGAATATTTCAATATGGAAAATTGCATATTACAAGTTGAAAAGAACATACACATATATATTGATTTCTACTTTCTTTAAAATATGTGGATATATATATTTACTTGGATAATAGAATAGGTTTTTAAAGTTTTTCCCATAAGAATTCTTATTTGTATAAGTCAAAGAAATGATTTTTTTAAGTCCTCTCTCCTTTGAGGTTTGCAAGCTCTTCACAGTGTGCAAGCTGTTATTGGAATACATTACGTTGTCCAAAAAAAAATGGAAGATATTGGAACTTAAATTGGAACTTAACCCTACCTCTGCTTTTAAACTACTATTCCAACATATGACGGAGTCATTGGTAAGATAGCCATATGTATAAAAATGAATTTCCATTCTTCATACAATATACAGAAATGAATTTTTTTAAAGATTTTATTTATTTACTCATAAGACACACAAGAGAGAAGCAGAGACATAGGCAGAGGAAAAAGCAGGTTTTCTGCAGGAAGTCTGATGCGGGTCTCGATCCCTGAACCCCAGGATCATGACCTGAACCAAAGGCAGATGCTCAACCACTGAGCCACCCAGATGCCCCCCCCAGAAGTTAATTTAAAGTGGATTATAAACTTAAATATGAACTAAAATTATTAAATCTATAGAAGAAAATGGGGGGAAAATCTTGATCTTAGTTTGGCAAAGATTTCTTAAATAGGAAGAGAATCAATTGAATTTCATCCAAAGTCATCTGTAGACAGTCCCTGGCTTACAATATTTTGTCTTATAATTTTTCAACTTTACAATGATGTGAAAGCCACATGCATGTAGTAGAAACCAAATTTCGTATTTTGAATTTGGATGTTTTCCCCTGGGTTAGTTATATGCAGTATGGTCCTCATGATGCAGGGCAGCAGCCACCACAGGTCCCAGTCAACTACATGACCACAAAAGTGATCAATCAATATACGGACAACCTTTCTGGACCCATAGAACCATGCTCTTTTCCTCTCAGTACAGTGTTCAATAATTTACATGCAATATTCAATACTTTATTATCACACAGGCTTTGTGCTAGATGATTTTGCCCACCTGTAGGCCAACATAAGTGTTCTGAGCACTTTCAGGGTAGGGCAGGCTAAGGTAGGATGTTTGGTAAGTTAGATGTATTAAATGAACTTTTGACTTACAAGATTTTCAATTTATGATGGGTTTATCAGGATGGAAGCCCATTTTAAGTCACGGAACATCTGTATTTTTGAAGATTGAGGCAACAGATGGGGGGTAATCTTATCAAAGCTTGTATCTGCTAAAGTACTGGTATCAGGAATATACTTTAAAAAAACTTTTACCACATAGTTTTTAAAAAACAGGAAATATATTTGAACACACATTTCACTAAAGAAGGTATATGAAGAGCAATTAAGCACATGAAAAGATGTTTAACAACATTAGTTATTAGGGTAATTAGTCCAAAGTAATACCAAAATGAGATTCCACTGGAATGGCTAGAATTTGAAGATTGGCAACACTGTTTTTAAGAATGTGGAGCAACTGGAAATCTCACGCAATGTAGAATGCTTCAACCCCTTTGGAAAACAGTTTCTAAAAAAGTAAACCTACACCTACCGTAGGACCTAGCCATTCCACTCCTAGGTATGTATCCAAGAGAAACAAAAGCACATGTCCACACAAAAACATGCATGAGGGATCCCTGGGTGGCGCAGCGGTTTGGCGCCTGCCTTTGGCCCAGGGCGCGATCCTGGAGACCCGGGATCGAATCCCACGTCGGGCTCCCGGTGCATGGAGCCTGCTTCTCCCTCTGCCTGTGTCTCTGCCTCTCTCTCTCTCTCTCTCTCTCTCTCTCTCTCTCTCTGTGACTATCATAAATAAATAAAATAAATAAAAATTTAAAAAAAAACATGCATGAATGTTCATAGCAGCTTTACTTGTAATAGCCAAAACCAGAAACCATCCAAACGCCCAATAGGAAAATCAATAGAAATTGCAGCATATTCTTATAATGAAATACTACTCAACAATAAAAAGGAATGAACCATGGATTCACACAACACAGAGGAATCTGGAAACGATGATTCTGAGTGAAAGAAACCAGGAAAAAAAATTCTAATTAGATAAGGATTCCTTATTCCTCAGCCAAAAAGAATGAAACCTTCCATTTGCAATAATGTGCATGGAACTAGAGGGTATTATGCTAAGTGAAATAAGTCAGAAAGACAAATCACCTGACCTCACTCATATGTGGAATTTAAGAAAACAGATGAACATGGGGGAAGTAGGAAAAAAAAGATGGAATCAGAGAGGGAGATAAACCATAAGAGACTCAACTACAGGAAACAAACTGAGGGTCACTGGAGGGGAGGGGTGGGGGAATGCGGTAACTGGGTGATGGGCATGAAGGAGGCACGTGATGGAATGAGCACTAGGTGTTGTATGCAACTGATGAATCACTGAACTCTACCCCTGAACCTAATAATGCACTCTATGTTAATTAACTGATTTTAAGCAAAAAAAAAAAAGCTTCCATAAAATTCTCAAAAATGCAAATTAATCTATAGAAAGTAATGGTTGCCTGGGGCTAGAGGAGGGCCATGAGGTAGCTAATGCAAATGATAACTACATTCATGAACTTGACTTTGGTGATGGGTTCCCACATACATATATATGTATATATAAATACATATACATGTATGTATGTGTATAAATACATCTGTAACTGTAAAACCATGAAATATATATGTATATATGTATACATATCTGACTCAAGTTGTATACTTTAAATAGATATAATTATTTGTCAGGTACACCTCAAAGAAGCTACCAAATAACATTAAATAAAATCTATGGGAGAAAAATTAATAATAAAGGTATCCCAGCCCTCAAGTGAGACTACAGGTAATGATTTTTTTTTCAGCATGGCATACATCACATTAAAGTCCTTTTTTTTTTTTTTTCCAATGCAAACACAACATTAAAGTGCTTTTACCCAGATTGGGGAGCAACCTGATTGATGAACTGAGCCAGACCACCTGCACATCAATCGTGAACTTAGTGTGGCATTTAGGTCTTAATTTTCCCTCTCACTGTTATCTATGATGTTGGGAATTCTGGATGTTTTTAATTTTCTTTTATATTTTTGTTAGGTTCCAAGGTCTCCTTCATGATCATATAATCCTTTCATAGTAAAAATTTTATTAATTTAAAAATGTTTAGCGAGGCATACCTGGGTGGCTCAGTCGTTGAGTGTCTGCCTTCAGCTGAGGTCGTGATGCCGGGGTCCCGGGATGGAGTCCCATATCAGGCTCCCCGCAGGGAGCCTGCTTCTCCCTCTGCCTGTGTCTCTACCTCTATCTCCTATGAATAAATAAAACCTTTTAACAAAAATAAAAATGTTTAATGAAAAGACCAATTTTAAAAGATCTTAGTAGAAACACTAAGTATCAAATGCTTAATAATACTTGAATACTGAGTGGAAATTTGTGCCTGAAGATGGACACAGCTATACAAGAGATTTCAGAGGAAACCACATTAGTCTGGAGAAGAGGGAATGAAGGAGACCTTAGAGAATAATTAATTCTCTTTAGTAATGCTTTCAACTCGGCTTTGATATCATCTACCGCAGATCCTTGTCTTCTCCTGATCAGTGGGGAATGGAGGAGATTCTGCTGCACCAGAGGAAGGCAAAGCAGCCTCCGGCAGTTTACCCAAAAAAAGCCCTGGGTGCAGCAGAGGTTAGTCAAACAGCTGCATTCTTTGTTATGTGCGCACTATTTTGATGGGCACTGAGGGACTGCAAGGGCAATCTGACCTTGACGGCTGCAACAGGCAGGCTCTAAAAGCGGGTGGCAAGGCACTGCCGTTCCACAGCTCTGGAATGCATGAAAAATCTTCGCTAACCTCTTGGAATAATATCACCCTTTAGAGACATCGCCTTTTTTTTTTTTTTTTTTTTTTTTTTAGTAATACTTTCACTACCCAAGTGTTGCCTGCAGACACAGCACAAACTTAATGGGTCACCATCAACTCACCTTTGAAGAGAGTTCTGGTTCCAAGAGATGATGCCACAGACCTGTCAAGGGCAAGAGAGAGACCACCTTGCAGAGGGGACCATCTGGGCTTCCCGCTTCGACATGCCCCCAAAACACAGAGTCACATGTGCTGAACCATGAAAGGTGGCTGGGGTCCAGTCACAACCCCTCGGATCTAGGGATTGCTCGCATCTATATCTGCACATTCCTAGCTACAGTCCCTATCCAGATGTACATGGGTAAGGTGGGAGCACACCACTGACCTCGAGGAAAATAAGAGGCCACTTAGAATTCTGAAGACATGAATTTTCTCTCTTTTGGAGAAGCAAATGTGTTAAAAGTGAAGTTCACCTCCCAACAAATCCTTTCACCAATCTAAGTTTGTCTTGGCACTCCTAAAATGAAAAGATTAAGAATTTTTTTTAAAGATTTTTATTTATTCATTCATCAGACACAGAGAGAGAGGCAGAGACACGGGCAGAGGGAGGAGCAGGCTCCCTGCGAGGAGCCTGATGTGGGACTCGATCCCAGGACCCTGGGATCATGCCTTGAGCCAAAGGCAGATGCTCAACCACTGAGCCACTCAGGCGCCCCCCCAAAACTAAGAATTATACACCTCCAAGTGTACACCCTCCATGCCCTCCTCCCACCTCACTCTCCCTCCTCTCAATTCTGACTGGACAAAACATTCACAAAATTCACTAGCCTAAAAGGTAGTCAGAATATCAGCTCCATTAATAACTGATACTTAACCTCTTTTAAAAAACTAAAATAAAAGCAGGTATCTAGGGCCAAGACGGGACTTCCTTCTTACAGCTTCTTGAAATGCAGAGAGCCAGGCCTGCAGCCCAGGGTGCCCTGATATATCCCAACAGGGGCCGGTGAAGAACCTGACCCCAAGGTCTAATCTACTGAAGTAGGTCCTGTTCAGTCTGCTCACCTCATGGATATAGGCAATGCTAATCCCCTTCGCCTTTCTCACAGGTTTACAAGAAAAGCAGGACAAGAGCAGAGTCAGATCTTTGCTTTGTAAGCAAAATAACTCTACTCTCTGTGCTGTACATGAGCCATGACATTTATACTTACCAATTAGCTGCTTATCTTCTTTTTGGAAGGTTAAAAAAAAAAAAAAAAAGAGGAAGAAGATGGTCAGAGAAACAAATGTTGACTTCAGAACCAAAGTGGGCCTACAAAGGATCACGTGGCAGGCCTTGTAGAACAGAGTGTCTCGACACATAAATCCTAAAGACCTCAGCTTACTATAAAGCTCAGAGACAATAGAGATCATCAAGCTAGAGAGACAGGTGGGGAGAGAGAACTCTCAAGTCGCCTCAGTTTCTGATGGGAGATGAGCCCAGCCTTGTGGCCTTGGTAATCTGCCCATCCAAGGAGAGCCCTGCCAGCTTGCGGAACGTCTCTCATGGTGAAGTTCTAGATAATTGCTCCAGAAACCAACATTAGCCCGCTGTATCAGCTGGCTGTACCACTCACTTCTAAATGCACCCATTTACAACCCCATGGGTGCTATCTTGCTTTATTGTCCAAAGACATCATACGATGGGCAGTCACATGACAGTGACTGGGATATTACCAGTCCACGTGCTTGCCCGCATAGGTATCTCTGAGGTCTCTGAAAAAGAGTCCCTTTTATATAATCCCCATTTTACAGATGAAGAAATTTTAAGTCCATTACATAACTGCCCAGCATTGACAGCCAGGGCCAAAAATTGAACCCAAGGTGCCCTAGCTCCAGAGTTCATACTCAATCACTGCACTCACTGTGCTGTATTGTAAATGACCTATATAGGTTCCTAAGGAAAAATACCCTACGCAGATCAAAACAAAGAGCTTTGCTCTGGTTAGAAAATTAACCTCCACTCAGATTGCCACCCAAAGCCACAGATTTGGAATTAACAAGAGACTGAGCCATCATCGTGTCCAATCTCCAGTCCAGAACATAAATCCGGTTTGTAAAATCCCCCAACAGATTATCCATCTCCTAGTGTTTCCACAAATACCACAACCAATAAGAGGTAGTATTTACAGAGCGTATACTCTATGTGTGCCTCTCCCAGGACTTTATGGACAGTATCACATTTTGCCCTATTAGGTAAGAAGCACATAATTCCCCATTTTACAGATAAAAAAGTGATATCTGAAAGGGTAAATGATTTGTCTAGAATCATACCTTGTAATTAGCAAACTCCAAGATTGCCTGTTGGAAAGGGGTCTAGGAGTCCAGATGGAGGTACAAGTCCTTCCCAGGGATGGGCAGGGATGCCCTGTGCAGGCACAGCTGTCATCTGAGGCCCACGGTGTGGCATGTATACCCAACAGGATTGCAGCTGATGCTCCCTGTGCCATCAGTTTACTCTTTCTGTAAACTGCCTTTTTCCCCCTCTTTTTATTTAATCTGTTTGTTTTATCTCTTACTTATGTCAACAGACATTTAATGAGCACCCGGTGTGAGCCAGAAACTAATAGAAGCATTGAGGATAAACCAGGGAGCAAAACAGAAATTCTTCCTCACATGGAATGTGTACACTGTTGGAGACAGGAAGAAAAATGTGTGTGTGCGTACAAGATATGTAAATACCCCTATTGTCTATAGATTTCTATAGGAAGATAAGATTTCTATAGGAAGATATCTATCCATCTGGATAGACAGACACAGAAGGAAATCTTTGGTATAAGTGTTATGGTAAGAAAATAAAGCAAAGTTAGAAGGATTGAGAGTGATGGTATAGGAAGGGGTGAAATTTTATCTCAGATGGTAGGGAAAGTCTTTGCTAATAGAAGGACTTATGAGCAGAGACTAAGTAGATATTTCACGTACTTTGGGGTCCTTAGATCCAGGAGGGGATGGGAGGG
This sequence comes from Canis lupus baileyi, assembly GCF_048164855.1. Classification (NCBI taxonomy): domain Eukaryota; kingdom Metazoa; phylum Chordata; class Mammalia; order Carnivora; family Canidae; genus Canis; species Canis lupus. The sequence goes on from NC_132874.1 coordinate 9,256,869, forward strand.
AAGTCAATGGGTCTCATCTTAACAGCCTTAGAGAAATGTCTATAGTTCTTCATTCATTAATCTTGTAGTATCTCAGTGATTCCAGTATGCTAGACTCTTGAAGACACCAAGAAGGAGGGCAACTAGTTGTCTGGAGTCAGGTTCCCTGGGAAACTGTCTCAGGCTGGTATTTGTGTGTAGGAAGGGGTTTTAATGGGAGCACTCTGGGGCACAACATCGTAAGAGTGCAAATGAAGCAGTGCTGGGCAGAGGAACAAGTTGACTAGTCTTATAGGGAGCTCTGGAGCTGGGATGGCCCTACAGAGGCCACGCTTTTGGACCTCTCCATCATCTAGTACCTGGACACAGACTGTTCCCAAGAATACAGCAAAACCTGGCGAGGCTGCTTCCTTCTACTGAGGGCAGTTAGAAGCAAGAGACTCCAAAAGGAATTAGCAGCCCACACTTCCAGTAACTGCAGAAGTGAGCAAACGAATGAACACCTTGCCTAGAGGGGGGTCTGGGCAAGACACCACAGCACTCACTGGGCTAACTGTCCAATGCATTCTCAGTAGGCAGGACCCTCAGATGGGTAAGAATATGTTGGGTCAGAGCATTAGGGTAAATCTCACACCATTTACCAGGAGGATTGTGAACAAGTCCCCTCCGTACCTGGACTCTCTTGTCTGTAAAATTAAGGTAACAATGGTGTCTATTTCCTTGAGCAGTCCTAGAGATTCCATGAGGTAGTATATGTATAATGCTGAAACACCTGCCTTACCATGGTAAGCACTGAATAAATGTTTTTTGCTCTCAGAATACTCCTCTCATATACTACTATTTCTATTTTAACAAACAAGTTTGGATAACACACTATCTTTTCTCTGGTTTGCAGTCTATACGGTTTGCACAGGGCTGGCTCCACCCCTCAAGCTCCGGGAATGGGCCTGTGAATGGGGCCTGGCCATTAGGGCAGCACAGACCTTGCTGCCAATTCTGGAACAAGTAGCCAACCTAGATTGAGATGAGGAACCCCTCCCCTGACGCTTCCACTAGACTTTTATCAAAGTGCTTCCCCCACACACACCCCCAAAAAAATCTCAACTCAAAAGATTATATAAAGATTCTGAAATTTCTAGGAATCCTCTTTTCTAAATTTTGGAAAGTGCCAGCTCAAAAATGAAGCCAACCCAAAAGAAATAAAGCCAAAATAGGAGAGACAGATTCCTAATGACTAATTGAGTTTCTGGATCCTGTCATATCTGAAACTAGCCTTCTGGTAAGAAAAAAACAAAAACAAAAAAAAAAAAGAGGGAAGAAAAGAAGAAATTCCCTTTTTGAATTGAGTTTGAGCTGAGTTTTTTCACTGGCCATGCTTGCCTAGGTAGGTAACCAGTGGCCTGGTTAGATGGCAGCAAAGCAGAACCCTCAACTCTGGCAACTGGAGCTGCTTCCACCACTCTAGTTTGCACCTTTCTATCACAAGGCCTTTCTCACTCATTTAGCCCATCAGGCCGTGTGCAGGGTCCTGGGGCTCGAAGAATGTAAGCTATGGCCTTGCACTCAAGGGATTTGCAATTTAGGGACCACTGGGCAGCAAGGTCTCTTAGCTCTAGTGGGGGCTCCCAGACCCACTGCCTCCACTGTAGAGCTATTCTTAGCAGTTGGGTGGAGCTTTCAGATCTTGGCTTGGAGAACCCATGCACTTCAGATAGCTGGTTTATTGCAGGAGAAAAAAGGGAGGGAAAAAAAAAAAAAAAACAGTTGGCTCAGGTGGCTGCTTCTGAGAAAGGAGCACAGGTTCTTAAGCCTACAGATCCACAATCCTATAAGGTCACTCCTTGACCCAGAATAGCTTCAGAACAGGGAATTTTTCAGAATTTTAGAAAGCAGACAAGTTGCATTACCAGCAGCTCCAGTGAGATCTGGGACCACACCCCATAATCAAATGCATTATCAAGGCAAAACATAAATATGTACTCAAAGTGGGATAAATAGCCTCATAGATTCTGGACAGGTTTTGCCATCAAAGAATGCTGGTGCCAATGCTGTGTGGCTCAGTGGTTGAGCGTCTGCCTTTGGCTCAGTCATGATCCTGGGGTCCGGGGATTGAGTTTCCCATCGGGCTCCCCGCAGGGAGCCTGTTTCTCCCTCTGCCTGTGCCTCTGTCTCTCTCTGTGTGTCTCTCATGAATTTTAAAAAAAAAAAAATCTTTTTTTTAAAAAATACTGGTGCCAAACACAGTGAAATTCCTGGTTTTCAGAGCTTTCATGATCCTATTAACCCTTTCAGCTTCAACCCCAAGAGAAAGTCAGTAGGACGCTTCCCGTCCACTTCATTCTCCCTCAAGCTGTGTTTATCTCCTAACCCTGAGGAAGATCATCCTTAAAGTTCCTCTCAAGCTTCTTTCAGCCATCTGACAATGTTGGTGTTTGGGAGGAAGTTGTCCTGAACTGGTTTCCCTCCCCAGCTGCTGCCTTAGCTCCCACCCTCTTCCCACCTCACCCACACAATAGTCAATCGTTCTAAGCTTGAGCACACAGCACAACCACCCAGAGGATTTACTAAAACAGACACTGAGTTCTGCACCCAGAATTCCCAATTCAGTGGGTCTGGAGCAGGGCCTCAGAAATGCATTTGTAAAAAGCTCCCATGTACATCACTTGGATGCTGCTGGTCCTGGACCCCACTTTAAGGATCCACTGCATTACTTGACGGAGCTTCTTCATTCCACACTTCATTCGACACTGCAGTGAAGAAATCAATAAACACTCAAACCCATTTTTCATTCTTATAGAGATTAGCTCCCAAATGACCCCAGTGTGTATTTGATGGCTCACAGCTGCCTGCCTGTTTGACACATATAGAGACAAAAAGCCAGCTGGATACTTGTGAAAAGCTTGATTGCCATGGGATTTTAATGTCACCCTGAAGCCCAAGCTAGGCTCATCATTGGTGTAGGACTCAAAACAGCCATTCTAAAGGGGCTTGAAGGGAGATGGGGAGGTTCAATTTTGATTTTAAAGAAAATTTGCTGAATTGAAGTTATTTTTCCTAAACCACCATAGCATGTTGCTATGTGGTAAAAAAGATTGCATATAATTTTCAAAATTCATTAAATAAAATGCTATTTTCCTTTTAATATAAATAATTGTCACCTAACACGAGAACCAGTACATACAGATTCACTTCCTCCAGGAATTAGGGAAATCATGCAAACTCTCGTGTGTTGATTTTCTTAATTTCTCTCTTAATGCTAACATCAAGATATCTTAAACATTTTTTTCCAACTCTATTCCTCCATCTTCATCTTCTAGATCTTACCTACTACCTTCAGAAGAATCTCTTCTTACTGTTTCAATTCTCAGGGGAGAAATGGCCACATCTGATAAGTAAAAGCTAGGCTAGATCTATTCAAACACAAAGCTACACATTTAGACACAAGAATCAGTACTATCAACCTCTCATATTTTTGGTGTCCTTCAATCTTTACACATCTCTCTTCATATTTCCCTGACAGTGCATAACTCCATCTCCTTTATGATTTTGAATATTCTAGTAATACTCATCTCACATGTATCCTTACAAATATCATTTAACCTACATCATAGGTTTAATTTTGGAGGGTTAATCTGGAAATCTATTCATGATTTATAATTTTGTAAGTCAAGAGATGTACATTTTTTCTGCAACAAAGATCTACAAGCTGGGATACCTGGGTGGCTCACTTGGTTAAGCATCTGACTCTTGATTTTGGCTCAGGTCGATCTCAGGGTTGTGAAATCCACCCCTACTTAGGACTCTCTCCCTCCACCCCTGTCCCTACCTCTCTCCTCTCAACCCCCAGCCTCATACACCCTCTCTTAAAAAAGAAGAAAGAAGAAAGAAAGAAAGAAAGAAAGAAAGAAAGAAAGAAAGAAAGAGAAAAAAGAAGAAAAAGAAAAAAAAAGAAAAAGAAAAAGAAAAAGAAAAGAAAAGAAAAAGAAAAAGAAAAAGAAAAAGAAAAAGAAAAAGAAAAAGAAAAAGAAAAAGAAAAAGAAAAAGAAAAAGAAAAATCTACCAGCCAATCCATTCCTTGCTCAGGACTAAATTTCACTAGTCCTCTAAGCATAACATGTATGTTATAACAGAGTCCCTTAATGAACATAACTTAGCCAAGTTGATTATCAAGTTGAACTGGTTTTTTTCTTCCACAAAAAGATCCTTGCTTTTCAAAAGAACCAACCACAGTTTCCTTTAAATAGTCAGATGTAAAAGCATATTTTGACTCACACAAATTTTCATGCACACAGCTGTTGCTAAAAGCAAATGAGAAAATGAAATAGAAATGAAGGGTAAGTATCATCAGTCTTGTCTTAGGCCTGTAGACTCTGCCTTATTAGATTGACTCTCACTTCCTAACAGAAAGGCTCAAAGCACGTGCCTTTCCATGTGGATATTAGATTTAACCTTGGCCGACACTGCTACATCCCCTACCACAGCTCAACGATAAGTAGCCAGGTGAAACCTAGAACAAGGGATGTTTGCTGATGCCTTACACATAGGGATACCAACAGCAAGAATCACAATGTCTAAAGAGCAAACAATTTGTTTCCAAGTATGTCATCTGTAGCTCATCCTTAGAGGAAGGGTTGTATTTCAGGAAGCTCTGTTCTAATGGAAACTAAATTCTGATTCTAATTTTAGGGTTCATGCATACCCTGTCCCTCAGGGTCTCTGACTCTAACCCTAATTGGAAATATTAAGGATGGGCCTTATAAATGGATTTTTAACATTCTGTTTCAGCCCTTAAATGCTCTTACCTCACCATAGGTCTTAACTACCCTTTAAAAACAAAATCCAGGGATCCCTGGGTGGCGCAGCGGTTTAGCACCTGCCTTTGGCCCAGGGTGCGATCCTGGAGACCCGGGATCGAATCCCATGTCGGGCTCCCGGTGCATGGAGCCTGCTTCTCCCTCTGCCTATGTCTCTGCCTCTCTCTCTCTCTCTCTATCCATGTGTGACTATCATAAATAAAAAATAAAATAAAATAAAATCTCCTTTCTAGAGAAGGACCAGGTGGGTACTTGTTGCTGAAAGACATACACCTCCCCCTCCCCCATACTCAGGCAACCTGCTTCTGTGGTAATAAGAATCCCATAACTCACTGTCTGAGAAGACCATGGGGCATACTTCTCCCTCCTATAGATGCCACTGTGCTTGAAATCACACCATCATTGATGGCCTAAATGCATATTTACTGGTGCCCCTATGTAGCAGGTGGCTCCTTAGCGGCAGGAAATGGCCAACTGGCTTCTAACCTCAGGGGACTCGGGGTCATTAAAGGGTCCCTTCTTTGGGGTCAATTATTGTTCTGTCTCTGTTACACCTGTTAATATGCAACTACCTGTGGACATAATAAGACATACTATGGATTTGTCCATCATGTCTTTCTTCCCCAACCTAAAGTATCTGAGAACAGGTAATTTTTAAAGAAACTAATTCACACAAACCTGTAGAAATAAATACAATGACCCACAGACCCGTTTGAGAAAAACAACTCTGTCACCTTAAGACTCACTTCATTGCAACCACGGCCCTCCTAGGAGCCAGAGCCATTCACCTGCCTTGACTTCAGCAAAGCACTAGATGGCACTAGAAACCCGCCACAGAAGAGCAATCGCACGCACAGACTGGGCTGACGTCTTCCAGAAGCATTTCACAGTGCTTCACATTTGCCCCCACCAGTCACTTCCTTAGAGAGAGCTAAAGAAGCAAAAACAGATATCCTAACAAAAGAAGCACCTACCGTTCTCACTGTCAATATTCTGATTTAATGCACATGGCCAGCCATGGGGCTTCAAGGCTACTAGGCGTTTCCAAGCAACTTTGATTTCTTATTTCCTCAGATACTAATTAGAGTTTCACCTACATCCCTGACAGAAACATGCAGACTTCATATGGATTTAAAAGGCTTTGGTAAACTGTGGTGGGTTATTTAGGAATCGCCATTAGCACACAAAATGAACAGAAATAAGAACACCTGGCTTAACATGCTACCCCTTCCAGAAACATCTCTATTTATTTTTTTTATGAATTTATTTTTTATTGGTGTTCAATTTGCCAACATGCGAATGATAATAAAAGAAGTGAAAACAATCCCTTCATCTGAAGGGAAAACAACTAATGGTTGAACGTAAATCACTATGAAGAGATTTTAAGTTTCCATCTCTTCCCACTAGAAAAGTCATCTTTCATAGCTTTTATTTTTATTTTTTATTTATTTATTTTTTTTCCTTCATAGCTTTTAACAGAAAGCCCAGCCAGCTTTTCCTCCTCCTTTCCCTGACCTCAACATTGGTCATCTGTCTGGTCTATGCAACTGACTACACTCTGATGTACCTGCTGGGCTCTTTCCTTCCCTCTCTGCCCCTCAGCAACCACATTTTCAAATTTAGGGAATCCTTCTTTCTGACCCTAAACTTAATGTTGAGGTTCTCCCTCCTAATACTCACATACTCAACAGAAATCAAGCTGACCACCAACGTAAGCACCAAAAGTTAGCAATACCATTCTTTCATATTACTTTATAACTGATGAAATGTTTCCACCCAATACATAAGAGGACAAGAGGATGCAGTAAATTGCCTAAAGTCTCAGGGCTCACTGGCAGCAGGATTCAAACCTAAATCCAGATCCCCAGCACCCAGCATCCCAAGGACTATTCTGGAAGCTACAGAAGAGTCTGAAGTCCAGAATGACACTGCCTCACACCTTCACCTCCAGGTCCACAGACTTCCCATGGGGACCCAAGGTAAATTATGTCTAGAATCAGCACTACTGGGGTAGCACCCACTATTGGGGATGAAGGAGAATGAAAGTGGAAGTATTAACTCAGCCCCTTGCCACTGTTAAGTATTTAAGGGAATCAGAGAGACCTAAGATAAATTCCAGACTGTGCTGAACAAGACCCAAAGGAAACTTCCCATATCCCAGATTCAGCCTTGAATCTCAGGTACCTCAAAAAACCATGAGTTGGGGGGAGGGGGAGAAAGAGCTCTCAAGAACAGAGAGATCTGGGCACTAAAACAGGTTCTTGAATCCAGATTTCTTAACCCTCCCTGAGGATGGCCATCTGAGAAGTACATCCTAGGCTGTCGAAAAACAGCACCACAACATACCTTTTGCATTTCTACTGAAATCCCTTCCTAGGACTTGACAGTACACCTACTGACAGCCTTTCTTCCCATTAGACCATTCATACTAGCACTTCCTCTTTGGCACCACAGAGCTGCACACCCTTCCTGGGCCAGCCTAATCCTGACGAGCACACAGTGAACCCTTTGTAAGAGCTGGCAGTCCTTCCCCGCTGGGGAGAGTCCAAGACCTGGGAAGAGATTCCCTTCCCCTAGAGTGGGAACAAGGTGCCCAGAACACCTTTCAGTCCTGAACATTTCAACGTGGGGAAGGAGGTGAACAAGAATTAAGAATTGAAGACAGCCATTGAGAAGGGCCACCACCCACCCACTGAGGGTGCAATCTTGGCAATGGCCCCTCTAAAAAAATAGACATCAGCATGATGTATTTCAGCATGAAATACCTTCATCTGAGTGCTGGGAAAATGGCCATGGCTCTGTAGGACACCCCACTCCCCACACTACTCTCCTCGTTAGATTCCATACCTAGAATGGACTTCCATAGAAGTCATCCAAGGGCAGAAACAGAAACAAGACAGGAAGCTCATTCAATCATCCCAAGAACACATCGGGAAGCCTTGACAGCACAAAGGTAAGGCTGAGGTCACTGCTGCCCTGGGACTTCCACACCCGTGGTTGAGTCGTTTCACTATGCTTGGCTTCTAGTGCTGTCTTCACACACCTGGCTACCGAAGGACAGGGGGAGACTGGATATACACAGACACACGTGTGCAGATGTGTATGCATGTATTTAGGTTTCTCTGTAGCTGTACACATCTATACACGTATTACAACCCTTCATGAATGTAACCAAATGAAACTACAAAGGAAAAATAGCCCTACGCTCTTATAAAGCTTTCTTACCTTTATCAAAAACTGTTTCAACCATTACTATATTGTTTAATTCCAAGTCATGAGGTAAGGGCACCTGGGTGGCTCAGTGGTTAGGGGTCTGCCTTTGGCTCAAGTCATGATCCTGGGGTCCTGGGATCGAGTCCTCCATCAGGTTCCCTGCGGGCAGCCTACTTCTCCTTCTGCCTATGTCTGTGCCTTGCTCTGTGTGTCTCTCATGAATAAATGAATAAAATCTTAAAAAAAAAAAAACAGTCACGAGGTATACTATGCAGATAACATTAGCCCTATTAGATGAGGAAATTAAACTTCTAATATATTATGGTTTGAATCAAAACTAGACTTCAGATTTAATGACTTATTTATGTCATCCTGCACCTAATAGGTCTTGCTTAATAAGTATACAATAATTATGTATCACCCAGTCTGGGATATAAACTTTCAATGTTTTATAAATCTATCTCAATTATTTTTGCTGGGGCACCTGGACAGCTTAGTTGGTTAAGTGTCCAACTTTTGATCATGATCTTGGTCATGATCTCAGGGTCCTGGGATGAAGCCCAACATCTCCATGCTCAGCAGGGAGTCTGCTTGAGGATTCCCTTCCTCTCCATCTGCCCCTCCCCCACCCCCTCACCAAAATAATCTTTTAAAAATAAATTTTAAAAAATGATTTCAGTTGATAACCCCACAGATCACTTTTTACCTCTATAATTAAAATCAAAGTAGAAATGAGCTAAAGTCATTTAGATTTTTATCTTAAAATAGCTGTTGGTCTATTATTTTCAGGCCTATCTGCTTATTAGAAATCAGCTGGGGATCTTTTTAAAAATATCAATGCCTTGGGCAGCCCAGGTGGCTCAGAGGTTTAGTCCCACCTTCAGTCCAGGGTGTGATCCCAGAGACCCAGGATTGAGTCCCACCTCGGGCTCCCTGCATGGAGCCTGCTTCTCCCTCTGCCTGTGTCTCTGCCTCTCTCTCTCTCTCTCTCTCTGTGTCTCTCATGAATAAATAAATAGAATCTTATATATATATAATATATATTATTATAATAATATATCTATATTATATATCTATGAGTAAATAAATAGAATCTTATATATAATATATAATCATATATATCAATAGATGATAGATAGATAGATAGATAGATAGATAGATAGATAGATAGACAGATATCAATGCCTTACTGTAGAAGACTCTTAGAACAGACTGAAGCCTACCCAAAATGGAGAAGCAGCATGATGTGGTTGGAATCACACACACCAAGACTGGCATTTTAATGCCATCACTCCACTCACTAGTTGTAGGGCATGGACAAATATCTGAATCTCACTCGCCATCTTGGTCTGTGCAGAGGCTGCCCTGTTTCTCTGCCCATCCCCTCAAGTTTGGCCACTACTTTCCCACTTTCTTCTAATACCCAGAGCTACTATCAGCACTGCCTCATGTGGGTGGGGGAGTCCCACTTCATAGTTGTCAGAATTCAGTAAGAACATACATGCCTTCTCTGGGCCAGACACTGCCTGGGATATATAAAAGAATAAGACATGACCCTCCCTACCTTCAAGGAGTCCACTCCAGAAAATCATCTAACGGGTACCTGGTATACAGTAGGAGCTCAATATTTTGTTGAATGAACTAATAAGAGAATAGTAGATTATTAAATAACTATCAAGGTCTGAGCTTCACCCTGGCCAATTGAGGCAAATGTTTAGGAATAGACAGGGCAAAGCCCCACATAGGATTTTACTGTGCAACTGTGGACTTAGGGGTATGGGAGTACACAATGTCCTCCAATGTACACCTTATGCCAAATCATTTTGTACGTTTTGTGTATGCACATATCTACTTCTATAATTTCAAGATCTCCAAATTTACCAGCTATGTAAGGGTCATTCTTTTCACAAACATTCAGATACAGGAACTCAAGCCACTATCTAACATTTGGTGAGAAACCCACTCACTTCCTTGATTTTTGAGGCATCCAGGAAGCACATTTTCCTGGTTCATCTCACTCTAAATCCCCACAATTGCCAGTTTCTCTGTCCCACCTGCCATCTTGCTTCCTGCAGAGGCTAGCCTATTCCCTCAGCCCATCCCCTCACCTTTGGCCATGACTTTCCCACTTTCTTTCAATACCCAAAGCAATTACCAGCCCTGCTTCATGGACCAAAGCTTTACTAAAAGTATAATAGAGGATGACTGCAGCTCCTAAAAAAAACTTTGGGGCAACCCAGGTGGCTCAGCGGTTTAGTGCCCCCTTCAGCCCAGGGCCTGATCCTGGAGACCTGGGATCGAGTCCCACATCGGGCTCCCTGCATAGGGCCTTCTTCTCCCTCTGCCTGTGTCTCTGCCTCTCTCTCTCTCTCTCTCTGTCCCTATGAATAAATAAATAAAATCTAAAAAAAAAAAAAGTTTCTCAGGAGATTCCCACTGCCCGGTTGATTTGTGTGCTTGCTTGTTTCCCTTAATCGTCAATAATTTTCTGCTTTGCTGTATCCAACTAGACTTTTCCACCATCCTTCCTTCTGTCATAGATCCTAGGATTCCTCACCACCTTCTCACCAAGATTCCACCCAGGAAAGCTCACAGTCCCTCGATTTTATTACACAAAGCAGTTTAGCACTTTGGTCTCCTCCTGTAGATCATTCTAGGAGGCTTAACTTTTTCTTGTTTTTCACCAAAATATTCCATCCAGTATTTTCCTAAACAAAAGGTTCATCACCTTTAGCATCTGATGGAAGCTTTAAAATTGCTGTTTTTCTTTGATCTTTCACAGACAATTTGTAGATAGTGTTCTCTTCCCTCATGACTAAGTATATATGTAGACAGATACACACATAGATACAGGTAGGCTTGGGAGCAGAAGGTCATTGGCTATCATGTGTAAGAATGGTTACAAGCTGAGGGAACACAGGACATGACAGGGACATTTTGGGGAGTACAGAGAGAAGAAACCACTCTAAAGCATGTGGAGACAGCCTGAGGCAATCAGGTTGTTCTGAGAAGCACCCAGAAAAGGCCCACAGGTGGGCCAAAGTAGTTGAGCACTGAGCCATCAGAGAACGTCCCAATGCCTGTTTCACCTCTAGGCAACCTGAGATCTTGCCTCAAGCAATAAAAAAAATATTTACCAAGAGCCCTCCCTGGCCTCCACAAGTGACACACTCTGAGAGGGAGGGGATCTACACTCCTGAGCAGCTATTCAGTGCCAAACACTGAACTGAGTACTGTTACCATAACAAGATTTTGAGGCAAGGGATGAAAGAATTCTTTGGGCAGGATGCTTTCTGGACATCCCCTATATCCCCAAATTGCACAATCTTGCTAATGAGCTTTTTATTAAAGGATGGCAGTCTCCTACTCATGACCCTCAAGGTCTTAATTAGCAAGCCTGACAATTCTGGATTATATGTATAAGCAGCTGTTGCAGAGTTTGGCCGAATATACAACCAAATCAGAAAGATTCCAGGAACAGGATATCTTACCATGAGGAATGATCTAGAATTTGGGGGCTACAAAAGAATTCAAATCATCTAATTTACCCCTTATGACAAGAAATCAGGGTCCAGGGGACACATCTCTTACTAGAAGCTCTTGGCTTCTTAGTGGCATGGCTAAAACTACTTGGTCTCCTGGCTTCCTGTTGAGGGACTTTTTGTGAACACACAACCTATTATAAGATGTATCATTAATCTTTATTTTTTTATTAGTAGTGGCCTTAAGATATAAAACAATAACAAAGCCGTGATGGAGAAGAAATACATTTCCTAACAAGTGTCATTTCCTTTATGGCTACACTGCCCAGTTCTGTCTTTCTCCCTAATACCACACCCATCCATCTACCCCAACCCCACCAAATATTATATCGCAATGACAGAAGACAGAACAAGTCTTCATGCAACTGGCCATGAGAACAGCCTAGAAAAAGGCCATGGTTCAGTCTGACCCCAGAATGAATTAACAAAAAAATTTAGGGCCTTGAATAAAACATGGCCTTAGTCTTGTGGGCTTAAGAGATTTTATCTCAACACATTTTTCTCAACTTTATTACCTCTAGGTCTGCTACTTGCTCTACTAAAGATATCAATGTCAACCTTGCCTCTTAAAGGATGAGCTTATAAAATTCCCAGAATTTAGTGAAGATACCAGGCAATCCTCAAAGGAAGTATATCTCAGCCACAAAAAAAATAAAAAATAAAAATGCATAAGCTTTCCAAGCTAGGGCATGATGAGCAGTACAGTGATTTGAGTGGGAGTCAGGAGACCTAGATCTAGTCCAGCTCTTTTAGGGACACAAAACATTGTCCCTGTGGGTCTTGCTTTCTTCAGATAAACTCAAGAACTTTGAACTAATAATCCCTAAAGTTCTTCCATTCACATTTCTACACTTTCATATAGTCATAAGGACATCCTCTGTCATGATCTGAGTGGTAGGACTTAGGTTGGATCATCCAGAAGACTAGATATGCCTCCATAGGCCACCTTGGCAAAGCACTATAAGAAACTGAACGTTGCTAAGAAAAATTGACATTGAAAGAATAGGGTCTTTTTATTGGAATTTGCCCAGGTCCCTGCTGGACTTGGAAAGAAAGCCTCAGAAGTGCAGTGGCCATGGGCCTTGACTGAGGCTGTGGGGTTCTTTACCCACAGCTCAAGCACTGCCTCCCCCAGCATAACAGGGGCCTCCTCTGATACTGGCTCAGATGGTACTCATCTGGCCTGACCTCTCCCTCACACACACACACTATTTTCCTTGGAACTTTCCCTATAAACACTTAACTACAGCCCAGCCCTGCCCTGCTTATCTTAAATGAATGTACCAGGCATGGCTCCTCCTGGTCCAGAGCCAGGAAAATAAAAACACAAACAAGTCATGGCTACTTGAGGGAGGGCTTTCTAGACAGTGAAGAAGAGGCAGAGAAGACACAAAAAAGGAAGAGGTCATTGGAAATACTGAATGGAAGACCCAAAGGAAGGTTAGAGTGCCAATAACTTTTGGCTGTTGTTAAGTCAGGAAGGAATTGAGCAGTGGCCTCTCTACTACCCATACGTGAGATTAATTATGGAAGATGATGGGTAAGTTGCATGTTTGGCTAGCAGAGTGTACATTTCTCAAGTGCCTATATTCAAGAGGCCTTCACACTCCACACGTAATTTGGTGCCGGACACTATGGCAGCCTTCCAATTCAGCATTCAGAGCCTCAATTTCAAATATGGCAAAAATGTTGAAATTAGTGTGACCCTGATAGAAGCGAACACATCAATGGTAATAGTTAGGATGCAGTCTATATATTGCAAAGCTCAAAGGTGGCAAAAGAGCTCCATTATGTTTTTCCCTTTCTCCAATCCATCACAGAATTTGAGTCATACCAAGTGTTATATATGTTTGTATGTTGAATTCCTACCCTCTAATATGATATTATGTGAAAGGAGGGCATTTGGGACATTAGGTTTAGAAGGGGTCGTGGGGGTAGGGCTCCCATGATGAAACTAATGTCCTTGTAAGAAGAAAGATCCGAGCACTCTCCATGAAGAGATCATATGAGAGGACAGTGGCTTACAAGCCAAGGGAAGAGACCTCAGAATGAAACTTCCTTTGCCAGCACCTTGACCTTAGACTTCTAGCCTCTAGAACTGCAAGAAATCCATTTCTATTACTTAAGCCAGCCAGCCTAAGATATTGTGTTATGTTAGCCTGAGCTAATACACCAAGACTCCGAAGTCACAGTCCTTCAATAAACTGCTCTACCAAGGCCTCAGGTGCATGCGATGATGCATAGGAGGTCTCGAAACCAGAGTTTAATGGACACCACAAAGCAGATTAAACAAATCCTGAGGGTCACTGGTTATGGAGTAGAATTTTCCAGACAAACAGACCTCTGCTGCCTCCTCATTTCTGTCTTTAATTTCTAGCACAGGGATTCCTTGACAGACTGAGAGGCAAGCCTGAACTCCTGACTCATCTGACCATTTAGCTTTCCCCTCATGATTTGCAGCACACCGTTTAGTTAGGCGCTAGGGATTTTTTACATGTGTTTTATTGTTTTAATCTCTCTTCTCCCTGAAGATTAATCATAAGCATCTGAAGCACACAGACCACACCTCACTTGTTTCCAGCCTCCACAAAGCCTGGCATAATATTTACCATATAACAGGAAATCAATATGGATATGATTTATTGGTCAAATAAAGAAGAACTTTTGTGGTCGGGTGAAGAATTTTTAACTTGTGTTAAGAGAAGGCCGGCCTTCTTTTACAGACAGGCTGAAGAGTTTTGCTCTCGCTCCTCAGCACCTAATAGCAACAATTGTTCATATCTGCCTATCACTTTGAAGTGCACAAACGACCTTCAAACATTCAGGAAAGTTCCCTTTCCCCCCACAGATCTGACAAGTATGATCCTCAAACCAGAGCCTCTCAGGGTGGAGGTGATCATCAAGCTCACCTCACCAACCACCACCTGTCTTCCTCCAATCCTCTCAAACACTTCAGGTTTGAGACCACCAAATCTAGCAAAATTTCCATGGTCAAAGTAAAAGAGTCCTCTCTTAAAAGTTCTATCTACTCACAGGTAGGAATCCTAAGGAAGAATATCTATACATGACTTAGAAGAATTAATTTTCTTGCGGAGATGGTCAGATTCCTCACATTCAAAACTCCTTCTTAGTTGAGAGCTAGCTGGAGTCCTTCATCCCTAGAAAGGTTCAAGAAGCAGACTCTATCCTGGGGTGTAACCCCACATATAAATTAGAGTGAAAGTCTCTTGGAGACAGATAAATTACCTATTTCTTTTATAAAACCAGACAGTTTTTATGGGAAAAGTCAATCACGAAAGGATAACATCATGTCCTTAGGCAGAGGGGTGTATGCAAAAGAGGAAGGAGGTTGTCAAAATGCCTTTGTCCAAAGCTCCAAACAAATCTCCAATTTGTTACACCCAATGAACGCTTTCACTGTGCAGGCAACCCCCAAATCGGAGGTCAGGACGGGCATGGTTTCAAAACTGAACAAACAGAACAGATCTACTTCAATACAAGGACAGAGCACTTCACACTTCAGAAATGTCAGAATTGCTCATGAAATTTTACGTATAAAATTATACTGGGTCTTCCTGCCATATATATTTCTTATGACAGCAGTGAACCAAAAAATTTGACGGGTTTGCCCTCGTAGCAGCAAGGCTGTCGGTAGAATCATGCTGCTTGCCCCTTCTCCTTTCCGCCTCTGAGCACAATGAAAGAACAGCATTGTTTGTTTTCTGATAGAACAGCACTGGACCCACGAGCAGCAGAGCTGGGTGCTGCAAGTCCTGGATTCTGGCCCATGAGTCATGGCTGCGTCATCACTGAGTAGATAGGCCTGAGGCAAGTTACTTAACCTCTCAGAGTCTGGTTCTTCATCATTCTCTGGGGATCCTATCTATTTTATTCAGGAGTCTTGAGGACTAAATACTGCCTACAAAGTACTTAAGCACCGTCCTCAGTAGATATTCAATAAATGGAACTTCCCACCCTGTCCGCACTCCCCACTCCACACCATCCCTTCTCTAGGGCTTTTCCTACGCCCCTTAGGAACAACTCTGCCAACCCTGAAGATGCTACCTAACAATCCCAACCACGTCATTGGAGGAGCAGTCACTGAGTCAAAGTAAGGTGGGCATAATTTCCTCAAGTTTCCGGAAACACATTTCTCAAGGAATTTATGAAACAAGATATCAAGAAAAACAAGACATCAAGAACTGTTGTCTTGATTTGCACAGAGCAGAAGCCTATGAGATATTTTGTGTGATAAATGGTTTTCGTGCCTTTGGGGTCTTAAAAAAAAAAAATCAGTGTCCTATTTAAAGCAGTAAGATGACTTCTAGGTCTCCTCCCTCGGACTTTATGCTCCTGGCAATCAGGGAGTTTCTACATCACCCGGGAAGGACTCTCCAATATTAGCAGAGGAAAACCAGGCCAGGAAAAACTCTACTCTTCTCCTTTCCTGACTTACCAATTAAATCAGAGACTGTTTTAGTCTGTTTCTGTGGAAACCCACCCCCACTTCCCAACCCTTCAATAAGGATCAGCCATTATTTAGCTGTTTTCAAACTCCATCAGGTGTTATAAAAAAAAGAAAAACACCAAACAAATTTAAGATCTATTTATTCCAGAGAGTATGTACAGGGGAGAGGGGCAGAAGGAGAATCTCCAGCAGACTCTGCACTGAGTGTGGAGCCCAACGTGGGCCTCAGTCTCATGACCCAGAGATCATGACATGAGCTGAAATCAAGACTCTGACAACCAACTGTGAGACCCAGGCACACAAGGTGTTAAACTTTTCTAACTGTGAAGGAGCAATTAGGGGCACCTGGGTAGCTCAGTGGTTGAGCGTCTGCCTTCGGCTCAGGGAGTGATCCTGGGGTCCTGAAATCAAGTCCTGTATTGGGCTTGCCACAGGGAACCTGCTTCTCCCTCTGCCTATGTCTCTGCCTCTGTGTGTGTGTGTATGTCTCTCATGAATAAATAAAATCTGAAGGAAAGAAAGGGTGAGGGGAAAGAAAGAGGAGGAAAGAGCAAGCGAGCAACTGTCCTGATTTCAGGACCCCGAGGGAAGCAAGTCCATGTTAGGTGGCCCACCCCCGCTGAGTTTACACAGAAACACAGACCCTCAAAATCTTCTAGTTTCTCACCAGCAACAATTTTGTCTGTTCTCACTGTTGCTAACTTTCTCTCGCTCCCCAGGTCTCCTGCCCAAATACTCATGTTGGTCTTTGCATTGCCTACTATCTTGTTTTTACCTTTCCCAGATCACTTACTACGTTCTGATGCGTGTCCCAATTATTTAGAAAGGTGCATGTCCTCCCCGGTAAGCAGTGGGCACCCTGAGAGCAGGGACCCTATCTCACTATCTCATTTGTCATCACCCCTCCCCTGACCTTCAGCCACTACCCAATGCCTGGCCCACCATGAACATCCAATGCAGGCTGTTGAATTCCTTGATCACAATTCTTAACTTCAGTTGTCCATATGTACCTAAAAACCAAGTCCCAGGGACCTCTCACTTTGCCACGGCGTCAGGAGAGAGCATTTGAATAGACCTCAAAGAAAAGAAGGGCCTGGACGCCTGGGTGGCTCAGCAGTTGAGTGTCTGCCTTTGGCTCAGGGCATGATCCTGGAGTACCGGGATCAAATCCCACATGGGCTCCCTGCATGGAGCCTGTTTCTCCCTCCCTCTGCCTGTGCCTCTGCCTCTTTGTGTCTCTCATGAATAAATAAATAAAATTGAAAGAAAAAAGAGAAAGAAAAAGAAGAAAGAAAGAAAGAAAGAAAGAAAGAAAGAAAGAAAGAAAGAAAGAAAGAAGAAGAAAGAAAGAGAAAGAAAAGAAAGAAAGAGAGAAGGGTCTGGGAAGAAAGGAAGCCAAAGAGAAGGCCAAAAAGCTTTCTTCTGCACTATTCACCATACTTCACCATACTTCATCCCTCTGCCCACCACATCTACCCTCTGGTCGCCTAGAGCTACACTACCTATTTGACTAGGATCAGGGACCGGTTTTACCTGAAAAGCAGCTCAGCCACACTGAGGCTTTTTTTTTTCAAAGAATTTATTTATTAATTATGAGAGACACACACACAGAGGGAGAGGGAGAGAGGCAGAGAGAGAAGAGAGAAGCAGGCTCCATGCAGGGAGCCCGAAGTGGGACTCAATCCCGGGTCTCCAGGATCACACCCCAGGCTGAAGGCAGACGCTGAACCGCTGAGCCACCCAGGGATCCCAAACACACTGAGACTTTCAAAGGCTTCCCAGATCTCTAATGAGAAGGACAACTGCATTCCCATTCAGGATCCTTTTTTACCATGGTCTCAAAGCATTGTCTAACTAAAGAAACAAACTTTATCAAATCACCTGTTTGGTTCACCTCCCACCCACTATTCCTAACATTGAGGTCTTTGGAGCTGAGCCCCCGAAGGGTGAGGGTGTCCCGCAAAGTTGTGACTGCAAACACTATGTCGGTGCATCCACCCCTCCACCGGGCTAGGTGGCTCGCAAGCTAGCCCAGCGCTGCTACGGTCACCAGTTTGACACAGGATGTTGCCTGGGAAGAAATGCTGGGAGCCCTTTTGCAGTGGCTGCAGCGATGTTTCTGACCTAGGTTCCCACAGCCAGAACAATGACAAGGCTCTTTTCAATTCCCTTTCTTTCCCCGAAGGTTTGGAGAAGTCTCCTTCATGAGGCCTGGCTGAGTCATAGACAGTCACAGGGTCCTGGACTGCTCCCCACACATCCCTCACGGGTAGGATGCCCCAGGCATTTGCCTCACAAGGGCGGGCTCTTTACAAAAGCAAGAGAGGCATTTTTCCCTTTTAGGGCTGAGGGTGGCTCTGACCATTAGAGTATGTTCCATTAGCAAGAGCAGCCAAAGATTAGAGAGAAAGCCCAGTTTCCCTCCACAATGATCCCACCCAGTAGTAATTTGAAAAGGCTGAGCAGCCCAGCTCTGTGGCTACCTCTGAATTTAATCTGGCCAGGGCTCTATACTTCTCAGAGACAGCAGGAACCAAGACTAAAAACTGGTTACAGATGCTTATACAGACTCCCTCCATCTCCCTCTACCCCAGACTTGAACAACTAGGAGACTACCTGGGGATTGTCACCTCTGTTACAGTTCTCCTCATCCCATGTGAAGGTACACAACACAGTACATCCTGGGCTCCCACGACAAAGGCACAAGGATAGGTATATTCACCCAACATGATTTGTGGCCACACCAGTCACCCAGCTGCTGAAATAGCAGCCCAGAAGTCATTCTCATTGCTTCGTTTCCCCCTGTATCCAGTGGGTTAATTCTAAGTGGCTCTTACTCTTCCTTTCCCCTTTCTGCCATTGCTAGGCTACGTCCAGCTGATTTGTACTAGGTTCACTGCTTTTCTCTTTGAACGTCCTTCCACAAAGCTGCCAGAGTAATGTTTGTAATGTTTAAGTCTAATTTGATCATTCCCTTGCTCAAAATTCTGCAGCAATCCCCCATTCAGCGTGGGGATAAAAACTGACTTTTTCAGATTCAGGATTTGGTCCTCCCCGACTTGTCCATCCACACTTTGTAGCTCACCTTCTCCTGTGACTGCAGGGACTCAAATTGGCTTTGGGCTCACTCTAACTGCTAAACTCTTGCATTCCTCCAAAAGAGTTCCCTTCCCTAGAATGCACCTGCTCTCTGGCTTGTTCCAAATTTTTGAGACCTCCAAATATTCGACTGACTTGCCTACTTGCATTCTTTTTCCCACGCCCAAACCAGGACATATGTTAGTTCATTCTTCTCTATGTTCTGTTTCTTTAGCCAGCCAAGGTCAGCAGACGTTTAAGGAGTTCATTTTCTTTGCTCCTCCATTTTTCAAGCAAGAAAACCTTAAAGGGTGTCCCACAGGGTGGAACCTGAGAGTGAAGAATGTAGTGGAAGGCAGAACAAAGCAGCAAAGAAAAACTGGGTTCTTGGTATCTTTGAGTGACTGAACCACGCCTGTCTGGAACCCACTCTATATCTAGACTTTTCAATTATATCAACTAACAAATTCCTTGTATTATTTAATGCTGTTTGACGTGGGTTTTCCAGCTCTTGCAGCACAGGGTACCTTATCTGATGCAGCAGAAATAGTATTCTCTTTGGGTGGGGGGGAGCAGCTTTCCTTAGAATAAATGATAAAATAAAACCAAGGGGGTTCAGTAAATGTGGCTTTAAATAGAGTCGAGATGTTTGAATTCCACGCTATGATTTCATTTGTATGTGGAATCTAAAAAACAAAACCAATGAACAAACAAGAAAGCAGAATCAGACCCACAGATACAGAGAACAAACTGACAGTTGCCAGGGGTTGGGGGAGGTGGGCAAAATGAGTGAAGGGAGTTACAGGCTTCTAGTTATGGAATGAGTAAGTCATAAAACAGGGATAAAAGGCACAGCATAAGGAATATGGTCAGTAGTATTGTGATCCTGTTGTATGGTGACACATGGGAGCTACACTTGTGGTGAGCATAACAATGTACAGAGCTGTCAATCACTATGTTGTACACCTGAAACTAACTTAATATTGTGTATCAATTATAGCTCTGTTAAAAAAAATTCATCAGTGGGGATGCCTGGGTGGCACAGTGGTTGAGCATCTGCCTTCGGCCCGGGGTGTGATCCTGGAGTCCCAGGATTGAGTCCCACATCGGGTTCCCTGCATGGAGCCTGCTTCTCCCTCTGCCTGTATCTCTGCCCCCCCCCCCCCCCGCGCCCTCCGTGTGTCTCTCATGAATAAATATATAAAATCTTTAAAAATAATTGAACAGTAAAGCTAAGGTATGAAAAAAATCCTAAAAGCAGCTTGAATTCTAAATGAAAATTTGCCTCCAACTTTTGGGGTCCCGGCTTCATTTTTCTGCCTATAAATTAAGTATATTCTTACCAATTCCTAATTTATAATACAATTGATAGGAATAAATTATAGAAAAATACCTTAGTCTGTTTGAACTGCTATAGCAAAATAGCACAGACTAGGTGGTTTATAAACAACAGAAATTTCTCACCGTTCTGAAAGCTGGAAGTCCAAGATCAGGGTGCCAGTGTGGTCCATTTCTGGTGAGAGCCTCTTTTAGTTTGCAGACCACCAATTTGTTGCCATGTCCTCACATCATGGTAGAAGAGGTGAGCATGCTCACTGAGGTCCCTTTTTTTTTAAAGATTTTTATTTATTTATTCATAAGAGACAGAGAGAGAGAGAGAGAGAGACAGGCAGAGGGAGAAGCAGGCTCCATGCAGGGAGCCTGACGTGGGACTCGATCCTGGGTCTCCAGGATCACACCCTGGGCTGAAGGCCATGCTAAACTGCTGGGTCACTGGGGCTGCCCTCAGAGGTCCCTTTTATATGGGCACTAATCCCATTTACAAGGCCTCTACCTTCATGACCTAATCACCTCCCAAAGGCCCCAAATACCATCATCTTGGGCTTTTGGTTTCCACCATAGGATTTCAGGCCATAGTGAAAGAATTTTGCTGCTCCTCCATGCACTTGCATTTGGTCATTTAAAAAACATTGCTGAGCATTTATTATGTGCTTAGCAGTGAGTGTCATATATATATGGACACACCCGAGATATCCTCTAGGCTAGGGTTTGGCAAACCACAACTCACAAGCCAAATCTGGTCCCCGTCCTGTTTTTGCAACTAAGTTTATTGGAACTCGGCTGTGCCCATTTGTTTACAGACCATCTATGGCTATATTCATGCTGTAACAGCTGAATTGAGTAGTTGCCACAGAGACCATATGACCCAAAAAGCTTAAAATACTTACTATCTGGAACTTCCCAGAAAAAGTTTGCCAACCTCCACCCTGGGCTATTTGCCACAGCTAAAAGTTCTGGTTACCATAAACCCTCCTTCCCCGAAGAGCCATAGTGAAGTATACTTCATCAACTTTTGTGTAACACAGTCCCAAATACCAAATTACACGCCTCGAGAAAGAAGAAAGTGTTCTTCAACATATATTCACTCAAAAGAATTTTGAGTTTCCAGAATTAACTGGTACCACAAATGAGATGCAGGCCCCGTGAACGATCATTAGGATCCTCCTTGAGAGATGGGCAAAACTCATCCCAGCTGGTATCAATGAAAAACCAAGTGTGGACAATATGACTCATGAACAAAGAAGAGAGGTTTAGTTTTTCTCTCCTCCATCCTCTTCCCCTGGTGCAGTTTATTTCTCAGAATAGTGATCTGATTTCAAGTTTCTTGGATTAGAAGGGAAAAATAAACACTGGCCCATTTCTAAGTATTAATGCAAAAGATGAAATCTAGAAATTAAGTCCTTGATCTTTTTCTTTTTTCCTATATTGGTCTGTGGTGACTCACAGATTAGCTCCTAGCCTAAATATCCTGATTTCCATTGTGCACTCCAGGCTTTCTCAAAGCTCTATTCAGGTGCTAGAGGGATTAATGCCAAAATCACTCACATTTTTGTACATTGGAGTGAAAACAGCACAGGCTGTTGAACCCAACAGAGACCTATGTGAATTTGTTTTGCCACTTAGAATGTATATGACAGGGGCGCCTGGGTGGCTCAGTGGCTGAGTGACTGTCTTCAATTCAGGGCATGATCCCTGGGTCCTGGGATCGAGTTCTGCATCGGGCTCCCTGTTCTCTCCCTCTGCCTATGTCTCTGTGTCTCTCCTGAATAAATAAATAAAATCCTTTAAAAAAAAAAAAAAAAGAATGGATACAACCCAGAAGAATGTATTTTTCTTCTCTGAACCACACATTCCTCAATAGTATGCAGAATGCTAATTCCTATTTTTTCTAGTCCTTGGAGAATCAAATGAGGTCACACCTGAAAATATCGAACACAGTTGAGGCACAGAGCTTGTTTTCAATAAACACAGCTTTCTTCCTGCTTTCCTTCATCCTTCTACACAGGAGAAAATAAAAAGCATACCCTACTCTGAACAAGAGAATCACAGCCTCCTATTGTTTTGAGTCTTTCCTGTGTTAAAAGAGAAACACAAGTTAAAAGCTGAGAGATACAAAGAGATTTAATTGTGTTCTGGGACTTTCTCCCCATTACTCCAACTCCCAGCCCCAAGATTAAAGATGTGAGTAGGTTTCCATTTCTAAATGAACGGAATGCTGCAGGCATCAATCAGTAGTAACCAGTAATGGAAACTTGGCTGCTAGTACCTTCTCCGAGGCTGTCTGACACATTTGGATCTAATTGGCAGTCTGCTTTGGAGCAGCCAAAAAATATAGTGTCATACACATCACAGATCAAAGCGGAGGCAAGCTTGCTAGCAGCCATGCAGCTTCTATTGCCAGAATCAGGCAAGCAGGTCTGTGGGTTTTGTTGAGGGACAGGTAAAGGCTCACCACCTTATTTCAAGAAAACCTCTAAAATACCCTGTTTTAGCTAGCTTGGACCCAAAACAGGAAGGCACAAGAGAAAGCATTCAGGGTAGCTGGCAGCTTGGGTGGTCAGAGAGACCAACTTATTTTCATCTTGCCATGAAGCATGTTGGAAATTAATTAATATTCTCTACTGGGCTTTGACATAATGAGTGACTTAGACTTTTCAATAAGAAATATGCCTCAGCCTGAGGCTCAGGAATGTCAGTTATACCTAAAAACATTCTTACATCCATTATTTGTAGGATAAAACAAAATTTCTCCTTCAACTACAAACCAACAAAAAGAATGCTTCTTTCTAATTCTGACCTTACACAAAAATACTGACTCCTCAGAATTTAAAGATAAATGTTCCCATTGAATACTGTTTATCTTTCTAATGTCACAGCCCCCCTAAAAGTTACAGAACCCTCCTTTCAGATAAATATGTACACAACACAATTTTGCATATAATTTCAGTATTGACAGACTTCCTGAGGACCTCCCAGGGATTCCCCTGGGCTCCATAATTCTTAGATTATACTTCCTAAATTAAAGATTCCTGTATCAAAAGTATTAAATAGAGGGACAGAACCACTTACTAAATGAAGGTTTACTCCTGAAGGTCTGTCATTACTTCTAATTTGTGCCAGTCATTGTCAATTACCTACTCCTATAAGGACCCCCAGCTCACCAGCCAAAGATTACTACAGTCTGGTGTCTTCCTGGTCTCAGAATCCCATGGAATATCTGCTAGACAAATCAAGGGGGCTATGGCCCAAATTCCTAGATAACTTTAACACAAGACAATGAAGACAGTGGAAAGCCTTCAGACATAGGAATTATTCATTTACTCCACAAATATTCACTGTACACCTATTACTTTCAAGGCATTAAGGGTGCCAAGTGAACAAGACAGCAATGATTTCTGCCTTCATAGAGTTTATATCTATGTTATAAAGTTGGCCCTACATTTACCATATCAAGTTATCCAAAAATATTGCAAGACTTGATTTTCTCATAACAGATGATTATCATTTTCACCTTGGTAAGTGGCCGTAAATATTGTTTTAAATGGTAATGCCAATGCACCTGATTCACAGTGGACTTTCAAGTATTGTCCATTATTATTGTTATTAACACTACTATTACTAATAGCAAGCATCTATTCTTCAGATTATGTATCACTGCTGAAAGATCTTACAACATCCCTACTCTTATTGGGTTCATACATATTACCAAAGTATTGCACAAGCATTGGAGGAAATGCCAAAGAGGAGGTTCGGGCTCAATTCTACAGTTCTGGACCTTCATGTACCAGCCTCAGTTGGGTTGTTTCCAGAATGAACTTTCATTATTACTCATTGATCACTGTGGAATTGCTCCTTGTTTAAGACAGTTCTTTCAGCATGAGTGACCCTCTTCTTTATAAAGGCTGGTATCTTCCCTCTTCTAAGAGGCTCCTGTATTTTTTTAAAGAAATTCCTTTTTATTCAAGTTGCTGTTATTTTCCACTTCAGTCTCCAGCACTCAAATATCCTATGTCACAAGGTAGCTTTTAACACTTGGGTGACTCCATCCTAAACCACATCACCTGCTAAACGTCCTTGAAATTGAGAAGCAGCAAGTTTGTAGAACCAAAATATCTGCAATCCAACCACCAGGAACTACCCACTGCCTTGATTATAGGAAGTGTGGCTGTCTGACATCTGTCTTGAACATCAGACATTACACTTGGAATGTGTTCCATTCTATGGGATACTTCTAGAATATTAAAATCAATCCTAAAGGGCTATAAATTCATTTCAACTCCTACCTGTGAGAAGTCCTGCATTCCTGTTGGGAAGACTAAGGCTACAAATATAATGAGAGGAGGAAGAGGACTAGAGAAAGATAATGACAACCAGAGTTACCATGGAGGGATCAGCAAGATGTTGGTCTAGTTAACAAAGGAAACACAAATCTAGGATTCTAGAAATAGAAAACAAACAAACAAAAAAAATCCATCAGCCTTTGGGGCATAGAAACAGCACCTTGAAGTCAGACATGTCTCTAAATTTTAGTCGTCAAGGGAAATACCAAAATGGAAATGTTACACATTTTCTAAGCAACTATTGGGAGAAAGTAAACCAGTTGACCACCTGTAGAATATAAGGGATGAACATTGAAATATGATGTGAATTTTCTTTATTTTTTAAAGATTTTATTTGTTCATGAGAGAGAGAGAGAGAGAGAGAGAGAGAGGCAGAGACACAGGCAGAGGAAGAAGCAGGCTCCATGCAGGAAGCCCGATGCGGGACTCAATCTGAGGTCTCCAGGATCACACCCTGGGCTGCCCGCGGCGCTAAACCGCTGTGCCACCAGGGCAGATGATCCACTTCAGAAGAAGAGTCACAGAAATCTATCCTATTATATTAATTATCGGTGTGGTTGACTCTAAGCCCTAAGTCCACTCTTCATCGTCTGTTCTGTAGAAATGATACGGGCCTTTTAAATATTTCTTCTTTGCCAGTTGGTACAATGCTGAGCTTTCTCAGTGGAAAGAGAGGAGGGACACTGGAGAAAAAGAGGGATTTTTCTCCTCATGGTGTGGTAAGCCCATTTTTGCCAGACTCCTACAGGTCCTGACTTCTCCAGCATGGGCACCTGCAGTGCATGGCTTCTGCATATCCAGCTCTGCAGTGAACCATCCCTATAATGAATGTCTTCTTCAGCACCTGGTTCCTACAGTGTTTGGGGGCAGCCAGCAGCACTCAGTGGCTAGTTGCTTTTCCTGCACTCCCTCAGTTGGCCTTGCAGTGAATTGCAGGACGCAGAGCTTCCCTATGGATGGCACCACAGCACCCAGAGGGTGGATCTCCAGCAAGACCCACACAGCATCTAGATGACTCTTCCATGATCCAGTGAGCCAAAGCTGAGCTCACCCCAGTGAAGTCTCTACGTCAGCCCTGTTGGAGAGGGAACACTCCATCCCAAACCTGGATGGAACAACTGCCCCTTATATCTGATTTTTGAATTATCCTGAGTTCTCTTTACTTCTTATAGGCCAGTTTCCCATTATTCTAATCGTCTATTATAGATACTAAGTCCTTATGTTAACCTTCCTTTATTCTAATTATTACTCTGTGGCTCTGTCTTCTGGTTGGGTCCTGACTTATACATTTGGGAACCATTTGTGAATTCATTCGGGGCACAAAAGCCATTGTTTTAAGGAAATAAGGTGCTATTTCTTCAAGTAGAGGACCACAGAACTAGCATGTCAGAAATGATAAGAATCACTTCCTTATTTGTACCATTACTCCACCTAGAATAAAATTGTAGTTAGGACGCTGTGCTAAATTATTTAATCACATGTCTATCCATTTAGAGCCTGTTCAGGGCATGGCTCATATATTATTTGTTGTATCCTATACACCCAGGAAAGTGCTTAGTACACAAGAGGAGCTTCACAAACAATTTGTCCAAGATGAAACAACTACTTAATTTCAGAACTAATGTATTCTAGTCTCCTTTCCAAAGCCTTATTAACATTTAACCTTTAAATTCTCAAGCGATTGGATGCTCTATAATTAAAAAACTCTGGGATAGGTGATGTATTAAGTGTTCTCTATGATTAATACTGGACTCTTCCTCCAGGTTGGCTTGGGTTCATTCTTTCCTGTGAATATTATTCCTGAACTTTCCCTGGTTATTTGCTAGAAACCATATGCCATCTTAATCAGATGTTGTATTTATCTCCGTGTGAAAACTTTGAAGATTTAAAAGCAGATGAAATTGTGCATGAGGGAAGAAGGGAATAGAAAAACTCTCTGTGCCCTCTACTATAGGCATATTAAATAAGAGAAACTCTAAAGATTTAAAAATTATAGTACTTAACAAGAAGAAAACTAAAACCACAATATTGGGGATCCCTGGATGGCTCAGAGGTTTAATGCCTGCCTTCGGCCTAGGGCGTGGTCCTGGAGTCCCAGGATCAAGTATCACATCAGGCTCCCTGTGTGGAGCCTCCTTCTCCCTCTGCCTATGTCTCTACCCCTCCCTCTTGGTGTCTCTCATGAATAAATAAATAAAATCTTAAAAAATAAAATATAAAATATAAAATAAAATAAAACTGCAATATTATTAGCAAAGTTAAATTTAAGGCCAATAAGCCTTAAAAGGAACAAAAGAAGCTATTTTATTTTCATATTAGATAGAATGTAAAGGTAGGTTTAATAGTCATGAATATTAAAAAAAGTCATGAATATTTTTGCACTAAACATAGAGTATGTGTGAGCTTCATTATATAAAACAGAATTTTATTTCAGAACAGGAGTCCTGCAGAAATTGAAGTATCTCTTTCCTTTCTGTGAGAACTCATTTTAATTAAAGCAGTGATTTTTAAAAGTACAAAAATTCCAAAATAAAGACTAATAAGAAGAAGCCATCAGTGCAGAAAAGAGTTCAATAAATTGCTAGTAAACAGAACATACATGGAAAAGCATTGACCAATGGATAGAACACAGCAAACAGTAGCCACCCAGTATACAAACAAAGAGGGAACATGCTCCTACAATGAAGGGAATTAACTTGATAGAACCCAAAGGAAATCTTGACTGAGAAGCAGAATATACAACAGAGATGGGGAGTGAGAACTGGATCTGGATTAGGAAAACCAGTTGAAGACCTGTATAAGGAACAGTCCACCATGGCTCACTACCTGCCTTTCCTTTAAAAAAAAAAAAAAATTTTTTTTTTTTTTATTTATTAGAGAGCGGGAGAAAGAGAGGAAGAGCATGAGTGAAGGAAGGAACAGAGGGAGAGGATCTTTCAAGCAGACTCCCTGCTGAGTGTGGATCCCCATGCTACCAGGTCTCAATCCCATGACCCATGAGGTCTCCACCTGAGCTGAAACCAAGAGTTGGATGCTTAACTGACTGAGCCACTCTGACGTTCTTACATCCCCTTCTTTGGCCAAAAGTTGAAGAAGGCATTTACCCCGTGGCCAAATATAGATGTTGATGATAGATAGATAGATAGATAGATAGATAGATAGATAGATAGATAGTAGATAGATAGATGATAGATTCTTCTCTAAAGAAAGTGAGTAAAATGTCTCCTGGGGAAGAAATAGACCAATTAGTGTGGAGTTGATAATCAGAGAAATGCATCCTAATTTAGAAGAAAGTTACAGTGTAGAGGTCAATTCCCTGACGAGTCAGCTCAGAGAGAAGCCCCCTCTGTCAACAGAACTCAGCCATATACGCCCCACTCCTGATCACTCAATTCACTTATCCTAAGTATGAACAGACAACCAAGAAACAACAAATATTTGAGAGAATCCTGGCAGCATCAAAGAGATTGTGGCAAACTTTTTAAAACTTTTTTCTTTCTTTCTTTCTTTCTCTCTTTCTTCTTTCTTTCTTTCTTTCTTTCTTTCTTTCTTTTTCTTTCTTTCTTTTATCTTTCTTTCTTCTTTCTTTCTTTTTTTTTAAAAAGAGGAGAGCACAAGTGGGAGGGGGGCTGGGAGGACATGAAATGGAGAGCAAGAGAGAATCCCAAGCAGGCGCAGTGCCCAGCATGGAGCCCAACATGTGGCTCAATCTCACGACCCTGAAATCATGACCTGAGCCCAAATCAAGAGTTGGACACTTAACAGACTGAGACACCCAGGCGCCCTGCAGGGAAACTTCTTTTTTTTTTTAATTGAAATTCTGGGATCCCTGGGTGGCGCAGTGGTTTGGCGCCTGCCTTTGGCCCAAGGCGCGATCCTGGAGACCCGGGATCGGATCCCACGTCGGGCTCCCGGTGCATGGGGCCTGCTTCTCCCTCTGCCTGTCTCTGCCTCTCTCTCTCTCTCATACATAAATAAAAATTAAAAAAAATAAAATTGAAATTCTAACTACCATCCTTAGAGAGATTAGAATAGATATTGCATTTACAGCAGGATGCTCTGGGTAAGGAAAGTCTGCAAATAAAAAGGAGCTCTTGGAGATTAAAAACAGTTGTCGAAACATGCATTGAAATAGAATGGTTGACAAGCAACAAAGTCTCCCATAAAGGAGAACACAGAGATGGAAGAAGTGAAAGAAAAGGTGACACATGTAGGGCGACAGAGGATTCGATATTTAATAGGAGCATTAGAGAGAGACAATGGCAGCAAAGAAATAATGGAATAGTGGAAGGAAAGTTCCCAGAAGAAGACTTGTCTTAACATCGAGATTTGTGAACTAATAAGAACAAAGGAAAAAGTCTTACAGCTACAAACGTGACTATGAAAGTTAAGAACAGAAGAAAACAAATCTCCTGCAAACTAATTAGATATTGGAAGGCACGGAATTAATATCTGTAAAAATCTGAGTGGGGAAAAAATTACAATCTAATATTCGGTACTCAGCCAAGGAAGACAAAAAAATAATTCAGACAAGCAAGGACTCAGAAGTTTTCACCTCTCACACATATTTTAAATGAAGGCATATTCTAGCAAAAAAAAAAAAAAAAGAGGAGGGGATAAATCAAGAAACTGAAGATCTGAGATTCAGGAAACAGTAGATCAGAACCAGAAGCAGAAAGAGATGTCTTAACATGACAGAGTGAGGGAACTGGCCTACAGGTACAAATTGAGGCAGGAAGGAAGATTTGAAGGTAAGAACTGAAACCATAAAACTCCAAGAAAAAAAAACGTAGGTGGTAAGTTCCGGCACATCAGTTTTGGCAGTGATTTTCAGGGGGATTTGACCCTAAAAGCAAAGGCAACAAAAGCAAAATAAACAGGTGGGACCACTTCACTCTAGAAAGCTTCTGCATGGCAAAGCAAACCATCCACAAAATGGAAAGGCAACCTACAGGATGGAAGCAATATTTGCAAAATCTTTCCTTTTGGAAGAGGTTAATAACCAGAATATATAAAGGACTTACACGATTCAATAGCAAAACAGGAAAAATGCACACAATCTAATTTTAAAATAGGCAAAGGACCTGAAGAGACATTTTTCCAAAGAAGATACACAAATGATGAGCAGGGGCTCAACATCATTAATCATCACAGAAAGGTAAATTGAAAATCACAATGAGCTATTGCTTCACACCTGTCATCAAAAAGACAAAAGATGGGGCACCTGGGTGGCTCAGTGGTTGAGCATCTGCCTTTGGCTCAGGTTGTGATCCTGGGGCTCTGGGATGGAGTCCCGCATACTTCTCCCTCTGCCTATGTTTCTGCCTCTCTGTGTCTCTCATGGATAAATAAATAAAATCTTAAAAAAAAAAGACAAAAGATAATAACACATGTTGGCAAGAACATGGACAAAAGAGAACCCTAATGTGCTGTTGAATGGTGAGCCACTCTGGTACAGCCACCGTGGAAAATAATATGGAGGCCTTTCAAAAAATGTAAAATAGAATTACCATATGATCCAGTGCTCCCATTTCTGGGTTTATATCCAAAGGAAAAGAAAACAAGATATTGAAGAGATATCTGCACTCCCGTGTTCATTGCCACATTATTCACAGTAGCCAAAACATGGAAACAACCTCAGTATCTATCAACAAGTGAACAAAGGAGATGTAATATGCACACATGCATATCTGTACGTGTATATACACACACAATGAAATATTATTCAACCAGGAAAATGAAGGAAATCCTGCCATTTGTGACAACATGGACGGATCTTGAGAGCATTATTTTAAGTGAAATAAGCCAAACAAAGACAAATACTGCATGATATTACTTATATGTGGAATTTTTTTAATTTATTTTTTATTGGTGTTCAATTTACCAACATACAGAATAACCCCCACTGCCCGTCACCCATTCACTCCCACCACCCCTAGTTTGTTTCCCAGAGTTAGCAGTCTTTACGTTCTGTCTCCCTTTCTGATATTTCCCACACATTTCTTCTCCCTTCCCTTCTATTCCCTTCCACTATTATTTATATTCTCCAAATGAATGAGAACATATAATGTTTGTCCTTCTCCGACTGACTTACTTCACTCAGCATAATACCCTCCAGTTCCACCCACGTCAAAGCAAATGGTGGGTATTTGTCATTTCTAATAGCTGAGTAATATTCCATTGTATGCATAAACCACATCTTCTTTATCCATTCATCTTTCGATGGACACCGAGGCTCCTTCCACAGTTTGGCTATTGTGGCCATTGCTGCTATAAACATCGGGGTGCAGGTGTCCCGGCGTTTCAATGCATGTATCTTTGGGGTAAATCCCCAACAGTGCAATTGCTGGGTCGTAGGGCAGGTCTATTTTTAACTCTTTAAGAAACCTCCACCCAGTTTTCCAGAGTGGCTGCACCAGTTCACATTCCCACCAACAGTGTAAGAGGGCTCCCTTTTCTCCGCATCCTCTCCAACATTTGTTGTTTCCTGTCTTGTTAATTTGCCCCATTCTCACTGGTGTGAGGTGGGATCTCATTGTGGTTTTGATTTGTATTTCCCTGATTGCAAGTGATGCAGAGCATTTTCTCATGTGCACGTTGGCCATGTCTATGTCTTCCTCTGTGAGATTTCTCTTCATGTCTTTTGCCCATTTCATGATTGGATTGTTTGTTTCTTTGGTGTTGAGTTTAATAAGTTCTTTATAGATCTTGGAAACTAGCCCTTTATCTGATATGTCATTTGCAAATATCTTCTCCCATTCTGTAGGTTGTCTTTGAGTTTTGTTGACTGTATCCTTTGCTGTGCAAAAGCTTCTTATCTTGATGAAGTCCCAATAGTTCATTTTTGCTTTTGTTTCTTTTGCCTTCGTGGATGTATCTTGCAAGAAGTTACTGTGGCCGAGTTCAAAAAGGATGTTGCCTGTGTTCTTCTCTAGGATTTTGATGGAATCTTGTCTCACATTTAGATCTTTCATCCATTTTGAGTTTATCTTTGTGTATGGTGAAAGAGAGTGGTCTAGTTTCACTCTTCTGCATGTGGATGTCCAATTTTCCCAGCACCATTTATTGAAGAGACTGTCTTTCTTCCAATGGATAGTCTTTCCTCCTTTATCGAATATTAGTTGACCATAAAGTTCAGGGTCCACTTCTGGGTTCTCTATTCTGTTCCACTGATCTATGTGTCTGTTTTTGTGCCAGTACCACACTGTCTTGATGACCACAGCTTTGTAGTACAACCTGAAATCTGGCATTGTGATGCCCCCAGATATGGTTTTCTTTTTTAAAATTCCCCTGGCTATTCGGGGTCTTTTCTGATTCCACACAAATCTTAAAATAATTTGTTCTAACTCTCTGAAGAAAGTCCATGGTATTTTGATAGGGATTGCATTAAACGTGTATATTGCCCTGGGTAACATTGACATTTTCACAATATTAATTCTGCCAATCCATGAGCATGGAATATTTTTCCATCTCTTTGTGTCTTCCTCAATTTCTTTCAGAAGTGTTCTATAGTTTTGAGGGTATAGATCCTTTACCTCTTTGGTGAGGTTTATTCCTAGGTATCTTATGCTTTTGGGTGCAATTGTAAATGGGATTAGCTCCTTAATTTCTCTTTCTTCAGTCTCATTGTTAGTGTATAGAAATGCCACTGATTTCTGGGCATTGATTTTGTATCCTGCCACGCTACCGAATTGCTGTATGAGTTCTAGCAATCTTGGGGTGGAGACTTTTGGGTTTTCTATGTAGAGTATCATGTCATCGGCAAAGAGGGAAAGTTTGACTTCTTCTTTGCCAATTTGAATGCCTTTAATGTCTTTTTGTTGTCTGATTGCTGAGGCTAGGACTTCCAGTACTATGTTGAATAGCAGTGGTGAGAGTGGACATCCCTGTCTTGTTCCTGATTTTAGGGGAAAGGCTCCCAGTGCTTCCCCATTGAGAATGATATTTGCTGTGGGTTTTTCATAGATGGCTTTTAGGATGTCGAGGAATGTTCCCTCTATCCCTACACTCTGAAGAGTTTTGATCAGGAATGGATGCTGTATTTTGTCAAATGCTTTCTCTGCATCTAATGAGAGGATCATATGGTTCTTGGTTTTTCTCTTGCTGATATGATGAATCACATTGATTGTTTTACGGATGTTGAACCAGCCTTGTGTCCCAGGGATAAATCCTACTTGGTCATGGTGAATAATTTTCTTAATGTACTGTTGGATCCTATTGGCTAGTATCTTGTTGAGAATTTTTGCATCCATGTTCATCAGGGATATTGGTCTGTAATTCTCCTTTTTGGTGGGGTCTTTGTCTGGTTTTGGAATTAAGGTGATGCTGGCCTCATAGAACGAATTTGGAAGTACTCCATCTCTTTCTATCTTTCCAAAGAGCTTTAGGAGAATAGGTATGGTTTCTTCTTTAAACGTTTGATAGAATTCCCCTGGGAAGCCATCTGGCCCTGGACTCTTGTGTCTTGGGAGGTTTTTGATGACTGCTTCAATTTCCTCCCTGGTTATTGGCCTGTTAAGGTTTTCTATTTCTTCCTGTTCCAGTTTTGGTAGTTTGTGGCTTTCCAGGAATGCGTCCATTTCTTCTAGATTGCCTAATTTATTGGCGTATAGCTGTTCATAATATGTTTTTAAAATCGTTTGTATTTCCTTGGTGTTGGTAGTGATCTCTCCTTTCTCATTCATGATTTTATTAATTTGAGTCTTCTCTCTCTTCTTTTTAATAAGGCTGGCTAATGGTTTATCTATCTTATTAATTCTTTCAAAGAACCAACTCCTGGTTCTGTTGATCTGTTCCACAGTTCTTCTGGTCTCGATTTCGTTGAGTTCTGCTCGAATCTTTATTAACTCCCTTCTTCTCTTGGGTGTAGGATCTATTTGCTGTTTTTTCTCTAGCTCCTTTATGTGTAAGGTTAGCTTTTGTATTTGAGTTCTTTCCAGTTTTTGAATGGATGCTTGTATTGCGATGTATTTCCCCCTTAGGACTGCTTTTGCTGCATCCCAAAGATTTTGAACGGTTATATCTTCATTCTCATTAGTTTCCATGAATCTTTTTAATTCTTCCTTAATTTCCTGGTTGACCCTTTCATCTTTTAGCAGGATGGTCCTTAACCTCCACGTGTTTGAGGTCCTTCCAAACTTCTTGTTGTGATTTAGTTCTAATTTCAAGGCATTATGGTCTGAGAATATGCAGGGGACAATCCCAATCTTTTGGTATCGGTTCAGACCCGATTTGTGACCCAATATGTGGTCTATTCTGGAGAAAGTTCCATGTGCACTTGAGAAGAATGTGTATTCAGTTGAGTTTGGATGTAAAGTTCTGTAGATATCTGTGAAATCCATCTGGTCCAGTGTATCATTTAAAGCTCTCGTTTCTTTGGAGATGTTGTGCTTAGAAGACCTATCGAGTATAGAAAGAGCTAGATTGAAGTCACCAAGTATAAGTGTATTATTATCTAAGTATTTCTTCACTTTGGTTAATAATTGATTGATATATTTGGCAGCTCCCACATTCGGAGCATATATATTGAGGATTGTTAAGTCCTCTTGTTGGATAGATCCTTTAAGTATGATATAGTGTCCCTCTTCATCTCTCACTACAGTCTTTGGGGTAAATTTTAGTTTATCTGATATAAGGATGGCTACCCCTGCTTTCTTTTGAGGACCATTCCTCAAATGCTTTTTTTTTTTTTTTTTTTTTTGAGGACCATTTATCCAGTCTGAAACCCTGCGCCTTTTGATGGGGTCATTAAGCCCGTTCACATTCAGAGTTACTATTGAGAGATATGAGTTTAGTGTCATCATGATATCTATTCAGTCCTTGTTTTTGTGGAATGTTCCACTGAACTTCTTCTTAAAGGGGAATTTTAAGAGGCCCCCTTAAAATTTCTTACAGAGCTGGTTTGGAGGTCACATATTCTTTTAGTTGCTGCCTGTCTTGGAAGCTCTTTATCTCTCCTTCCATTTTGAATGAGAGCCTTGCTGGATAAAGTATTCTTGGTTGCATGTTCTTCTCATTTAGGACCCTGAATATATCCTGCCAGCCCTTTCTGGCCTGCCAGGTCTCTGTGGAGAGGTCTTCTGTTACCCTAATACTCCTCCCCATAAAAGTCAGGGATTTCTTGTCTCTTGCTGCTTTAAGGATCTTCTCTTTATCTTTGGAATTTGCAAGCTTCACTATTAAATGTCGAGGTGTTGAACGGTTTTTATTGATTTTAGGGGAGGATCTCTCTATTTCCTGGATCTGAATGCCTGTTTCCCTTCCCAGATTAGGAAAGTTTTCAGCTAGAATTTGTTCAAATACATATTCTGGCCCTCTGGCCCTTTTGGCACCCTCGGGAACCCCAATTAAACGTAGGTTTTTCTTCCTCAGGCTGTCGTTTATTTCCCTTAATCTATCTTCATGGTCTTTTAATTGTTTGTCTCTTTTTTCCTCAGTTTCCCTCTTTGCTATCAACTTGTCTTCTATGTCACTCACTCGTTCTTCCACCTCGTTAACCCTCGTCGTTAGGACTTCTAGTTTGGATTGCATCTCATTCAATTGATTTTTAATTTCTGCCTGATTAGCTCTAAATTCTGCAGTCATGAAGTCTCTTGAGTCCTTTATACTTTTTTCTAGAGCCACCAGTAGCTGTATAATAGTGCTTCTGAATTGGCTTTCTGACATTGAATTGTAATCCAGATTTTGTAACTCTGTGGGAGAGACGACTGTTTCTGATTCTTTCTTTTGAGGTGAGGTTTTCCTTCTAGTCATTTTGCTCAGTGCAGAGTGGCCAAAAGCGAGTTGTATTGGGAAAAAGAGAAAAAGAGAGGAGAGAAAGAAGGAAAGAAAAGAGAAAGAGAGAAAAGAAAAAAGGAAGAAAAAAAGAAAAAAAAAGAAGAGAAAGAAAAAGAAAGAAAGGGAAAAAAAGGTGGGGGAGGGAAACAAAAAGGCAAAACAAAACGAAACAAAACAAAACAACAAAACAACAACAAAAAAACAAAACAAAACAAAAAGAACCATGGGGGAGTATCTTATGATTCTGTATACTTTAAGTCCCTTGACGTCCCCTGGAACTGGTCCGTCTAGCTGGTCTTCGGGGGGAGGGGCCTGTTGTGCTGATTTTCAGGTGTTAGCCCTTGGGGGCACTGCTCTGCCCCCTGCCTGGTGCAGGGCTCGGTGGGGGTTGTTTACCCCGTGAGGCCGCAGGAGGAACAGCCCCAGTGGCGGGGCCAGCTCTGCAGCCCTGGATTCAGCCCCCGCAGTAGCTCCGGCGCTCTCCGTCTGCAGGGCCTGAAGGCTCGGGCCGGGGCGCTGATCTGCTCAGCTGGGGCAGGAGCGTCCTCGCTGTCCTGGGCCCTCCCGGCCTCTGCCTGTCCCGGGGGGAGGCCGATCCTGGGCTGTGTCCCGGCGCCCTGTGCTCCGGCATCTGCGCCGTTGGATTCGCGCTCCCGCCCCGCAGCCCCCTCCGCGGAGCCGCCCCCGAGCCCCTCCGAGCTGCTCCGGGTCCCCCGTGCGCGCTGCAGCCCTTAGGGAGCTCGGTGCATCTCCCGGGGCGCAGGTGCCTGTTACTGTCCCGGGGAGCCCGAGGGCATCCTCGCCCTCCTGGGTCCTGCTCCAACTCCCTGCGAGCCCCTTTCCCCCGGGAAGGTCGGTGCAGCTCCTGCATCTCCGGGACGGGGCTCTCCTGTCCTGGGGACACTCGCCCCGGCCTCAGCCCGGCTCCTCGCGGGCCCCTCCCCCTCGGAGGCCTTTTATTTCCTTATGTCTTTTTCCCCGTCTTCCTACCTGGATAGAAGCGCGAACTCTTCTCACTGTAGCGTTCCAGCTGTTCTCTCTTTAACTCTCAGGCCGAATTCATAGATTTTCAGGATAATCTGAAGGTTATCTAGGTTATCTAGGTAATTTGGTGGGGACAGGTGATTTGGAGACCCTGCTCTTCCGTCATCTTGCCCCGCCCCCTCCGGATTTTTTTTTTTTTTTTTTTTTAAGTCAAACTCACAGCAACAATGGGAAAGGAGTTGCTAAGAGTTGGGAAGTGGAAATAGAGCTTGGTTCTTACCAAACCCTATCCTCTTATCCTCTTGGATACAAACTTTCAGCTGTAGACAAATGAGTTCTAAGTATCTCATGTGAAACAAGGTGGCTGTAGTTGATAACAACACACCGTATCATTGAAATGTGCTAAGAGTAGAATTTAAATGTTCTTACACACACACACAAAGGTAAATATGTAAAAAAAAAATAAAATAAAATAAAAAAAAAACAAAACAAAGGTAAATATGTGCAGCGATGGATGTGTTAACTGATTGGAAGGAATCCTTTCACAATGCATACATTACATCGATATGAGGTACACTTGAAAAATCTTAGAATTTTTTTGTCAATTATCTTTCCATAAAGGTGAAATTAAAATAAATAAGTAAAAAGCTTTGTACCCTTAGAGAAAATGCTCACTTATGGAATATCTTCTAATTAGTTCCCACAAAATAATCCTCAGTATATTCCCTAAATTGGAAGTAGTACGGGTTATATGACCTCAATATAAAAATCAAAAATCTTAGAAATTTGTCATATTTTTTAAGGAGAAACAAAATATACCTGGAAACCAAAACATACCTTACCAAAACCATTATTAAATAGATATCACTATGGCGATTATTTTGCAGAAAAGACCAACAATGACAACATACTTATTAAAATTTGTTAGATGTTATCAAACTTACGTGTAAAGGGGGCAGCCCGGATGGCTCAGCGGTTTAGCACCACCTTCAGCCCAGGGCGTGATCCCGGAGTCCCAGGATCGAGTCACAGGATCGAGTCCCACATCAGGCTCCCTGCATGGAGCCTGCTTCTCCCTCTGCCTGTGTCTCTGCCTCTCTCTTTCTGTGTGTGTCTCTCATGACTAAATAAATAGAATCTTTAAAAAAAATTTACGTGTAAAGGAAAATTCATACCTTTTTATTTTTAAGATTTATTTATTTATTTTAGAGAGGGAGAGAACAAGCATGAGGGGCAGAGGGAGAGGGAGAGACAATCTCAAAAAGACTCTCTGCTGAGCATGGAGCCCAACGCAGGGGCCCAACCCTGAGATCAAGACCTGAGCCAAAACCAAGAGTTGTTCGCTTAACCAACTGCGCCACCCAGGTGCCCCACCCCCAAATTCATAGTTTTAAATGCTTTTATAGCTAAACAAGAAAGAATGAAAATAAGTGAAAATTTCAACCCAAGAAGTAAAAAGGAAAAAAAATTAAAAGATAAGAAATGCAGGAGGGAAATTTACAAGGATTAAAAACTAAATTAATGAATTAGAAAGCAAAATAAAATTAACTAATCCAAGAATTCACTGAAAAAACTAAGAAAACAGATAGGGATCCCTCAGTGGCTCAGTGGGTTTAGCGCCTGCCTTCGGCCCCAGGGCGTGATCCTGGGGTCCCGGGATCGAGTCCCACGTCAGGTTCCCTACATGGAGCCTGCTTCTCCCTCTGCCTGTGTCTCTGCCTCTCTCACTCTCTCTCTTTGTCTCTCATGAACAAATAAATACAATCTTTAAAAAAATAAAACATAAATATCTGGCTATCAAGAAACAACAGAGAATGACTCAGATAAAAGGAAAATTCTGAGAATCAGAGATTGTTTTTAGTTTAAAGACCTCTCTATCTGACTCAGTTCTTCGCTCTCTCAATACAACAGGAGTATCAGCAGAATTGACAGAGGAACATCTGTGTGTGCTGGGATCTATCGAACTTAGGACAACAAACAGTGCAAGCATTTCTCCAAGTTACACCTTTCTCCCCTGCTCATCACTGATCAGCACAGAAGTGCGGAGGGCTGGGGCTTTCTGCACGTTGGTCTCTGATCATTTTATGCAACTATTCCTTTCTTTTTTTTTTTTTCCCTAAAATAATGTGTATTGATTAACAGAGGCCAAGTTGGCCAAAATTCAGTGTTCCTCGTTTCTCTTCTCTGGTCTCTGTTCAGCTATAATTAAGCAAAGCTCCCACAGCTACTGGGTCAGACTCAGAGAGCAAATGGTTTCCATGAGCAAAGGGCAAAATGAGGATACCCTAATGAGGTTGAGGATCTGCCTTCAGCTCAGGTCATGATCCCGGGGTCCTGGGATCGAGTCCCACGTCGGGCTTCCTGCATGGAGCCTGCTTCTCCCTCTGCCTGTGTCTCTGCCTCTCTCTGTGTGTGTCTCTCATGAATAAATAAGTAAAATCTTAAAAAAACTAAAATAAAATAGAATCACTGAGTCAAGTGGTTTTGCTATAAGCTTTAGTTCTCCACCTAGAAGACAGAAGTATGTCTAACATAAGATTACATCAGTATCTCTTACTAGCAGACAGAACGGCAACTAAGGGGAAAGACACACCTTACTGGGCTTTCAAAGGGAATTCCTTGCCAAGTAAATGAAAACAACGTGGTCAATTGACGTCCTCAGAGCGCTTTCAGAACTCAGCTCCATTTCCCGTCTTTGTTCAGCTGGCTGTGTGCTACAGTGGCTCCCAGCTTTCCCCAGAACAGGAGCAGGTTAGGTGGGTTGAAAGCACTTCATAATCACTAATGAACTCATCAACACAAGAAACTCTCCTGTGCCCCTTGCTTTGTAAGAATCAAGTAGAAGCAGGAAGCCAAGTAGGAGATGGGAAATCCATCTCCCACACAATTGTTCTACGTTTGATCTGGCTGCCCAGTTATCGTGCCCCATGAGTGATTTTATTTATTCTCTGCTTGGTTTCCAAAGAGGATTTTAGGGTAAAACCCATGAGTAAGCTTCATGATAACAAAACCTCTTCTGAGCTGATTTTGCGTAAAGACCCAGAGCAACAGTATGGGGACTTTCAGATTCAAGTCAATAATATGTTCGAGCAAGAAAACAGCAGCGTAACGGACTACTTTTTAAAAGCACTTATGGAGCATCTCAGTGGCTCAGTGGTTGAGCCTTTGGCTCAGGTTGTGATCCCGGGGTCCTGGGATCGAGTCCCACATCCGGCTCCCCGCAGGGAGCCTGCTTCTCCCTCTGCCTGTGTCTCTACCTCTCTCTCTGTGTCTTTCATAAATAAATAAAAAAATCTTTAAAAAAAAACTAAATAAAAAGCACTTACTCTAAATGATATGATCACCAAAATGTTTTTAAATTTTATATGTATGAAACATCTTTCTCATTTGCGTTATTTACCCCCCACACGTTTCTCTGTGGACACTACGTTGCATCAGGCCTTAATTAAATAATACCTGGACAGATGCCACAGTCCTCTCTAACTTCATGCTACTCTCTTACAATTCAACCAACACACTGCTGTCAGATTAACCAGCAAATGTATACCTTTGCACAAACTACTCCTTCAGGTCACAGCCCTTAAATGGCTCCCACTATAAAAAGACCCACCAACTCCTGAGC
This sequence comes from Canis lupus baileyi, assembly GCF_048164855.1. Lineage (NCBI taxonomy): Eukaryota > Metazoa > Chordata > Mammalia > Carnivora > Canidae > Canis > Canis lupus. Next base: position 9,297,026 of record NC_132874.1, read on the forward strand.
CTGGAAGTCAAGTTTCTTTTCTCATCTGTATCTGGCCCTCCTCAGCCCTACAGGTGCTTTATCTCAACTTAATCAGACTATTCATCACACCCCAAGCCACGTTGGTGTCACCATACCCCCATCTCTGGAATGCCCTCATCCCCTTCTTTGCAATCACAATCCTAACAATCTTCTAGAGTCTTGACTCAGTATCGGTTCTGTGAACCCCTAGCCAAAGAGTTTCAGTAATGTCTGTGCTCCTCCACATGCTCATAGCACAAAACTCTGCCACTCCCCTGGCATTTACAGGCATGACCTGATAGGGTTATTCATCATCCTATGGCCCGGTGTGCTTTCTCTCCCAAACCAGAGTAAGCCACTGGAGGGGAGCAATTGCCACACATCTGTCTGTACAAAGAAGGCTCTGAAAATGTGCTTCCTGACCAGTATGGTAGTCTGAAAGGCTTGCTTCTTCAGTGAGTTCAGCTATAGGTTCATGCTGCACAAACAGGTTTAGCTGCATCCCAGAGGGACTCAGTGGGTACTGGAGAACACAAGATGAAAAGGAAGTATCTTCAAAGAAGTTCATTTTATTTAGGTAATTTATAGTGTTATCTTTTCAATGAAATCAAAATAACACGGAGTAGTTTATACTTTTTAGATGAATTTTAAAGACAATAAAATTAGAAAACAAAACAAGATGTCAAATAAGTTTCTAGTCTTCAGTGGTTCACTTCAGGCAATACTTCCAGGTCATTTCGTTCTTCCAGGGGTGAATTCCTGTTCCTACACCAGCTGAGGATGTTTGTGTGGAAATATTTGAGAAATACCCTGTAGATTATGAATGCACAATAAGGAAAGAGTACAATCATTTCCCTTTGTTCCCCCCATCATTTTTTCCATTTTAAGATGCAATCAATACACATTTAAAAGATATTTTATTTATTAGAGAGAGAGAAAGTGCACACAGGCAAGAGGAGCAGCAGAGGAAGAAGCAGGCTCCCAGCTGAGCCGGGAGCCCAGTGTAGGGCTCAAGGCATGACCTGAGCCGAAGGCACGTGCTTAACTGACTGAGCCCTTCCTCACGCACCCACACACATTTTTTTTTTCATTAAAATGGGTAAGAGAAATTAAATCTGCGGATTTTTTTCAACTTTTTGTTTTACTTACTTGGTTATGTCACCAGCTAGACCCCAAAACCTGACCTTCACTGCCCACCTGCTTATATTCACCCACCTTTGTCCCACATCTTTCCTTAAGCTCTTCTTTCCAGCTTTTCTCTGAACTCAGGCAGATGGAAAGAGAAACCACCCTTCCAGCCACAGCTACTGCCCTGACCCAACCTCCAGCCAGCCAAGACCACCCAGACCAGTATGAGCAGAACCCCTGACCTGCTCCTGGGCAGATGCACCAGGGAGTGACCAATAAGGACCTTTACTTCATTATAATTCTAAAATCTCCACCCAATGAGGAGAACAAGCCTCATTTACATAATGCACAATGGATGTAGAAGCATCTTTCCTTAAGGTGCATGCTCAACCTATGCCCACCTCTACATTTGATGGCAAGGCTTCCCTAACTAGTCACCCTAACCCTCAATAAAAGGGACTCATCCGCCCTTGTTCAGGGAGTTACAGCTTTGGAAGTTATTCTCGGTAATCTTATTTGCTGCAAATAAAGTTTTCTTTGTGGGACACTTCCACCTGTTGTGTATCTGTGACTCACCAAGGAGAGAACTCACATTGGTTCATTGGGTTACAGTTCTGATATATTCGTGACATCTAATATAAACATTAGAAATAAGTTTAGTATGACTACTCTGAAAAATGTTACTCTTAAAAAAAATGTTACTCTTAGCTGAGGGTCACATTGAGCTGCAAGGTGCTGCAGGGGTGTCTTTAGAATCAGCACCATGGCAGAAGACATCAGGTCCAAAATCAAGAACTACCAGACTCCCCCTTTTGACAGCCACTTCCCCAACCAGAACCAGACTAGGAACTGCTGGCAGAACAACCTGGACTTCCACCGCTGTGAGAAGACAATGACTGCTAAAAGGGGTGATGTCTCCGTGTGCGAATGGTACCGGCGTGTGTACAAGTCCCTCTGCCCCATATCCTGGGTGTCAGCCTGGGATGACCGCCGGACAGAAGGCACATTTTCTGGGAAGATCTGAACTGGTTCCACCCATCTCTCCTCTGTCCTCCATCCTTCTCCCAGGGTGGTGAAGGGGGACCTGGGCACATGGTGATCCCCACCCTGGGATCCTGAATCATGGCTTAACTAATAATAAATACTCGTTGGAAAAGTGTAAGACTGTGTATGTGTAAAAGAACTGGGTGATCAGGCAAGAAGCTGGGATGGGAATTAATACCTTGAGCAATAAGAGGGACTTCAGGGGGATTGTTTTTTTCTTTTTTGCTTTGTTTTATATTACTAAACTGATCACCTTCTCTATACCAGACAGTATAGTGAGTGATTATAGCCTCAGGCCCTTGTATGTGCAAAAATTTATCTGTATGTTCCCCTTTATTATCTATATAATTTCAAAAAAAAACTTTTCTTATGTAATTTTTGAACCACATGGAAATAGTATAATAAAAATTGGGGATCCTTGGGTGGCTCAGTGGTTTAGTGCCTGCCTTCAGCCCACAACATGAACCTAGAGTCCCAGTATCGAGTCCCACATCAGGCTCCCTGCATGGAGCCTGCTTCTCCCTCTGCCTGTGTCTCTGCCTCCCTCTGTCTGTCTCTCATGAATAAATAAATAAATAAAATCTTTAAAAATAATAAATGATAAAAATAAAATTGTGTACCCCCCCCAAAAAAATGTTACTCTTAAATGTTAAAAGCCCTAAGTGGGAATATTTTTTCACAAAAGAGAGCAATTCTCAGTTAAGAACAGGTTATTGTGGGTTTCAAGCAATCCATGGAAAAATAAACACATTTTGGTTCGAAAATAAAAAAAAAACTTTTTAAGCACTTAAAGATATTTATGTAACTTTTTAATTCTTAATTTACTGTTTGAAATCTGGAAGTAGTTTTGTGTTTTACTTTTGAAAGTAAAATTTGTTATTTAGCCTGAATAAAAATTTCATTGTACCTAAGTAGATGTAGATGTGCCAGTTTTCCACCTAGGTTTTTACTACTCACACACAGACACACACACACACACACACACACACACATTGTCACATACTATCCTATCCATTAACACATATACATATATACCTTCAATTTAACTCAATTGATAGAACATGCAATGTGTTGAGAACAATATTGAGAAATATTGAGAACAATTAATCAACAGCAAGCAACTAAATGTTAAAAAGAATCCTCAGACTGACACACTCAGAATAGATAATCCATAATGTGCTTCGAATAAGGATATTGAGGCTCTGACATCTCTACTATAAAAACTAGAAGAAACATGTCCCTGGAAATTCCCCAAGCAACTTTTGCTCTAAGTCTTTTCAGCCACCGAAAGCTGTAAACAAACCATGAAGTTCAACTTGTTCTTTAAATTTGCTCATCTTAACTGGTAATATTTTTCACACCCTTCTGGAACTATCCATAATTTGATGCCTGGAAGCTGCTTCTGGCAATTACCAGTTCCTTGTCTAATAAGAAGTTCCCTTATGCTAACTACTCTCATGCATACGATCTTTTCCATCTTACACAAAAGGTTAGATTTGAATTGGATTTAGAAAACAGTCACTTCCAATTGTCCAGATGAGGAAAAGGGAGCCAAAATTACTTGTACAGTGTCCAAAGCCATGAGGGACTAGAAGAGCTCTCACACTTCCTTCTACTTGTCCATCTCTACTCAGAAGAATGGCTGTTCTAGCTTAAAACTTAAAACATCTGCTCAGGGTCTGATTGCTGCACTGGGTGGGAGAGGGGAAGAGGAGACGATCTTGATTTCTGGTGAGGATCTCTCAACAACACACAGCAACTGGTTAACTCAAATCCCTTGCTTTAGTGGTCTGACTTGAATGGAAACACCATCCCATACTTAAAACCAGCTCTCACAAGGCATTGTTCCTTCAGAAAGCAACACGAGATTCAGTCTAATCTTGAGTCTTCTGAAGCTTTGATGAAAAAGATGAGATTGGGTTTTCTTCTAAGTCCATTTGGGAAAACCGGTGTCCTATAAAGACCAAATGGGCCTCCCATCCAGAAGAAGGATTGCAGCTCACACCTTGGCCACCCCAGGTCAACTGAAACTTTAGACCAACAGTCCCCTTGTAGGAAAGCTAGGTTTTGCTCTTAACTCTTCCCTGAGTTCATGAATTCTTCAGCTGATGATAGCATCATGTCTGTGAAGTGTTGACCTCACAAAGCAGAGAAACCAAACAACAGAAAACTAAACTACCCACCGAGAATGACCAACATAAGCAGGTTCCCATTTGTCACTTTCAGGGAAATCAGAGATGGAGCAGAAGAGAAAGTCAGAGATCTGGAATATGAAAAGAACTTGGGTTAACATAAAATGCAAACAGAAACCAGCCTTGAAAATTCCCCCAAGCAGACAAAACCAGTTGAGTCATACAAACAAAGCTTAATTTAGCTTATTTTGCAAGGCTCACTTGACCTGGGTCATTTCTTGCTTGTGCCTCTGAAAATCCTAAGCAAAACTCAAACCGTTTCCCGAGGTTGATGTGAGGTAATCAGTGCTAATTTCCTATCATTTAAGAAAATTCTAATATTCTAATCAATCCCTGCTTTCTCACTATATAAGCTGCTTTATCACAATATCTGCTGAGCCTCATTCCATATTTTAATCTGAATGCTTCTTGTTTACAAACTGTCTTTTTTGGTGTATGCACAGTAATCTCTTACTCATGTCTACTCTGGCGATTCAGTGGCTTTACTTCTGTTATTTCTGAACTTTTGCCATTCCATGGCATGAGAAGTGAGATCCAAAAAAGACCCCCAATGAGTCTGAGGACAGCAAGCAAATGGGTGCTGGTACCCAGAGAGCCCACAAGCTCACTGCTTTCTCATCAACCCTGAAATTTGAAGGTCTCTCTTGGACCTAAGCTCCTCTGTCTTTGCATTCTGAGCCTCCCACTGTTCTGTGCATGCTTGCTTTCTGATTTTATTTGTTAAAGCTTCTTGGGAAGTCATTCTATTCTGTTCAAAAGTAGGGGAAACGTGATTGCCTGTATTTTTTAATAGCTGTTGGAAAACAGGGATCCTCATAGTTAAAACTTCGTAGGTTATCTTTTTTTTTTTTTTTAAGTGTACTTGAGAGAGAGAGAGAGAGACAGCACAAGCAGGGTGGGGGTTAGCAGAGGGAGATGGGAGATGGAGAAGCAGGTTCCTGCTGAGCAGGGAGACTGAACAGGTGGGGCTCAATCCCAGGACCCTGAGATCATGACCTGAGCTAAAGGCAAATGCTTCACCCACTGAACCACCCATGTACCCCCATTAGGGTATCTAAAGACAGAGATGGGTTCCAGTTGTCCTATGGACCGCTTTTTGGGAAATGAGTGAACTTTTGAAATTGTAGTGGCTATTTTGGGAAATCGAACTCAGATAAATCCACCATAAGGGACATCCTTAAAAGAAAGGATTCCAAACCTCTCAGGGACAATGAAATACATTATTTGATTGGTGTAGAGAAGTTTCTAAAAGATAAAGTGACTCCAAAAATAGCTCTAAAGCCTTACAGCATGAAAAAATAAATAAATAAAATAAAACTTTATAGCATACAAATAAAAATATTTAATTAAAAAAAAAAACCTTTGGTCATCTGAGCAAGTAACCTTAACTTAGTTCATCTGTTAAAACATAATTTGGATACAATTGTTCTTTTGAGTTTTATCCCTGAGTCATGGCTAAAACTTTTTAAACAAAAACTATAAGATCTCTGTTTGTATCTTTCTGTATGTTTATGTATGTGTATGTATGTGTGTTATAGATATGATATTTTTCTACCTCCAGATGATTTTGCCAAAGTGTATTTGTACAGAGCTCTACTTAGCTTTTTAAAGAAAATTAGGTGTTACTATGAATCAAGTATATTCTTAGAAATACAGAAACTAGCCTAAATGATTTTCAAGTTCACATGATCTGAGATAATCTTTGATAAATAAAAGCTAGTTTAAGTTTGTTGGTTTCATAAAGCGGGTGTGTCTTCAAAATTTGTCAACATGAAAAATATCATAAGATAATGGTTAGCTGTTTAATGTCTAATCCAAACCTAATTGTAAAAGCAAGTTATTAAATAAATGTAAATAGGAAAATTTTCTAAGTTGGACTAAATAATAGATATTTATTGAATATGTAAGTCATTTAAAAATAAGATAAGCATTAAATGACAAATATGTATATTTTACTTTGGGCTTTTAATTCTTATAGAGAGACAAGAGATATTTAGGTTTATTAGTAAACATGTGTTATGCTACATTGAAAAAAAAATTTTAAGATTATTTATCTGAGGGAGACAGGGAAGGGCCGAGGGAGAAGGAGAAAGCCTCAGACTCCCCACTGAGTACAGAGCCTGAAGTGGGGCTGGATCCCAGGACCCTGAGATCCTGACCTGAGAGGAAATCAGGCATCAGACACTTACCTACTAAGCCACACAGGTGTCCTGAAATTTTTATTTTAAAGAAGAACACACTTCTAGAAATTATGAAATGTATTTACAAATTGCTACTCCAATACAGGATGCTTATATATGATAGCTCACAATTGCTTGCTTCTGAGGTTTCTCTGGAAAGATAACTAAGATTACTAAAGATCACTAAGAGTTAAAATTTATAATCCATATGTAAAAATAAAATGCTAGAAATAATAAAAAATGAATGAAAACAATGTATGTGAAGAGTAGATTAGGAAAATAGTTGTTTTTTTTTTGTTTTTTTTTTGTTTTTTTAATGAGGAAAGGCCTGAAGGACATGAAGGAGTTTGGTTGGTTGGTTGGTTGGTTTTTGGTGAAGAAAAAGGAGAGCAATTTTGTCCTGAAGTAAAATAATTGTTCCAGAAAAAGAAGAGAAAAAGATACAAAAGTTGAATGGATACGGAAAGTGGTAGAAGGTTTGTGGGAGAGGAATCTTGAGAAAGGAATTTTATGTGTGGTTGAGTCTAAGACTGGAATGGATTTCTTTAAGCTACAAAAGAAAAAAAAAGGAGAGTTTTAATATCAAAAGTACGCTGCTGTAATATTTGAATTTGGTTTTCTGTTAGATTATTGATCTGCTTTTAATAAGAAATTGTAAGCAAAGTTTTTTCTTTATCTTTAATGTGATCTGCCTTGAAAACTGAGATTCTGTGTTTTGTCTTTGTCGGGTCTTTCGTTATTTAAGAAAACTGAGTCTTCTCTATTAAAAGAGTTAATATTTAAAAAAAAGAGTTCATATTTTTTACAGCTATGTAACTTTTTGTACATGTTAAATTTGATGGAAAATAAATAAATAAGAGGTGATGCTAAACTTTCTATAGGGGATATTTGTATGAAATTCCTAAAATCTCATAGGTCTTAGTATAATGATATCAGTTATAATTTTAAAAAGTATGGCACAGAAATAACCACATTCCCTTGTCAATTGCATTATAATGAATTCTCATCAGATCTTTAACCATGGCCACTTTTAAGTCTTTGGCCATTTACAGACAGCTATTGCTTTCATCTTGATTCTTCTCTGAGAGCATTTACATTGAACTATGAACAGAAATACTCCATCTTCAAAGAGATTCATGGAAAAAACCCTGACAAGTACTCTCTAATGTAGGTTTCTGAGAACTTGAGGATCACGACACCAAACTGGGTAAGAATTTCTAAAACTCGGGGGATCCCTGGGTGGCTCAGTGGTTTGGCGCCTGCCTTTGGCCTAGGGCATGATCCTGGAGTCCCGGGATCGAGTCCCATTTCGGGCTGCCTGCATGGAGCCTGCTTCTCCTTCTGCCTGTGTGTCTGCCTCTCTCTGTGTGTGTATGTGTGTCTTTCATGAATGAATAAATAAAATCTTTTTTAAAAAAAGAAAGAATTTCTAAAACTCTGATGGAAAACTGATTGATTCATAAAGCTGCTAACCTAAGGAGCAAAGCAGGAATCATTACGAGGGACTGAATGACCTGATGAAGATGGTTCTAACATTTTTTAAAAGATTTTATTTATTTATTCATGAGAGACAGAGAGAGTCAGAGACACAGGCAGAGGGAGAAGTAGGCTCCCTGTGGGGAGCCTGATGTGGGACTCGATCCCAGGATCACACCCTGAGCCAAAGGCAGACACTCAACCCCTGAGCCACCCAGGCACCCCAATGGTTATAACTTTTTAGGATTTCATTTAAAACACTGCTAGTTCTTTAGCATTTTGTTTTCAAGATTTAAAGGACCCCTTTCCTCTTTTAAGCTCTCTGTAATTTACAGCAATTTGGTAGAGTGTATCTTTGCAACAAAGCTTGAAACGTTTACGTCCTTCTCCCTACTTGATCCCTCCAGCATTCAGAAACTCTTATAAAATGTTCTTACTTTCATGACATTATATGTGCTTGCATAAGTTCAGTAAGAATCTGTTTTCCTTGAACAAGGCCTTGGCTCGGCTTCCTAGCCTCCAGAGACTTGAAAGTCCAGTCTGAGGATTCCTTATGAAAAGCTCCAGCAAAGCAGGTTTAAAAGAGCCTATGTGGTCAATCACTATGCTTACTGCGGTTATATAAATAATCAGGACAAGTTTATTGAAACTAGACTTAATTTTCCGACAGATAAGACTTACTGTGGTTATCTTTGATGAAAATTAAGATGATTTATAGAGAAAAGTTATCTGATATTTATGGATATCAGATTTGGAGTGGCTCATTGTCTTTGAGGTTTTATGTTCTACCTATAAACTGGGCTGAACTCTGAATTTTCCTAGTTTCTCCCAACATTTGGCTAGAGCTCTCCAAGAGCTAACATTTCCAGTTTTCTCCCACTCCTTTGTTTTGTAATTGCTATGGAATTAAAACTGCCCTTTCCAGAAACCATGGACACTAAAGCTGGGCTACTTGATAAAAACTTTAGAGACAGCTCATGGGTGGGGACAATCTTCATGCCTGTTGCAATGTGGCCACTCAGAAAAATCATCCAAAACATTCACATTGCACACCTGAAAATCAGACAGATCACCACTGTCTGCCCCTGCTCCATCTGAAGATGCTTACAATCCAACGTCCAGAAGTCCTCTCAATAGGTTGCCCTCTGAACTCAGGAACCAGTTTTATAATCTGCTTGAACTATTAACCTTGGTTTGCCTTTTATTACCATAGAAATGGCTCTCATTAAATTACCTGGTTGCTCACATCATATAGAAGCCTCATTTAGGTGGAAGCCCACCTGCAGTACCACCTCTTAAAACAAAACATCCTCATGTTCATCCTGTCCTAAGTAATCATGAGGACATGTGACTGCTAATACATCGCGTTGTGCCTATGGGAGTTAAGTTCAAAAATTATAACCCATTTGAATTATTTAATTGGCCAAAGCTTGGCTCCTACGAACCTCTGCTCAAGAAAACTTTTCAATCCTTGACTATTATTCTTTTTATAGTGATCATATCAACTTCTCCAGTCTGTTCTGTATTCTCTAGGGCTTTAAACATCCGTCAGCAGCCACTCACACACCAAATGGTATCCGTCAGGATCAGACAACTGGATGAAATCAACAATGACCACAGAAGTGATGAAGATGTTGACTACATCTTGGCCTGATGATGCAACTGCACAAAAACATCAAATGTGTGGATTCTTCAGCCTGACAACATCAACGGTTGTTAACAGAGTAACATCATACTGTTGGTAGTACTCTCAGCCTACTGAGAGAATGACCAAAATGGGAGGGGGGGGAGGATTTAAAAAATAAAAATAAATAGAAACCAGTCTTGAAAAATTCCCTGAATTGCAGTTTAAAACCAGTTGAGTCATACAAACAAAGCTTAATTTAGCTTATTTTGCAAGACTAACTTGACCTGGGTCATTTCTTGCTTATATGTCTGAAAATCATATGCAACACTTGAAACTACCTCCTAAGGTTGATATGAGGTGACCACTGACAAATACATTATCATTTAAGGGAATTTTAATATTCTAACCAATCTCTGTGAAGGATAGACACTGTTTTCTCACCATCTAAGCTGGTTTATAAAAACTAACATGGAGATTCATTCCATATTTTGGCTCAGTGAGTGCTCCTTGTTCACAAATTGTCTTTTTGGTGTGTGCTCAATAAACTTTTACTAATCATTATTTGGGTGATTCATTGGTCTTCTGCTATTTCCGAACTTTGACAACTCAACGCGGCTTGTAGATACACAGGACCACAAGGAAGGCACGAGAAAGAATTGAATTCTGCTTGGAATCAGCGAGCTTGGAAAAGAACTCTGAGCCCCAAATGACAACACCTAGTCAATACGTTGATCTTGAGGGTCAGCATCTGCCTGAGGCTCCGGTCCTGATCTCAGGGTCCTGGGATCAAACCCCGCTTTGGGCTCCCTGCTCAGTGGGGGGGTCTGCTTCTCCCTCTCCCCCTGCCTGCCACTCCCCGATTGTGCACACACACTCTCTGTTAAATAAATAAACCTTTAAAAATAAAAATACCTTGATCTTAAGCCAGAGAGATGCCGAGCAGAGAGCTCAGCTACATCATGCCAAATTTCTGATGTACAGACACTGAGGTTAATAAATGCATTGTTTCAAGACACTGAAAAAAAAATTAAAATAATGCTAAGAGGTCCTGTGCTGGCTCGTGAAAGATGTTTCTAGCTTTGCCACTAACCCATCGTGTGACCTTGTGCCATGTTATCTAGCCCCTGAATCTCACCTCTCCTCTGTCATTGGGGGTAGGGGGACATAATACTACTACTTGCTGGAGTATTATGAAGAGCAAAAGAGACTGTGTTTAAAGTACTTTGCATACATGACATTGTGTAAATGCAAGTTTTTACAGCAAACTCCCCCCACCACCAAAATCACTGTGTTGATATGAATTTTGCCTTTTCTCTCCACATAGCTCCCATTTTCATGGAGCATACAATTAGATAAATATTTGTCTGCAAAATATTTTTTTATGGAAAAGCAACAAAAAGGAATTTTTTTAAACCTAGAAAGATATTATCTGGAGAGGTCATTCCTCCCTCGATCCACATTCACAGGCTTGAAATGTATTAGCCCCATCTTCTCCTTTGGGAACAGTGTCTGGCTGAAAACTTGCCACCCACACAGCCACAGCACACACAGCGCAATGGTTCCCTTCCTCGCACCTCCTAAAAAGCAATGTCCTTCTGACACTTGTGATCTTATCTGGCCTGAGCCAGGACGATGAAATGACATTGTGGATAAGCGGTTGGACCTAGACCACACCACCAATCAAGAGCAAAGTGACACCTGGAACTGCAGTCATCTTACAGCTAGCTGGGTGAGGTCCCCTGATCCTACACCATCTGGACTCATGGGGGGAGGGGAGTGGCAGGGAGAACAGAGGACACTGCCTGCTTGTTCTGTGCCAATGGTGACATCAGATTTGCCAACCCTCTCTCGACATTCTGTTCACGTGCCCTCGCAGTGCCAAAGTCCCAGGGCCAGGCTTGAATTCGGGACACATCACGGAGGGCAGTGTGTGGATTTCTGGACTTGTTTGCTTTTGGTTAAACAAACGAGCTTGGCTTCAAAAATTAAGTCCAGACTGATCAATAATCAGAAGTCTTACAACTCGAGAAAAATTTCACGTTCATTTTATTTGGAGGCATTCAATAGCATTAATGTTAACCACCCACCCATTCCTCCAAAAAGAAGATATGTTCCTTCGATCACACTAGATCATTAAGGAACTACAAATGGTGAACATCAGACTTCATTCTCATCTAAAGTCTGAATTCAGTTTCAACATATAAAAAAAAGGGGGGGAAACTGATAAAATTGTATTGATAAAATTGAAAAACATAGAGGCAGAACATGGAATTCAAAGCACAACTTCTTTAAACACGTTAGGAATTCATTCAATAAATTCATTATTTAGTGCCCCATTTCTTGCTTTTGAAACTGCCAATCGAAGGACTGATTTAAAGATTGGCCACATATACACAAGCTGGTTGTGTTAAAAGGAAAAGATTTGGATTTAACAATTGCTCTGAGGGTTGACTGTAAACATTAAAGGAACCTGTGAGAATATACTTTATATTGTGGAGAAGAGACAAATGTGTTGGCATCTGAAATAAGGACATGGACCCACCTGTAATTCTAGTTCCATTGTTTGGAAGACACACACCACGGAGTGATTTCTTCTCCTCCTCCACAACCAGAGAGTGACTGGGATTGACCTCAGGGGAGGCCATCTGCCCCAGTCACATCAAAACACAGACTCTAAATGATCATTTGAAATAACAAATTATTCTTACATATGCCTCCACCGATGCAGATCATTGAGAGGGGAGTTCATGCTCTGGGAACTCACAGATACAGGACTGAGGCAGGATCAGAATTCCTAACTAATGAAAGCGTGAAAGTATTCTGAAGGAGTCTCATATTCTTTTTTCTGGCTGCCACTCATCAGTCGTGTCACCCTTGGCAAGACAGGAACATAAAACCACTGCTTTCTCTATGAAATAGACATAATATCTACTCCATTTATCTCATATGATTGTTCTCAAAAGTTCTTTAAAAAACATATGTAAAAAAAAAAAAAACATATGTAAAAATATATGTCAAACATTGTAACTGCTATTGAATTATTTGATGAAGTTCATTTCTTTCTCATAACATGGAGCGGGATACTATCTTTAGGGTCAAAACATACATTATCTAACAAATGAAAATAATTGAATTTCAGAGAAACCTGATTATAATTCTTCAGATTCACTAGGCTCATGATTTACATGGCAAGGAGTTTGCCAGTTGGGCACTGATTAAAATCACTGCTGTATAAAATGGTTCACTCAATAATTCTTCGGGGATGCAAACTCAAGCTTAGCAAACAATGACACTTAAAAAATGAAATAATGTTGACATTCTAGGAAATGATTAAGCAAATTAAGAAGCCATACCCAAAAAATCTTTTAATATGATCTTATTGATTTCCTCAAAACTGAGTGATGAGACTACGGAATTTGAATCGGAAGGTCAATCCTAAGTCTTTGTCATCAGTATCCTACTGCAGCCAGATAATGGTCAATGAAGAGGAACCAACACAAGAAGATAGGAATGTGAGCTTTCAGTTTTGCAGAAACACAAGTTCTAGTTGGTAACCAACTTACAAGGCATTCAACCTTTGGTGAGTCCTGCCTTGAATACTAATCAAATGGAAATGACCTTAACGCTCATGTAATTCCCTTAACTTTCTTAACCAGGAAATTAACATTCCTCCAACAGACTTGTGGAAGGTTAGAACTGGCCATAGACAGCACGTAGTCCAACCCTCATTTTAGAGAACTAATGGCTTTGATGCCTGGCAGCAGCATTTTTTATTAGAATGATCAAAGACCTCAGTTATTGGTTACTTCTCTGGATAAGGACCAATGCCTGTGCGCTGACCGTGTGGAATATCGTACACACAACACAAATGCCTGCAACAAGTGAAGGCATTATACTTCCTCTCATTTTTTTTCAAGAAACAAGATAGCAAGAGTTATTTGCATAAATTGGTATCACAGATTTGGGTGCTTTCTGTAAATTCTGAACCTAGGAATTACTAGTGTTTGGGTGGTTCCTGGAGGATAAAATTGAACATGTCTAGAAACATGTAGCACAACAAAGGTTTGCCACACTTGCTTTCCTCCTCTGCATTTATTGGGGCTACAGAGACTAAAACAGCTATTTCCCTCTCAAATAATCAGAAAAAAAAATACAATACAACAGCAATTTCTTAAATACATAACAAAACTTTCTGGATCTTGAATCAACATGAGATGTAACAGCCTACAGATATCATTTGACAGCTTTATAAAATGTCATTCATCTAAGGCATTAAGAAATTGTCTTCAGAGTGACACATATATACACGGTTCTATATACATAAAGGCATCCATTCATGAACAGAAAGTCAAGCACTGTGTAGAGAAGGGTTAAATAACACATATTTAGATTCTGAATAGTTTTTAGGAGACAATTTGGGGTTCCAAGAAACAGTGATTTACATTCACATAAACATGTAGATTTTCAAATCTAGATAGGTAAAGTTTTCATGATGAAGGATATATGAAAATCCACACTGTGAATTCTTTGTTTTTCAAAGGCTTCTTTATCAAAATAGAGATTTCAAGTCCAGAGCAAACACCCATTGCGTGAACAAACAGAATGCACACGATTCTATGATCGGCTTCCACAGGCCTTTCCCCTTTGCCTCCCTACCCCATAACAAGAAAAAAAATTCCCAGGAGGGTCAGCAGCTAGCTGTTGTGCCCTTATATCTTCTAGTGTTTCTGGATGAGGGGTGGGAAACGGGGGTGGGGTGGGGTATTACATCCAGATTACAATCTAGTGAAGGAGTTTCGATTTCTATTTCAAATAGACTATATGCTCCAAGAACAAAGATTTTTGCCATGACATCCAAACATCATCATGTAGAACCATATTACTTCCTAGGACAGAAAAAGGATCACTAGGAGAAGATAAGGCTGACATACAGAGGAAGGAGACAGGTTGAACTCTCTCCCTGGCCAATTATCTCAAAGGAAAACATCAATCTCTATTACCCAAGTTGTCGGCTATCTCCTTTGTAAACAAAGTTTCTACCTCAGCTTACATCTTGTCCTTTGATGGACCAGAGACATATAGGTTAGACCCACTAACCTGTTCCTGTTGATGCTGACAATCTTACACAGGCCAATTCATGTGCTACAGAAGGAAGAAGTTACGATTTTCCAGGCACTTTTCAACATTTAAAAACTTAAATCCAGTTGTTTAAAGTCTGCTTCACAATCAACACCCTATTCCCTATCCTCTACAAATAAGTAACTGATTCTGTTACAGTACCTTTATGAGAAGACAAGTTCCTTCAGTTTTGCCAAGGAAACAGTATGGATGTCTTTCTCTACCTTTAACTCTAAATTTAGGACCTCCGCCTCTGATAACACAGGATGTCAGGTTATTCGAAATCAGCCCCTGTTCAAAGATTCTTTGCAGAATCAAGGTCAGAGAGTTCACTCTTGCCAGAGTACATTGCCACAACAGACATTCTTGATAGAAAAATTCAATTTCAGCTGAATCCCTGCGATCCCCTGAGCAGTTATAAATGCCCTTTGCTATACTGAGGCAGTGTTAAGACAAAGCAACTTATTCAAAC
The DNA here is from genome assembly GCF_048164855.1 of Canis lupus baileyi. NCBI lineage: Eukaryota > Metazoa > Chordata > Mammalia > Carnivora > Canidae > Canis > Canis lupus. The sequence goes on from NC_132874.1 coordinate 9,312,263, forward strand.
TTATGTACAACTTCTATTTATACTAATATGAAATACATCGATAGAAGAGGGTATTCTTGTTCTGAAGTGTTTAGAGTTTCAAAGGAAAATAAAGACACTTAAGATTGAGAAATTTCCAAAACATGATTAAAAATGTTTTTGGTTGGTTGCCATTCAAAAGTTTTCCCAGAGTTCTCATCTAAGTTCTATACAAATGGTAAATAAAAATGTACACGACCAAGAGATGTACTATACATATATCAGATATCATTATGTACGTGTGAACCAAAGTTCCTTAAGTATACACATCCCCACTTAGGATACATTCCGTTACATCGGCAAAGCATCATTCTTTAATAATAGATCCAGGATAGCAGCAATTTCATAACCTAGTTACCTAGTTACCTCGGGAAAAGATGATGGGTTCGGACAGTCCCTGATGCAGTGTTGCTAGTTTCAAGGAGAGCGCTCTATGAGCATTCTACGTGGTCTCCTGAAGCACCAGGCTACGTTGCTAATGGCAATTATGTAATCCTGTCATTGGAGAAAAAGTTACTGTCTTTTCAAAACCCGTTTATTCAAAATCTGACCGATGGATATGGGAAACATAAGGTCGCAATAAGGCAATACCAACCCAAAGCATCTATGATAAAGCATTTACGTTTTATCTCTTACATTTTTTGTTGTGTTATCAGTGCTTTGTACACACAGGAAGTATTTGGATTGCCCTGACCAATGGTGAAAGAGCAATACAAACCTTTTCTGAAAGAGCAATACAAACCTTTGCTGAAAAGAGAGCTGCTCTGAGTTATGTCTCAAAATATGTAAATAACTTGATTATCAGTGTTTTTACAGACAGAGATGGCATGACATTGTATTAGGTATTGTTTTCAAAGAGTTATGATTATGAGTGTAGACCTTTGGGTAAGTTATGAACTTGCAACCAAAATTCACATATATAATATGCAAACAACCCTTTAGGTTGATTTATAATAAACCATATTAGTCCCAGAAGGAAACACAGAATGGCTTTGAGGAAACATTTATTTTGTGTGTACCACTGGATATACTCAAGCATGCCCAATGGATGGAAATTCTAGGTAGGCAGCAAGTTACACAGATTCTTGGTGTACACATGGACTCTGATACTCACTCGTGGTGTGTACTTTTAGGTCCAATTCTCAATGTGCTGGGTGCATGAACACAGAGCTCAGGAAAGGGCTCTGGTACCTATGATGAAGGTTTTTAACCTCTGCCACTCGACCCGTATTTCACATAAAATAATCCTGTAGACCACAGCTACTGGCTGTGGGAGGAGAGTTTATCACGTTATCAAAGTTGCTCTTGCCTAAGGAGAGCCACTCAATCAGGCCACATTGTTTTACAGGCTGCAACCCTTTCACACTGGGAAGGGATAACTTCCTGTGCACAGCAGTTTCTCCTGCTTGAAGCTGAGATCATACATGGAGAAACCTATTGTGTTCCTGCCAAGTCACCGTAGGAATGCCGGGAACAGCACACCCAGTAGCCTGCAGAGGCAGCACCGACATATCCACTCCCTAAGATCCGCAGCCTGCTGTGTGGCAATTAGGACAATTTTCCCTTAAAGGGTATTATCCTTTCCCTCCTACAGGGGTGGGGTGGGTTTCTCCCCTGTGATGGTCAAATCAACACAGACCAGACTCTGGCTGCTCAGTTACGATGCGTGTTGCCAATTATGACAATACATTAATTCTACTGAACGTTCACTCAGGCTCCCTGGATGCGGCTGGAAGTTGGAACAGTCTAGTGGGATCCTCCGGAGGATAAAATGACGATGGGTTAGTCCCTTCTCAGCAACCTCAAAGCTTCCCGACATGCTCCGTGGACACAGCCTAGAAGGCAGAACTCAGTTGTCTTTACACAGGAACACACCCACCAGGCCATGGCCTTTTCTGATGCCAAAGGCAGGCAGGCAGGCAGGCAGGCAGGCAGGTGAGTTCAAAGTCTGGACACAGAGGCACTTTCAAAGTTTGGCAAGGAGGATGCAAGTTCACTAAGTGGGGGCTTGATCACTGTGCTTCTCTTTATAACCCTAGATGTCTGTGGCACATGGACATGAGTGGAGTCCTTTAGGTTGTAGATGGATCATGCGTCTTCTTCTTGCCCCGACAGGACTTGCAGACACAACAGATTATACACGGGGAAGCCAGGAGCAGCAAGGGTGAAGTCACCAAGGCAATGATGCCCAATCCCACCAGAATCCCCACCACCTGGAAATTTAGAAGAAAAGCCTACTTGAGCAGTTAAATCTTCCTATATGGATACTATAGCACCTGCTGCAGATTGAATGTTTTATCCGCCCCCCACCCAACACACAAAGATTCATATATTGAAATCCTAATGTCCAGTACAATGGTACTTGGAAAGAAGGCCTGTGGGAGGTAATGAAGACATGAAGGTGCAGCCCTTATGATGGGATTAGTGCTCTCCCTTTTAAAAATAGACCTCAGAAAGCTTGCTTCCTGTCCCCGAGTCCAGTACCATGTGAGGACACAGTGAGAAGGCAGCCATCTACAGACCAGGAAAACGGTCCTTGCCACAACCCAAACCACACTGACACCTTCTAGTCTCCAGAACCAGGGGAAATATGTTTCTAATTTTCAAGCCACTCGGTTTATGGTAATTTATTCTAGTACCCTGAACGAAGACACCACCGCAGGCACATAAAACAGTTCCAATTATAGGAACTTTTGGCCAATGCCCAGCAATGATCTGAACTGGATTTAAACCCAGGAGACAGCGAGGACTAGATTGGAGGTGAGAGGAACAAACTGGACGCTAATTTGAGCTCTGGCACAAGCTCCGTGTAATCCCGAATTGTTGCTGTTGGCTCTCTCTCTACCCGGTCTCCTTGACAGTCTCGTAGGGATGCTAATAACGATTACTAGGCTATTAACACTGACGCCCTTAAAAGGAACGTAGTCTTTAATAAATATGAAACACTATTAAAAATAAACCAGGACTCCCTTTGAACCTGCCACAGAAACACACAATGGCATGTACAGAGGGATCTAAGCCCCAGCAGGGCTCATAGGATTTTAGAGCACTGCCTTTTATAGGAAATACGACTTATGGGGCTTTAGGAAAGTGATTCTACTGTGTTTTTCAAGAGGAAAGAATATCTGCCTTCATTCTGCAGGTCACTGTTAATTACTTGGCTGCTCTGGGGCCCTGCCCCTGCCCCATGATCCCCAGGGGTATCATGCTCATGAACTAACTTTCGGCAGTTGCTTCATTACTATTCCCTGGCCCTGCCCCCAGAACTCCCCAGAAGCTCCTAGGCTGGGATGTGTAAGTAGAGAACAGGGTGGGAAGAAGGAACAGGTGGGCCTTGTGAGCCATCCCAAGTCAGTGTATCTCACACTCCCTTCAAGGGCAGGGTACCTGTGTTCGGTTCCACATCACTGAGGCTCTCGAGTGGCCCAGCTTATTCCTACATGGCCCTTTGTCATAATGTCTGAGGAAAATGTCATTCTGAAAAACAAAGACAGAAGTTTCGGTGAGAACGCTGTTTTGAAGTGAGAAATAAATGCTAACCACATTGGATCACCTTGGTGGAAGCAGAAGCTCTTTCAGGGAATACGAATTTCAAGGCCACGATCTTAGAATGTACCTCAGTACGTTTACAAATCACTGAGTGAAAACAGATCATAACCATCAAGACTCCTGACTGAGTCTAGAAAGGATGAGTGTCCTGAGCACTCATCTTTGAAAGGCGGCTCTAGCCCAGGTGGGCCATGGAACAAAGACTAGGAGTGACACAGCCAGCAGGCTGCTGCAAGAAACACGTGAGAAAAAAAACACTAGCAGCTGAGCTGGGAAACACAGACGTGGGGAGACATGGGGTCCTAAGAAGGTAACGAACGATGGGAGGAGGAGGAGAAGTAATCGCAGATGAGGGGAAAACCACTGGGCAGAGGCAGGAACCTGGTTGAGAGAAATGACAACTGAGAGATGAACTTTGCTGGGAAAATGATGGCCACACTTTCAATACGAACTTGAGACATCCAAGCAGTACTGATTACAAAAGGCAGCTGATTACACAGGTGAGAATTTGGGGGAAAAGACTTGGGAATCATGTATATAGGGTGGAGAAAAACCGCAGGAGATGACATCACCCAGGGAGAGAGAATAGACCGGCAAAGGGGACGGTGAACATAAAACACGTAAGAATGGGTGAAGGAGGAGGAGCCTGGGGAAGCTCAGTAGGGTAAAGCATCCAACTCCTGATTTCGACTCAGGTCATGATCTCAAGGGTCATGAGATAGAGTGCCACACTCTGCACAGAGCCTGCTTAAGATTCTCTCCCTCTCCCCCTGCCCTCCCCCCCTTTTGCTCTCTTACTCTAAAAAACAGTAAATAAAGAAAAAGGATGGGTCGAAGAGGCACCTGGGAAGGAAACTGAGAGGTGGCCAGCAAGGTAGAAGGGAAACCAGAAGAGATGTCATCACTGAAACAGAGCCGGTCAAGATGTCAAAGGCAGCAGAGAATCTAGGTAAGAGGAGGACAAATATCCATTGGATTTTACTCAAAGGATGTCACTCAAAGCCTTGGAGAAACACAATCAAGACTGTGATGATGTGGCAAGCTGAGTGTATTTAAAGACTGGAGGTAAGAAAGTGTCAACAAGAGGTGATGATGCTGTTTTGAGGCTTGGCTTCTAAGAGGAGAGAGAGAGAGAATGGGATAAGGGAGAAATGTAGGCTTGAGAATAGTGTGACTCATTTCTAAATGCGATACTACTGAATACACAGAGACGTTACTGCAACATGAAATCCTAGGAGAGAGGAGAGACAATTGAAGGGTACAAGTCTATGAGGTCCCCAAAGCAGAAGATTAAGAACATTTCATCCTCTGAAACACCAAGAATGAGGACCCAACTCGACACCTCAGCAAAACTAAAAAAATCACTTAGGTTTGGTCGCCTGTCTCAGGCTTGGCTCTTGGGCAAGCATCCTGCTCCCAGACCCATGCTCTGAAACTTTCCTATAAACAAAGATCAACACCGCCAGCTGACACAGAGCACTTGTCAAGAAAAAAACGTCATTACCAACAAGCCAGTACCCCTGGCTAAAACCAAGAAGATGAGATCTCAAAACACAATGACCAGAAAAAGATGCTTCAATATTAGAAGTCTGTGTATCCAGCCTTCTAACATCTGTACCATTTCAACTCGAGCCCCAGAACAGTCCAAGAAACAGAACAACGTGTTCTTTGCAACAGCATACCCCAAACATATTTCAGCCAAAGGATGGAGAGATTTGGGCACACATCTTTATTCCCTTACATCCTTGCCTCTTAAAAAGAACCTCATGGGCTCAGCCTCCTTGTGGGTATGAACCCAATTAATATTCTGGTTAAACCTGAAGGCAAACAGAAAAGAATCTTTTCCTTTGTAAAACATGAGGGGTATGCAATCAGTAAAACCACACCCAGGGTATCACACGTTTGGAATCATGATTGGTCTAATATCACACAGAATTGTAATTCAAGAGGTTATGAGAAATACAATTCAAAAAAAAAAACAAAAACCTTTCTTTTGACCTGAGCTGCTGAGCTTTTGAAATGTCTAAAATGTCAGTTTTCTTTCCCACAATTTATACCTCTGCTTGAAACACTGAGATCAGGCTGATTAAAATTCTTATTCACAGATGTCATCTGAAACAACTTACCTCATTTTCAGCTACAAATCACGCAGGTGGTGGCAGCACACGCCCCGTATTAACTGCACACAGACTCATGGAGTGTGTGATACTAAAACACCACAACTGCTTATCAAGTTGCAATGAACTAGGCGATTGAAATGACAAGTTGCGTGGGGTGCTGGGTGGCACAGTTGGTTGGGCATTTGACTCTTGATTTCAGCTCAGGTTGTGAGCTCAGTGCCATGAGATCTGAGCCCTGCACTGAGCTCTCAGCTCTGTGTGGAGTCTCCTTGAGATTCTCTCTCTCTCCTCTCTTACTTTCCCTACCTGTGCACAGGAGCACATATGTGCACGCACTCTCTCTCTCTAATAAATAAATCTTTTAAAAAGAAATGAGAGAAAATGAGAAAAGAATGTCCACCTCACCATGATGGAGGGCTTACCCTTGATGTGGACATATTTCAATAGTCCAGATTGCCACAACAGGGAGTTATCTATTCCTCTCTGTGACAGCACACGTGTGTTAGAATAAACACAAGCATTGGAGTTAAGACCTGCTGATCAGTCCTTCACACTATTTTTTACCTCTGAGGTCACCATGAGCCTTGGCACGGGACTGAATGAACTGCACCTGAACTGGGCAAGACGTGCTTCATGAATGGTGAGGGGAAAGGTTCACCGGGACAGATCCCTCTGTCTGGGAAGGGAGCCACTGTCGTGCCAACAAATGAGGCGTGGTTATTTAAGACATCCTACTGATTTGAGTGGCTTTTTTCTTTAAGTTCAAAAACAAGAGGACAACCAAATTATGATAGGCAGGATAACGGCTCTTCTACAGATGCCTGTGGCCTAACCCCTAGAATTGGAGAACATGTTGCCTTCCATGGCAAAAGGGACTTTAGGAGTGTCACTAAAGAAAGAGCTTGAGATGGGGGAGGAGGGCCTATATCACCCAGACCATAGCAATCTAATCACTGTATCACCCAGACATGGTCAACCTAATCACTGTATCATCCAGATGGGGCCAATCTAATCATAGGGTCCTTAAGCACTGAGAAGCTTTCCCAGCTGTGGTCAGAGGGAGCTGTGACAATGGAAGAATGGGTTGGAGAGATGTGATGTGCTGGCTCTGAAGATAGAGAAAGGGGCCCCAAGCCAACAAATGCAGGCAGCTTCTGGAAGCTGGAAAAAGCAAAGAATTGGATTCTCCCTTAGAATCCAGAAGAGAATGCAGCCCTGAGGACACCTTAATTTTAATCCAGTGACACTCACGTCAGATTTCCAGAGTACAGAACTAAAGACAATAAATTTGTGGTACTTTGACACAGCAGCAATATAAAATGAATATACTGATAGTTCCTTATGTAATATAATAAAAGGAGACAGTGTCCCCAAAGCAGAAAATGTCCCTAAAACAAGAGCTTGCCTTTAAAGCTGTGCTGACACAGCTAAGGTACTCAAAGAGACATTTTATAGACATTGAAAGCAGGCTCAGAAAGTATCACTAAGAAAAATAAACTTCTTTTGCAGGACAAACATAGGCTCCTCACTATTTTAAAAGGAAAGCCTGTAGGATCCTGGTGGTGGCACAGATACAGTGTAGAGAAAGACCACATGAGAAGACACTTCCGGGTGGAACTTACATCCAGGTTCTGGAGACAGTACCAGCAAAACGTGTGCTTGCAGTTCTTGCACATCATCTGAGCACAGCCTTCGTTGCGTTCGATATAAACCCGACAAACTGGGCATTGCTTAATGGGCGCTTCTGCGTCTGTCCCAAAGAGGGCCCTAGAAACAGAAAGGATGAGAAATCATAGGGTGGGGATCCACTGCTGCCAGGGTTTTATTTAAAAGCTAGAACCACAAGAATGTACACACTAACCAGAGGTGGGGAAGAGTGGGTTGAGTGTAATTAATTAGTCACCAACTGAATTCCTAGGGCCCCTGATGGGTAGGTAGTGAACTCTTATCTGAGCTTAATTTACTTCCACAGAAGAGGGTGTGGGTAAAAAGAGGAGGGACACAGATTATTAGTCCTTCAGATAACTCACAACAAAAAAGAACTCTAATTTATTTCTCTTTGGCTTGGAGCGAATTATTTAATTGGATGTGCCATACCTGACTTAATTCATCGTTTTGCCAAATTATTATTTCATTCTCTGAGCATACGCTGTCTAAATAAAAAACACAAGAAGTCTGCTGCACAGTAGAAAAACTAGCTCAGGATCTGACATGGCATAGATAAATCTTTCCAGTGATCTGTTCAGAAAAACAAATGGAAGTGGTCGAGGGAGGCAGTAATCAATACTCAAAAAGAAATGCCCAGCATCATTAAAGAGATCTTCTCCGAAGGGCTCACAGCCTTAAGGGGCATAGACAATAATGAGAACGCGCTGAAGGAGAAAGGTTAGGGGAGCCAGAGCACAGCCTGCCCTTTAGCTACTGTTCATCAAAACCAGCACCCAGTGACATCAAGTCCATAAAGTGTGGTCAGATCCAAGATCAGATCTGGTATTCACAATAACATTACAGCAGTGAGACAGTTATTATTTTCCTTCTCTCCCCTCCACTTTCTTTTTTTTTCCCAAATAGAGAAACAGACTCATAGAGGCTGAGTGACACCCATGAGGTCCCAGAGATAGCAAGTGACAATGTCAGAACCCAAGTCCTCTCTCCTCTGGGATCTTTACATCGTCCTATGATACCTGCAGACCCTCCTGCCATGGCAGTGAAAGTGCAGAGGGTACTGGCTAAGAAGGGATGTGCCTGCCCTGTGCATTACATCTAGTTTTCTCTTGGTTTGCTTGATCTAAGATTCGAGCACAGTATCATAGCCAGGTAGTGTTACTATTCCTGAAGAATGGTCCTACACACTCTGTGGCTGTGGGGTGAGTAAGCCAACTGGACTAGAACACTGGCATCTCTGTTCTTGCCAGTGCATAACAGCCAGAGCCTCAAGCAAAGCAAGGGATCAATCACAAAGGTCTCTGACACTGGGCCCTTCTACTGCTGGAAAAACCCTCTGAACTGAAAGGTACAGATTTAATTGCTTCTCATTGTAACTGAATCTGAACCTTGGCACCATCTTTGCAGAGCACAAAGTATTGAGAGATGTAGCCTTTTTCCTCTAGGACCTATGAATTTAGCACTGCACTGCCCTGAAGAGCTGCTGTTTCTATTGCAGTGCTCTGACATGACTGGCACACCTCACAAGCTTGCATGCAGCATAGTCAGGTAACAAAATTATTTCTTCATCACTCTGCAAGCAGGAAGAATGAGGTAAATCAATAGCAGGTGGTCATGACTCCTATGCCAATAACTGGACAAAGCCATGACTTCCTACTGAAAACCTGTGGACCATGCGCCTCTCCACCTGAAGAGAAATCCAAATCTATGCAAACAGTTATTTCATCATATCTGGGAGACTCTCCAGGGGTAAATAACTAAAATCCCCTTAGAAATGCTTTCCTCATTATTCTCTGTTCACAACTCACCAATTCTGAGACACTTCTCAGGGAAGTTCCACAGGGAAATAACCAATCTCTACATTCAATCACAAGATAACTCCTCCAAGCAACATATTTGGGGTTTCTGAGAAAATCAGTGAATAATCCCAAAGACCATTTCCTTTCTTACCCGTGCTCTGTTGGCAGGACAATAGGCTGACTATCTCTACAGGAAACTTCTGCATGCCAAGCATCCTTGCAACATGAGCAGAACTTCAGGTGACAAGACGGACACTCCACCTGCACAGGCTGTCCGGGGTCACTTGATGCAACAGGGCACACCGTCTGACAGTCTGCGACAGGACACCATGTTCTGTAGGGGTCCAAGTGAACTTCTAAAGTATAAAAAAAGAAAATGTGATGGTCTATGTATCTTTCATACAGGCCTGAGGCTCTTTCCCCTTCATTTTTCTCTTTGACAGGTTGGTATTTATGGAAGATCAGTCCACCCAAGGGCAGTGATTTCTTTCTTTCCTTTTTTTCTTTCTTTCCTTTCTGTCTTTTCTTTCCTTTCTTTCCTTTCTGTCCTTTCTTTTTCTTTTCTTTTCTTTCTTTCTTTTTTTTTTTTTTTTAGGGCAGTGACTTCTACTACTGCCTTCATATGGACCCAAACCTACAAGGTCACTGAGCCCTGCCACATTTCTCAAAATAGCTACTAATAAAATAGGCCACCACTGCCCTTATGAACAGATAGACAGTGTTCTCACTAACCAAAATTTGCAATTCTTTTGGAATACTTCTCACCTTTTAGCACTCCATGTATGCAAAATCTCAAGTCCCTGCTATAATTATTTTGGGCATTATCTTGGAGGAAATTTGGACCTGAAGGGTCTACCAAAGCCAAAGGAAAAAGAAAGTCACAATGGATTTTGTCCTTCCAGGCACCGAGAAATAAGTAGTGAGGTTTCTTCTATTTTTTAAGAGGGAACTGAAAGAACAAGGAAGAAATAAAACGGTTTAGGGACCAAGCAGTATCTGGCATGGCTGAGCCAAGAGATCAGATTGGCTGTCGATTTGATCTTCGGTTGTCCGACCATCGGCTAGTTAGAGACATTTATAAAAGGTTCACATGCTCTAAAAACAAAAGGTATGGACTTTCACACCCCATAAAGTGAGAGTCACTTATAGAATACACCAGCTACGTTCATGTGGCCTGGAGGAAAGAATATGGGGTTGGGGGTAACCCGACTATGATTCTATTCAAATGTTTACAAATCTTGTCCAGTTCCTCACTTTCTATTCAATAACAAATCTCATGTTCTTGTCTTATGATGTGACCTTTAAAGGAACATATCATGTGAAAATGGTATTATTTGAGGAGTAGACTAGCCCTTTTTTCTCTGAACCAAAGTGTTTTGCAAATTTTAAACTGATGAGATTCCAGTTTTAAATCTCCTAAGGCTTATGATTCTTGGAAATTTCCATGCAGGAGGCAAACAACCCCAAAGAGTGGCGCAAAAAGGAAATGAAGGCATTAAGTATGAGCTTAGTTTTAAAGGTAATAATTTTACAAATTCAGTACCAGGGGAAATAAATCCAAAATGTTCCAGCAAACACTGCCTCCATTAATCTCTCATCTAGAAAAGGCCAACAATCAGATCTATGATTATAGGTTTTCATTCAAAGAGAGCATCCTTATGTATATTTTCTTATCTAATAATTCTGGGAAATACAGGTTGATGGACCAAATAAAATCAGAAAAGGGAAGCCTATTATTCCCCAAGAGACCCCAAGAGACCCTTGAAAAAGAATCCCTAAAAGTTTGGGACAGGCTGGTTAGAAAGTCAAGGGGACAGTGACACACCATAGGCTCCAAGGTCCTGAACTTCTATTTCTACACCATTTATATATATTTTCTTTTTTTACAAATTCTTCTAACTGCTTCAAACACTAAGTCCAAAGAAATGAAGGCTGGTATATAAATTAGAGCTAACAGGACAGCCCGGGTGGCTCAGCGGTTTAGCGCCGCCTTTGCCCAGGGCGGGATCCTGAAGACCTGGAATTGAGTCCCACATCTTGCTCACTGCGTGGAGCCTGCTTCTCCCTCTGCCTGTGTCTCTGCTTCTATTATTAATTTATAATAAATAAATCTTAAAAAAAATAAATTAGAGCTAACGATTCCCACATCACATGTCTACTTAACCACCCATTCTAAATCACAGTTTAAAAGACTGGCAATACAGAAGAGAAAGGAAAGGAAAGACACATATTATAGTTAAAATGCATAGCATCCCTGCAGATTACCTTAAAAAGATAAGACATACTTGTCTTAATTTTGGTGTCACAGAATCATCATCTTGTTTATTGCCGTGCTCTATTCACTTCATGGAGATGGCCTTTCTCTCTTTAGATTATAAGCAAGGGCTACTTATTTTGTTTAGATGCTCCATGACAGAGTGATGGGATGCTACCTGTTAATTTAAGGCCCAGTCATTGTTGGTTTTTCCAAAAGCTAGATATACTCCTCTGCCAACAACTGACTTATAATACATATACTACTCATACCATCTTGAATTGCCTTGCACTGGAATTTATTTTCCTTTCTCTTCCAGTACTCTCATCAACAGATGTACATAGCAAACTAAAATCATCCAATACCAGCCCTTGTATCAAAAGTATGTTATGATCTTTATTAGACTCTAAATCTCCACCCACCTCAATTAGGGCTCTCCATATTTGGAAAGACATCAACTTGGCAAAACATGGAACTTTACATGTAACACTTTCAAAATTAAACATCCTTTATGAAGCACCATTTAGAGGGCTGACAATGAAAAAATTTCTAACATTAAAATTAATAATTACCCTTGCTAGAACCCTACTTACTGTCTCCTTATACCTAGCATTCATTTCACCTTCCTGTTTCATGTCAGTCCTTGGATGAGTGATCTACATTGATTCTCATTCCTATCCCCTCATATCTTCCTTAAGTCTCTTAAATAAAGTTTTTATTCCCACTTCATTAATAGACTGTTCTCTGAAAATTAAAACTGCCATCCCTCTACTCATATCTAGCAAATGTTTCTCATTCCATCTTATATCTGATACTCTTATAAAGCTCTTCCATAAGATACTAGTCTCTCTATTTTCTTCCTACAACCTTCCGTCTCCATTAGCATCAATATTGCTTCCTTTGGGCAGCCTTGGTGGCTCAGCAGTTTAGCGCCACCTTCAGCCCAGGGCCTAATCCTGGAGACCCGGGATCGAGTCCCACGTCAGGCTCCCTGCATGGAGCTTGCTTCTCCCTCTGCTGTGTGTCTCTGTGCCTCTCTCTCTCTCTCTCTGTGTGTGTGTGTCTCTCATGAATAAATAAATGAAATCTTAAAAAAAAATACTGCTTCCTTTGGTCCCATCTATGGATGGTATCTAAGACTCAGTCCTAGGTTTCTCCTGTATTTTACTTATTTACAGAACCCATGCTATGACTAAGTCTCAATCTTGCTTTAATTTGGACCATTCCAGACTTCTTCTTTAGACCTATCTCTTAGGATGATATGCCTAAAAACTTAGGCCAATGTCTATTATTCATTGTTCATCCAACAAATGATCAATTTCAGGGACTTTTTAGAGACCCTCGGCTTACAGAGATGACAACAGAGGTTTGCTTCTCAGAAATCTCAGTGTGAAAAGGACAAGAGATGCTTACAATGAACAAAATGCAAAAAAAAACAACAAACAAACAAAAAAACAAACAATGTAATAACTGCTAGAACACCCTACAAGATGAAATAAATGAAATTAGGAATATCTGTGAGCAGCCCTTAGGGGTGAAGGTAAGGAATGTTTAATATCCCCAAAGTTTTTTTTTAATACAGAAATATTTTAATGCTTTTCTTATACAAGTATCCATAATGAAGTTTCCCCTTTTAATCAGCTCTAAAATCAGGAAGTAAAACTGGTCCTTCCTAATCAGGGTACCAAGCAGATGGCACATGCAGAGATAAAACACAAAGAGATTAAGTTAGAAAGAACCAAAGCACCACATAAACAGAGATTAAAAAACAAAAAACAATCCTTGGAATAGCAAGGGAAATTAGAGTCTCCTTCCAGATACTGGAATAAAGATTCTGTACTTAAGAAAACCCTGAGCAGGGAACGCCGGCAGTCACCTCCTACAGTGGGGTCTTGCGAGCAGATAACAACTACTGCATCTTGTCCCAACTCAGCATTCAGTGACATTACATGAACCAGCTGCTTGAGAAATCAGTCAGGGTGAAAGTAGTTATACCCCAGTAATTGGCAAACACTATAAATCAGAACCTTCCCATGCCCCCCTAAGTCTGTACGCATCACTGAACAGTGTCCAAATCGAGAGCAAATACTTAAATATATAAACCCTACTTCAACACAGTCAAGGTGGGGGGCACAGAGTGGGCAATTGAAGAACAGAACTTAGCACAAGAAGAAATGGAGACTACAATAGTGACCATTCTTTTATTTTTTTTAAGATTTTATTTATTTTATTCATTCTTTTAGCCGTATTTGCAGGCCAGTCTATTCTACTTTCTGAACATCCTGCATACAGACAGGTATTATACCTGATGTAACCTCTCATGTCTCCCATGGGTACATATCTTGCTTTTTGTACATCTGTCTGGGATCTTCAAGTCCAATAAGAGCCACCCTAGAGGATAGGCAGGCTGTTTCTTCCACTTGGAACCATAGCATGTCACAAGTAAGTATTTCTGGAGCTCCCTATCAGGCCTCTAAGCACTCCTTACAGCACCAATCAGATAGGATGCACTCAGTACATTCCTGTCCACCTGTCCAAAACAGAGAACAGGTATCTACTAATTTAAACCAATTACTTCTCTTAAACGGAGAATTCAGTCACCTTTTTATTTATTTTTACATTTTAATTTAAATTCCAGTTAGTTAACATACAGTATAATATTAGTTTAAGGTGTAGAATTCAGGGGATCCCTGGGTGGCTCAGTGGTTTCATGTCTGCCTTCAGCCCAGGGCGTGATCCTGCATGGAGACTTCTTCTCCCTCTGCCTGTGTTCTCTGCCTCTCTCTCTGTGTCTCTCATGAATAAATAAATAAATAAATCTTTTAAAAAAAAAAAGTGTAGAATTCAGTGATTCATCACTTACATATGACACCCAGTGGTCATCCTAACAAGTGCCCTCCCTAATCCCCATCACCTATTAAACCCATCTCCTCATCTTCCTCCCCTCCAATAACCTCAGTTTGTTCCCTATAGTTAAAAGACTGTTTCCTGGTTTGCCTCCCCACCCCCATGTTCATCTGTTTAGTTTCTTAAATTTCACATAGTAGTAAAATCACATGTTATTTTTTTTATGATTTATTTCATTTAGCATAATACTCTCTAGCTCCATCCATGTAGTTGCAAATGGCAAGACTTCATTCTTTTTTTGGCTGAGTAATATTCCATTGTGTGTGTGTGTGTGTGTGTGTGTGTGTGCGCGCGCGCGCGCATGCTATGTCCTCTTTATCCATTTGTCGGTGGACATTTGGGCTCTTTCCATAATTTGTCTATTGTTGATAATGCTGCTATAAACATCAGGGTCCACGTGTCCCTTTGAGTCAGTACTTTTGTATCCTTTGGGTATGTATACCTCATAGTGCAATTGCTGTATCATCAACCCCCCTTTTAAAGAATTTAAATCAAAAGAAAGCACCGCTAGCTCGAATCTAACATGATTAAAGCTTAGAGAAATGCCCATCAATACATGAAGCACAGTAGCAATACAGTATCATGTGTTTATGTAATGTTTGATTTTGGGCACAGGTATTCTTTACACAAGTACTTGAGCTTGTCCTACAGCTTTTAAATGTTGTTCTGGTTATGTAAAAGATACTTGCCAAAGGAGTCATGCCATTGTCTTCTAGATAAACTATTAAGAGGAGAGTAAAGAACTATTCTGGGGCAAAAAGACAAATCTAGCCAAATTCCTGACAGTCCTCTCAACTTTATATTTCTGTGTTAACATGAGGAGCTGAGTAAGTTAACAAGGAGTTAACAGAACATTCAAAAGAGCAGTGACTCAATGTCTCTTACTGGAGATGGAGGTAAGACTAAAGAGATTTATCCCTTGCCATCAAACAGCATGCACACGCCTTCTATAGAAATTCAGGAAGGACATTTTTGAATGAGGAGAAATGGTATACTGGTGCCTCTGGGCCAGAACGTACAAAGAACACTTGAATGATTTGTTTTTTTCCTCTGCCTTCTTTATTTTTGATTTATGGGAGACCTCTCCACTCAAATGCACACTTTCTGCTTCTTCAACTGGGTAACTATTAATTCAGTTAGAATTACTAGAGATAAGCCTCTGGGATGTTACATTTGTGTGAGAACCAGATGACACTAAGCAAACAAACATTAGTTCTGCTTCTGAGAGTTATTTATAGCTGTCCATTTTTTAAAAACACATTTAAGTCAATAGGTTAGAACCATGAATAAGCAGTCAATCTACACGTGGTTTTGATCTGAAAGATTTCCAACTGATATCCAAACAATGGGAACGAAGAGATTTATACAAGTAATGAGGCAGTGAAATTTTACAAGGAGCAAAGTGAGCAAAGGGAAGAGTCATAGGATATAATGTGGGCCTGATCACAGATGACAATGATAAGGCCTAAGCATGGGGAATGCTATGGGGGGGTGGGGCATAGTATTAACACAAACACGGTATGGGACACCTGGGGACTCAGTGGTTGAGTGTCTGCCTTTGGCTCAGGGTGTGATCCCAGAGTCCAGGGATCGAGTCCCGTGTGGGGCTCCCCACAGGGAACCTGCTTCTCCCTCTGCCTAGGTCTCTGCTTCTCTCTGTGCATCTCTCATGGATAAATAAAATCTTTAAAAAAAAAAAACACACAAACACAGTGTACACATAAGCTGTCTGTTCATTTTCTGTTCATTTTCTTCGTTACACAGCCTGGTATTGAGATTTTGACTCTGATGGCCAGCTGGACTGCTCTTTCCACAATGGCTTTGTGGTTCTTAGAGGAGACATTTTGAGCAATCTCTGCACAGTAAGATTCGTTGCACATCAGGAGCACTCCAAGCTCCTTGGTATTATGGACTAGAAACTTCTGGAAGCCACTGGGCAGCATGTGCTTTGTTTTCTTGTTGCTCCCATGACAATGTTGGGTATCAAGATCTGGCCATTGAATCTTCTGTGCACCCTATTGTCAATGACTCTGGGTTTCCACCAGTTATATTTAATTTTGACATACTGGTCTGACTGGCACCAGATGAACTTCTTGGTCCTCTTTTTAGTAATCCTGGGCTTCACCAGGTCTGAGGGTGGCCATGATGCCAAACAGGAGATGGCTGCTACCTCCATGGGCAGCACCGAGGGAGACAGGAGAGTGCCCTCTTGATCAGGGGAGAGCCATGATAGGATTATTGTTCTTAGAAGACTACTCTGGCTACTGTGGGGAGAATGGATGGTGGTGGAACGAAGTGGCAACAGAGAGATTAGGAGGCGATTGTAGTGTTTTAATCCAAAGTGATACACTGGATTATATGTTAGAAGTACTGACAATTTGGGAGCATACTTTGAAGGTGAAACTGTCAAGATTTCCTAGTAAAGATGCAGTCATCCCAAGTCAACCACCACTGACTTAGAAAGCCTCCTGGAATGTACTATTTGTTGAATAAATGAATGAAACAACATAAGAAATGGTATCTGTAATCAATTCCCTATGGTGATAAAAGGTAATGGTGGCATACACAGCAAGGTATTTCCCGAGAACAGAAACAACTCAGAGAGACTTTTGTATATGGCATCTTGGAGTCTCTTAAGAAGAGCGTTCCCCAAAAGAACAGGGACCCACACATACAAGTCTGGCCAGATTACACTGAAGAGCACAACATCTGCCCTTCTGATTGCTCTTCAGCCCAGTTCCTAGAAGAGCAGCTACAAGTCAATGTCCATAGAAGCTAAAACAAGGCATTTTATTTTTTAAGAACTAGTAGAGTTTCAATATGCCATTAAGAGCACAATTTTGCTGTCTATCTGTCAGATAACAGAGTCAACCACGAATGGAATCTACAGGTCAGATTAGCAGAAAAGGAATAATGCTGAAGGGGCATCAGATATTGGTCCTAAACACATGCCAAAGAGGGATGAAGTGATGGACACCAGGTGGAAGCCAAATCACTGTCCATAAACAAGAGCTGCCTCTCCTCACTCTTACCTCCACCCCAATGAGCTGAGGTGACAGTGGGATGGTTGTAGGGGAACAGTATTAATGCAAAATTTTTAAAAACACTTATTACAATTACCATGAATTCAATTCTAAGTCCTGGCTCTTGGCCTAGGAAACAAGAGTTATTAGGTATGTAGATAAAATACACAATCATTTTATCTTAAACCTAAGAAGTTTAAGATTTAGTTTCTTCCCGCTTCAAATTTCTATTCCAAAGCTGGAGGAAAATGATCTTGTGCATATTCAACTAATTTCTTCTGCATCAGCAGTGATGATGAAAGCTCTGAGATGGGGGTAAGTTAGGGAATCTAGAAAAAGAGAAGCCAGGAGGCCTATGTAAAGCATTCCCAGTGGTGCCTCCAGCACTTTAACATGAACATGATTTTGCAGTGATTAAATATAACATACTTGTATCAGAGACGGACAAATTCACAAACTCCAACCAGAACTTACTTATGAAAATTAAAACTGGTTAAAGCTTCACGACTATTTGATCTTAGGACTGCTTGTTCATATTAATTGTGCAAGGCAGGAAATGCTATTTCAAGCTATTTCTACTTCTGTATTCTAACAATTATTGAGAAATAGAAACACTAGGAGAAAATACAATCGCCATGAGACCTAAGGACCATGTCTGACCCCAGTGATCGTTTTCAGTTTTTCACAACTGAACTCAAGACTCCTGGATTCCCCTACCTGAAACTCCCAGCATTAGATATGTAGAGTTTGCTTTTTATTCTGCTGTAAATTCTCTTAACTAACATGAGTGCATTTTCTGCCATCCTCTGCCATCGTGAAGTCATGCCAAAAAAGATCTCCCATGATTTCTTATTGTGGGAAACGGGATACGGCCAAGCTAATTATCAGCTGAAATAAACCAAACTCTTTTAGCTTTTATAACCCACTGCATTTTTAATTATGCCAAAGTTAATTTGCTTTCTGATATCTCAAAGAACAAAGGTCTTCTGTAGATAGTTAAAATGCAATTAAACTAAACTGATCAGAATTAACATCTGCCATAGTAAATAAACTCAAATAGATGTGGCCGTGAGCAGGGGGGTTGCTGTCAAGACTGCCAAGGAGAAGCACTGAATTTCAAACCTGGAAACAACTTCGGAGTTTATCTAGTCTAACACTGTTATGTTATCAGTGTTAACATCCGCAGATGTTAGGAGTTTGCAGAACTCATGGTTAGTGAGTATATGCTGGGACTGGGTGGGCCTTTTTCCTAGAATACCATTCTCTATGTAAAAACATAATCATGTTTTTTTTAAGATTTTATTTATTTATTCACGAGTGACACAGAGAGAGAGGCAGGCTCCCCAAAGGGAACCCAATGTGGGACTCGATCCCAGGACCCCGGCATCACGACCTGAGGCAAAGGCAGATGCTCAACCACTGAGCTACCCAGGCGTCCCAATAATCATGTTATTAAATAGATTTCCATTTCCACTATCAGCACAGGAACCTTTTCTCTTTAAAGTGGCCACTTTGAATGCTCCACATCAGCACGTCTCAATCTCCTCGGAGGTGGTCAGAGAAGGTGGATTTATGCATCAAGTGAGAGCATGAAGGAACCAGATATAGTAGGTGGTGTAAAGAATAAGCTTTCATTGTCACAGTACCATACAACGCTTTAAGACTCAATAGAAATGTGCTGAAAAAGACACAGATTAAGATGAAAAGGGAACAAGAGTGGTATTGTTGTGCTAGAGGCTCAGCTGAAGTATGATCTGGATTCTAGAAGATGCTTTCTTCATTTAGTTTAAAAAACTGGGATAAAGGTAAGATGGGGCAGTGGTGCTGACAAATAACAAAACAACAATGATAATGACAATAATAATTTACTGAATGCACACGGTGACAGACACACAATATTAACTCCCCCTTTACAACAGTCCTAGCAGGATCCTTCCACTAGTACCCTCCTTTTATAGATGAGGAAATGAGAGTGCACACAGGGAGAGGCAAACACTTCACACTGTGCCTTTCATTCGGGTCCCCTTTAGAAATGTCACCCTACTGATGATAAATGTCTCTTCTTGCAGATAGTTCAGGTTTTTAGCTGACACATCTAGAGGGTGCTGTTTTAGATTTAGAACTGCCCCACAAGAAAGAGTTGACGGTAAAGAAGAGGAAGTAGGAAGCGGAGGAGAAAGTGTTAGCATGCAGAAGCACAGAATAGCTTCATAAGGGACCCCTAGACTTAGTCACACATTTACCAACAAAACACCAGAAAAGCAGACTTGAAAAGTGAACAGGTGTGTGCACATGCACGCCATACACATGCACAATGAGAATGGGCTTGTGATCAGAAACTATGAAAAGGAAGATACCTAATGACAATGGGAGGTGTTACAAAATAAAACCAAACTGACAGTAAGGACATTAAAATCACACAGCCCTAAATGGAAAAACACCAAAAGAAACCAAATAATTACACCCAGAGCTCTGGCGAGATAAAACTTTAAGTGATTGGACACAAAAGAGGGCCTGGGAGCATTTCACCAAGGACAAATAAAGGCGCAAAATGAAATTCAAAGAACCATATTGTAAATGTTGAGACTCACAATGAAAGGAGGCTTGTGACAAATGCTGAGAACAGATGGCTTTCAGAGAAAGATGGAGCCACGGCTTACGGCAGTGTCTGGAAATGCACCTGACACACAATACATACTCAGCACACAGAAAAGTAGATATGGAACACATGAGTGGATGCAGTCGGATTACCAGATAACAGGAAAATAAATTGCTATTTTACTTCCTTTTTTTCCAAAGGAGAACACTATGACATTTGAACCATTTGTAAGAATTTCCAGCCACTATATGATGATACAAATATCCAAGAACAGACACATTAAGCTACCAACAAACTGAAGCAGTTTGCAATTATAATAAGTAAAATGGGGGTCACAAAAAATAGGAAAAGTGCTGAAGGACTAGAGATGGAAAATCTTAACCTAATTTTCCAAAGATAAACCAATACAAAACCCAAACTATTTTGAAAAAGTAGATTCTGGGCAAGCAGATTTGAGAGACAAGCAAAATTCTAGCATTAATCATCAGACATGTGCTTTGAGAACCAGTAGAAAGTACAGCTGTGATCACTAACATATGCCAAACTTAGTATTCTCTTTTCTTTGTTAATATTGGAACACTGACACAGAACGGAAAAGCCACAAACACCGTAGTAGCCAACGGAAAGTCACAGATGGAAGGAGAGCAGATTCATAGAATAACCAATTGATGCCAAGTGCCGTTTCTCCACTTTCTGTAAACAGTGATGATTTAGGCTCATTCCTATTCAAAATATTTTTCCCCCATGAAGACTTAGATGAAAACAAAGCTATAAAAGGCAAGCTAATCATATACATAACATAAAGCAGAGGACAATTAAAACACAGGATGACAAGATGAGGCCTTGGTAGGCAATAAGAATTGGGCAAAACCAATGAAAATTTTTATAATTAAGACACAGGGGGCTGCCACGAAGCTGATTCTACATTTTTCCAGAGCAACGACAATCTCTACAACTCTGAAATCCCAGCCAGTGAGTTTTCCTTTCCACCAATTTGTCATTTAGCTCATTCAACAACATTAGTATTTAAAGCATCCCAAGATCCCATTCTAAACAGTTCCACATAAAATACTTTTGTGGCAGGAGCACCTGGGTGGCTCACTTGGTTAGGCATTTGCCTTTGGCTCAGGTCACGATCTTGGGTCCAGGGATCCTGGGATTGAGCCCTGCATCAGGCTCCCTGCTCACTGGGCAGGCTGCTTCTCTCTCTCCCTCTAAGCCCCTCTCCCCTACTCCTGCTCCCTTATTCTCTCTCTTAAATAAATAAACAAAATATTTAAAGACAAAACAAAACATTTGTCACATAGATCTCAAAGTCACCTAGCCGGTAAGCTTTGAGTTTGAGATAGATACAAAGTCTACCAAGTAAAAATGAGGTATACAATTTAAATAAAGACTATGCAAATGGAGTAAATTTCATTATGTAAAACTGTATTCATTTAAACTTACTCTTCCTTCGCATGCTTATTTAATAATAATTCTTTATAATGGATGATAATAAAGAAGTACCTGAATTGATACTTAAAGAATTACAAATTGACTTCCAACATCACCTCAGGTCAAAATGTCTCTGGACCTTGGTTTCCTTTCTTATAAAATGAGGGAGTTGAGCCAAATAGTCACCAGATTTAACATAGCTCCAAATGTAATGTACTTCCTTCCATACTTTACAAAAGTAAAAGTGTCCAATTGGCAGTTCCTCAAACACTAAACATAGAAAGACCATATGACCCAGCAATTCCACTCCTAGGTATGTACCCAAAAGAACTGAAAGCAAAGACTTGAAAAGATACTTGTACCCCAGTGTTCACTGCAGCATTATTCACAATAGGTAAAAGGTAAAAACAACCCAAGCGTCCTTCAACAGATGAATGGTTAAACATAATGTAGTATATATATACAATGGAATATTACTCTTCGGCCATAAAAAGAAATGAAGGTCTGATCCATGCCACAACATGGGTGAACCTTCAAAACATTATAT
This sequence comes from Canis lupus baileyi, assembly GCF_048164855.1. Lineage (NCBI taxonomy): Eukaryota > Metazoa > Chordata > Mammalia > Carnivora > Canidae > Canis > Canis lupus. The sequence continues at coordinate 9,334,181 of NC_132874.1, forward strand.
TAAATGAAACAAGCCAGACACAAAAAGAAAATCTTGTATGATTCCACTCACATGAAATATCTATACTAGGCAAGTTTACAGAACAGTAAACAGAAGAAGTTACCAGGGGGTGGGGGAAAAAAGGGAAATGGGAAGTTATTATTTAAAGCTATTATAGTTCCTGCTTAGGGTGATAAATAGATGGTAGTGATGGTTGCACAAAACTGTGTATGTTCTTAATGCCACTTAACTGTACCCTGAAAATGGGTGAAATGGTAAATTTTCTGTTTTAGATAGATGTTATCTAGTTAAAAAAAATGGAATTAAAAACAAGTATAGATGAAGAAGCTTAGGAACAGTCTATGTGATGCTATGCAAGTTTCAACCTCTCCAATCATCACTTTTTTCATCTATAAAGAAGGAATAATAAAATCTATTATTAAGTCATGGAATCTGTAGTGGGACATCTGCCTAGAACTTGTGAGAAAAAAAAAATTCCATGTATGAGTCAAACTATATGATCGATTTATAATGCATCAAAGCAAAGATATGCAAGACCACCTATGAAAGACTGGCACATGAGAGAGAAATATTCCTCTTTCCCCCTTTCTGACCTCCAGACTTTACTAATCCAGATTTAAAAATTAGCAATCAGAACACTGTATGTTGATGCTAGATAAGAGTTTATTTTATATACTCAATTAGACTCTGTGTTCTAGGGGAACAGTTTTCTCCTATTTCTCAGATATAGAAAAACAGATCATTTAGGGGTGCCTGGGGACTTGGTTAAGTCTCTGACTTTCGGTTTCAGCTTAGGTCATGATCTCTGGGTCCTTGGGATGGAACCCTGCTTCAGGTTCTGCTCTCAGCAGGGAATCTACCTCCCCTTCCTCTTTCCCTCTGCCCCTCCCCTCACTTGTGTGTGCACTCGCTCGCTCTCAAATAAATACATCTTGAAAAAAAAAATAGACCATTTAGTTCAAGAATGTACAGGATGTGACAGGAGGGAAAGGGCTCCTTAAAAAAAGATCTATGAGAAACCAAAAGGAGCAAAAATAAATAAATCTTACAGATAAAAAGGCAATACAAATAGAAAAGCTATATAAATTACTCCAAGGCCAAAGTCAGAAAGAAAATGAATCCAACAGATTGTACATCACATGAGAATGACACATGCAGCCATCAGTACGATTACAAGTGTTGCATCAAAGAACACAGTGGTGGATATGACATGCAGCAGTAAAAATGTTTGGGTCGATTAAGGTTTTGAAGTGATCTTCAAGAGTGGGAAAGCCCGAGGTAATACGCATTTTAACACACACATTCTTTGGTGCAACTACCCAACTTCTGCAGAACTTCTCTCACAGGAGCCACGTTATAAATATAAAACAAACAAACAAACAAAATATATAAAACAACCAACATAAGGAAGCTTCTCTTTCCTGCCAGTTGGCATTTTTTCTGTCCGTGGCCAAGAAAGCTGAAATTTTATGTTGCAATTACAGTTTTTCCCCCTCTGAGAACGCCCTTGTGGCTTTGTTAACAGCCCACAGCCTCCTTAACCTTCCGAGGAGGGTAGTGTGAAGATGACACGTGGAAAGCCACAACTCAGCATGGGGACAGTAAAAAGAGTGCATACATACCTCTTTCAAATTTTAACCGCTGATAAAGCTGAAACTGATCCATGGGCACCAAGCAGGCAATCTGAAACCAGAGATATTAAAACAGTGAGGTCTCTGTCATCTTTGGAAGCTAGGGTTCCAGCCTTCTAGGACCTCTACTTCTTGTCTGGCTTACTTTATACATACAGTGGTTCATAAACTTCTTTTTCTCTCCACAGTTCCAGTGGTAACACAAGCAGCAATTCCTACATTGGCCCCAGTCCTCTGCCACGGCTGGGAGTCACTACTTGAAGTACCCCAATAGGACTCACAGGTCAAATTCCATTCTTACTCTTGACAGGAGCTACTAAGACCAGACAACCCAACTTTTGGACTTCCCCAATTACTTGTGTACATATTGGAAAGATGCTCCTTTTTGCTCCACATTCATTTGAGAAATGCTTAAAAGATTATAGTTCTAGCTTTGGAACCCTTAAAAACTAAGGTCAGGGAGACTGTGCCTCAGGAATTAGGAAAACCTTATTAGTCTCCTCGGGACTAGAATCTTCTAAGCAATATGAAAATCATTTTTTCGGAAAAAAAATCACTTCACGGGGCCCTTGGTTGTCACTCATTGCCATTCATGTCCTGGTAGAAAAGAAATGCTAAAGCTGTTTCTTGTGGCTAGCCTCCTATTTCCATTTCAGATGGAGATATAAACCAAAGGTTTACTAGTAAATGACAGTGATTCAGACCTAACCAAATGACATTTCAGATTAATCCTTTTAAATTGCATTTCAGAGTTAGATGCAACAAAAGCTAACTGCTCTTAAACTGGCATTCTAAAATTAATAGTTCCACTGACGTCAACTATACTGATGTTGCTTACGAGATTTATAGCAGAGAAAACCCAAGGATTTGATATAAGGCTTTCTAAACATTTAGCAAGTTGATAGAGACACAGTTGTAGCCTTGGCAATTCTGACTCTCAAGCATTATATATTCTTTGGTATAAAGTTTATCTAGATGGAAGTTCCTACAACTTAATGGAAGGAAGTCCACTTTAAGAAAACAAGAGAAAAATGAGGCAGTTAAAAATTATACTTAGCAAACATAGTACATTTTAAAAGGTATTCAAAATCTAATCCTCCTTTTCATAAAAAAAATTCAATTTGTTTATTTTGCAAAGGAATTAAACTAAGTTAGCTAAAATGTATGAAGGGCCACAAAACAGGCAAATTCAGTCTCTTCCATTCCAAGTACAGTAAAACATTAATTAATTATAACATTTTTCTCTGGGGGGCTGCATTTTCATCTGCACCTTAAATAAAGCTTCTGAGCAGTCACCGTAAAAAAATTATGGTTAATTTTATATGATGTGTGTTATACCATATATTTTTTTAAAAGTGTAGTTAGACTTTTATTACAGTGAAAGCCAGTTTTGTTTCCTCTGTTATAATACCACCTGGACCTCTTTCCTGAAAGACAAAGGTGTCTTAAAAAATCCTGAATTGGAGACAGAAGATGTAGGTAACCAAAGGGATAGGAGGCATTAAGGAATCTGAATTCAATTCCTGACTTAGTCATTGCTTCGTTGTAGGTAGAGAATAAATAAGGTAATAATACTTCAGTTTTGGGCCAAGCTGACTTGGAGATGATGTAATCTTGGCCCAAGAGATGTCAGTGAGCATCTACATACCTGTTTTTAACCACCTCCCCCGCCAAAAAGTTCTTTGATGCTATGGGACAGTCCTGGACTCTTATTTGCCTCCATCTAAAATAGTTTTGGGACTGACGAAGAACTTCTTCAAATCCCTCAAAGTCAACTCCTAAAAATTCTGATTTTTTCCCAATGATATGCCATACAATATAACAGCTAAGTCAAATACAGCTGATGGAAGACAAAGCAAACAGAAGTATTTTGGACACAGATGAATGCTAATGAGAAAAGTGACACAAATTAATGCAGTAAAAAGTCAACAACAGTGATGTTTAATTTTAAATTAGAAAGATAAATTTCATCAGAGGACACATTACTGCCAACAGGGAAGCCCGAGGTCTCTAATTTTTAGTCTACTGTGAATCTCCGATTTATTATTTTTTATAGATGAAAGATTTTTATGGAATTAAGATTTAATAAGGTAAATCAATTTTCTTTTGTAAAAAATTCATGATCAAAAAAAGTTCCATCATAACCATTCTCTTCTCAGCCCCCACCACTTAGATTTTGCACCTCCTTGGTATTCTGTTTGACAGTTCGCTAAGGGTACAGCACTGCCTGGAAGCCTGGGGATACAGATAAGGAAAGGAGACACAGAAGCTGCCCTCAAAGAACTTAAATTACCCAAGACACTTAAGGTATTTTTTGTTTAAATCTACTCTTTGGGGGATGGCTGAGTGGCTCAGTGATTTAGTGCCTGCCTTCAGCCCAGGGTGTGATCCTGGAGTCCCGGGATCAAGTCCTATGTCAGGCTCCCTGCATGGAGCCTGCTTCTCCGCTTCTTTCCTTCTGTGTCTCTCTTGAATAAATAAATAAAATATTTTAAAAAAATAAAAATAAATAAATAAATAAATCTACTCTTTGGGAAAAAAAAAAAAGAATAGACTCCTTGATCTTACCATTTATTGGCTTTTACAGATTAAACTAGTTCTCTAAAATGTTTCTATTAGACCCATGGCTTTAGATCAGAGAAAGCTGGATCTTGTGTTTAAAAAAAAAAAAGGCTGATCCAAAGTATTAAATTGCCAGTCCCACTGCTGTTTGGAGCTAAGTCACTATTGCTCAAGATCTTTTACAATTACAAACTTGAAATAAATGTGTTAGGATGATTACTGAAGGCTCAATCAGATCAAGGTTAAAAGGCTACTGCTTTAAAAATACAAACAAAACAGAACAGGGGCTCCTGGGTGGCTCAGTTGGTTAAGCATCTGTCTTCAGCTCACATTATGATCCCAGGGTCCTGGGATTGAATCCCACATTCGGCTCCCTGCTTGGCGCGGAAAATGCATCTCCCTCTACCCTTCCCCTCTGCTCATGATCTCTCTCTCTCTCTCTTAAGTAAATAAAATATTAAAAAAAAAAAAAAAAAAAAGCTGTTCCCTTCTCCCCCATTTGTTTATTACTCATGTATTTATTCAGGTCAGTATGGACTACCAATATTTATTGTATTCAGTGGGTCCTAATCCATTAATAACCAGATCCAGGGGATCCCTGGGTGGCGCAGCGGTTTGGCGCCTGCCTTTGGCCCAGGGCGCGATCCTGGAGACCCGGGATCGAATCCCACGTTGGGTTCCCAGTGCATGAAGCCTGCTTCTCCCTCTGCCTGTGTCTCTGCCTCTCTCTCTCTTTCTGTGTGACTATCATAAATAAATAAAAATTTTAAAAAAATAAATAACCAGATCCACATTCAAGCTGTAGAAACAAAAACTTCCAAGTATCTTCTCAACTATCAAGAGACCACTTCCATCACATCTGGAAAATTCTTATCTTGATTTAAAGTGATTTTTTTTTTTACTATTTCTCCTTTGAAACTTATATTAATCTGCCTGTTAAACAAAAATTTCTCTCTCCTCCAATCCAAGCATGAAAGACCATTTTTCTTATCTTTATCACTCTAGAAATTCTTTCCAAAAAGAAAGGAAATTTAATTCAAAGATAGAATAAATTCAGTTTAATTTTAATAGAACAAAGAGCACTAATAAGAGAACAATAAGAACAAAAAACTACTAATTGCTCATAATTGCTCTCTGGTTTGTTGGTTTCTGGTAAAAATGAACCTTAAGATACTTATTAAATATTCAGTTCCTACTTTATTGGAAGTCTTCGGCTTTCCATTCCACTCCAACTAGAGCACAGGATAACCAGGGCACTGGGAATATACATACATGTGGGGTGCTATGACTGTTACACATGATGTTAATTAAATATGTCTAACATTTACAACTGAGAAGAAATGAAAAATGAACTACACCTTTGTTTATCTTATTATCTATGATCATAATATCAGAACAGGCATCACCACCTTCACTGACACCAGCCCTACAAAAACTAAAGAAGAAAAAGGGGGAGGGGGCAGACAGTAGAGCCTGTTTGCCAGAGAAGCATTTATGCTGGAAGTGATGTGTTCCCATAATACTGACAATTGGTCAATATCTCATATATAAAATATAATGTGTATATAAAACTTTAAAATATATATATTTTCTTTATATATTTGAAAGAGAAAGCAAGACAGAGCATGAGCAGAGGGGGAGGAGCAGAGGAAGAGGCAGAAGCAGGCTCCCCATGGAGCAGGGAGCCAGATGTTGGGCTCTATTGGAGAACTGTCAGATTAATGACCTGACCCAAACACAGACGCTTAACTGACTGAGCCACTCAGAAGCCCCTGTATAAAAGATTATTATATTAGCTTTTAGTTAGGAAAATAAAGTGGTTAAAACATTGAAGTTAGGGATTGGCTTAATGCAAGTACCACTCATCAAGGTCTAGAAAGCCAGGACAGATGAGAAAAGAAGAAAAGCCTAGACTTTACTTGGGTTTGGGCCCTTTAAACCATACTTCTGCTACAGTTGCTTTAGCAAAATTAATATTAAATTTTTTTTAAACTAAAGAGACCATAATTTTTTTTAAACTAAAGAGATCTTTATAGCATGTCAAAGCTGTGGGAATTTTTGAGGTGCTAGGACTAGCAAAAATCCTGGCAAAAGAATAGTATGGATAGTATGGATAAGTGCCTTACCGCACTAATACAAAAACTACCCATGTCTCCTATCTCAACCCAGAAAATAAGAACTGCACTTCCTAACATCCCCCCACTCATCACTTGAGTGTACTAACCAAGCTCACATATCCTTCTCTACATACTAGATATTTAAACCTGCTGGAAAAAGCAGGAGGGCATCCCTGTCTGAGAGCCAGAAGCCCCCCACCCCCCCCCCCCCGCCCCCAGTGACAAACATGGCGGCAGCAAGAGCTGGAATCCCAGGGCAGGAATTGTTCTCAAAGTTCTCTGAAGAGGGCCATTTGCTGTTCCTTTCTTACCTGTTCTACAGAGGCTTCAGGACACCTTCCCACATCATCCTCTGCCTCTCTCCCTTGGTTCCTCTATGGGTAAAGGGGACGTGCCCATGTGGACACCCATGCGACACATTCAACCCCCCGCTGCTTACTCTTCTTATGGTGGCCTTTATTTGAAGGAGTAGCTTAGAAACAGAAACATCATTCTCCACTTATCTGCAGCTTTAAAGCAAAGCTTTAGATACATTCTAAAGCAAAATTTATATTCCCTATAAATATCTATTAACACTGGCAGAGCAGATTCCTTTACCTTTTGCCACCCCAAGTTTTGACTCCTCTCACTAACACACGTCACAGCCAAAGGTTGCTACAGACACACTTGGTCCCTTCCCGTTCAGATCCTTAGGCCACAACAACAGGTTGCTTGGTGGGGCATCCTTATCCTTATCCTCCCTTCGCCCCACCTCACATTGTGATTATGGAAAAGACGGTGGCAAGAGGAGATAGCAAGTGGGGGCTCCTCTGAAGGATAATTTGTGGGGAGCACGCAGACCTCCAGAATTCCAGCAGCCTTTCCCAAAGCCACCTTAATAAATGTGCAATATGAGTAAAAACCGTATTTATTTTGCAAATGTAGCTTCAAATTCCTACTCCACCCCTATCTCTCCCTCCTAGACCTCCACAGTGTCCCACCTCAACTGCCTCCTACAGAAATTCTGGGGTGCCCAACTCTGGGCAAGAGCAGCTGTACCCATCTTTGCACTGGGGCATGTGGCGGCTCCAGCAGCAAAATGCAGTCTGGTCATTTCAATGTCCCAGGACTTGGAAGGAGAACTGATTGCTGAGAAGCTGTTCCCTGCCCTCCTCTGCCAGCTGGCAGACAGAAGACGTTCAATTTCTCAGGCCATGTAACAGTAGGTCTGCGCTCACCAAATTCTACAGGGCCCAGAACAAGTGGCTCAGGCTCCCCCACTGAGTGATGATGTGCTACTTCCCCAACAGTATAAGGGCACAGCTACATTAGTCATCACCTTTTTAACAGGACTACTCACTCCCAGGGCAGGCCTTGCCTAAAGTAACACTATCAGAATAATCAATCTGCCTCCCACCTCTTAGAATTCCATACTGGACAAGATTCCCTGATCAAGTACATGAGAAAAGCACACCACCAATTAAAATTCCCAGTGATGAAGAAGAGCGAGTTCGACTTTTCCAGGGCCCCCAGCGAGTGCACCTCTAGCCACTGCCTCCCATCAGCCTGCGGGACACAGCAGTGAAGGTGCCTTTTCTACTCTCTTCCTCCATAAGCAAACAGTACTTGGTCAGGCATTAAATGCTCTGCTAATGAAGCTCCTCCTGATAAGTAAAACTTAGGGGGCAAAGCCACAGCTGAGCTCATCTGGAAGCAGTAAGAAGGAAGGCAAGACCCACAGTGGGCAGGAGCAGATGCATGGAACACAGGCAATCGTGCGAGTCAGATCTACAGTGGAAAGCATTTGGAGAAAAGAGCTGAGAATGCCTGGTGTCCTCTGAAGATGAAGAAATGTTATACTCATATGCATTTTATAAGACAGTGAATGATGAAGAACCATGTAACACAAACAGCAGCAGCACAAAGGTAACTTGAGTCTTAACCAGAATAATTTTTAACTGTGTTACCTGTGTATAATTAAACATTTTTTATTTTTTTTTTAATTTTTATTTATTTATGATAGTCACACAGAGAGAGAGAGAGAGGCAGAGACACAGGCAGAGGGAGAAGCAGGCTCCATGCACCGGGAGCCCGACGTGGGACTCGATCCCGGGTCTCCAGGATCACGCCCTGGGCCAAAGGCAGGCGCCAAACCGCTGCGCCACCCAGGGATCCCTAATTAAACATTTTTTAAAAGGTAGAAGAGTGGTAGAAATGGAATCCAGTCAAACACAAGGTGAACAAGCCCCATTATGATATATTCAATCATATCTGGATTAAGAGCTACCTATTATTATAGGGGCGCCTAAGTGGCTCCACCAGTTAAGCATCCACAACTCGATCTCAGCTCTGGTCCTTGATCTCAGGGTGGAGAGTTTGAGCCCCGCATTGGGCTCCACACATTAAAAAAAAAAAAAAGAGCTGCCTATTACAATAATAACTACATACAGGGATCCCTGGGTGGCGCAGCGGTTTGGCGCCTGTCTTTGGCCCAGGGCGCGATCCTGGAGGCCCTGGATCGAATCCCATGTCGGGCTCCCTGCATGTAGCCTGCTTCTCCCTCTGCCTGTGTCTCTGCCTCTCTCTCTCTGTGTGTGACTATCATGAATGAATAAAAAAATTAAAAAAAAAATAATAACTACATACAAGGAAATCTTGATGTAAAGGAAGATGCTTTAGCCCAAGTTCACATGTATGTGGTATTTGCTTTGAAAGGAGTGGTCCCATATAAACTGGCAAAGCTACTAATATCTCTAACATAATGTTTTATTCATGTCTCAATTCAGTTTTACTCCAGGGGGAAAAAAAGTGGCCCATTGGTTAAGAACTTTGATGACTGTACATTCACGCCCATCTTTATTTAGTCAGGCTCTCGGCAGGCCAGTGAGAACAGAACCAGGCCCTTAATGCCCTGGAGTGTCCTCCTACTCATCTAATAGGAAACAGACTTCGAACAATTGAAGAAATACCATAGTTTAGTTCAAAAGATGTTTTTGTTTTGTTTTGTTTTGTTTTCCCCCATATACCCTTTGGTAATTTCTAAGAGACATTACAGCTTTCTTTGGTTTCCATACAGCCTAAAAGTTAAACAGTTTTTAGAGTTAAACTGGGTACAGAGAATGAGTGCTGGGAAAGTGTGATGAGAATGTGTGCGATGGGAAAAGGGGAAGAAATAAGACAGAGGGGAGAACTGCAGGCAAATATGAAAAGAAACTTCTATACTAAGAAAATGAGAAAAGTTAAAACTCTGGTCTGGAGGGCTAGGAGACAAACTGTGGCCTGTCCTCATGCATCTGTCTAAACCCTTTAGCTCTAACATTTGATATCCAAACTGTCAATGGCTGGTGGATACCATTCATTTAAAAGTCTACAACAATGCCATGTCACTGAACTTTCTGTGATGTTGGAGATGCCATATACTGTGCTAATCTGGCAGCCACGAGCCACACATGGCTACTGAGCATTTAGAACATGATTAATGCAACCAAAGGAATGAATTTTTTATTTTATTTAACCTTAATTAATTTAAATGTAAGTACCATATGTAGCAAGCGGCTACTGGATTGGACAGTACGAGGTCTAGGATACACGCCTGTCCATGGGTTAATGTCACTCTGCTAGATCCGAAGCCCCATGAGGATAGCACTGGGCCGGTCTTATTTACCTCTCTTCCTGACCTGGAACAGGGCCTGGCACATCGTGTACACTTAATAACTGCTGACTGATCAGAGTATCACAGAAGCATATTAAAAAGGAAGTATCTTTTCTAAAAGAATTGTACATTGAAAGATGCTCCTGAACACCCGAGTCTTATTTTAAAACCCACTGCCAAGTTGTATAGCCAACCTAATCTTTCCCCACTTTAATTTCCTTTTACCCATTTCTCACACAAAAGAAACCAATATTTCGCACCACAGGTTGACATATTCAATATTACGTTTTTATCAAAAATATTCCATTATTTCATGATTTTCCTAAAATGTATCACTTCTAAACTTTTATTCTTCCTTAGAAAACACTCCAAGCTCACTTGGACCACCTCCCCTAGCTGATATTCCATAAGTTGAACATAGATACCCAAATACAGATTGGTTTAAAATGGTCTATAAACATCTTTCTGCCTGCTTTGCTCACAAAACAGAGGAAGGCAGCCCAGGTGGCTCAGCGATTTAGCGCTGCCTTCAGCCCAAGGGCCTGATCCTGGAGACCTAGGATCAAGTCCCACGTCAGGCTCCCTGCATGGAGCCTGCTTCTCCCTCTGCCTGTGTCTCTGCCTCTCTCTCTCTCTCAATCTCTCTTCCTATCATTAATTAATAAATAGAATAGAATAAAATAAATCTAAAAAAAAAAAAAAAGTCAGCTTCAAGGGCAAGCTCCTGATAAGGGATTGAAGAACTCATTCAAGAAAGCCATTTCTGATCCCATATAAAGATCAAACGAAAGGCCTGTGGACATGATTTTCAACTCCATCTATGTTTGTGAATGGCAATAGTTTATATTGTCTATAACTGGTTAAAATCTGTCACCTGTTTATCTTTAAAGTATTAAATATCACAAGACCACTTGCTATTTAGCCTCCAGACCACACATTTGGTAACCCTGATTTTCAGCACCTTCACCTATTCTAGAGCTTCTTCAACACTCAGACAGCATTTATAAATAGAACTGAGGTAAATAACAGCTTTAACAGGTTGTATGAAGAATCCATACGTATGTAGCAATACAGTACTCCTTTAAAAAGTTAGCCTCTGTATTTTGTTTCTAGACTGCCTGGCAGGGAAGTGCATAAGGAGTCAAGATCCTAGGAAATATCATCAACAGGAAAGAGAGAAGGTCATGGGACTCATCTGTACCTCTGCTTCCTGCAGGGTCCCGTGGTTTAGGCACACTGTGTCAGGGCAGGCAATGGGAGCCCCACATCCTTCTCGGATTGCCAGCTGCAGGTACTGTTTCAAGCACTAGAAGTTAAGAAGAAAAAAAAGACCATTACTCATTGCATTTCAGTAGCACAAAGGTTACATAACCACCACGGCCTCTTCTTCCTTCACTGGCAGTCCTGGGCTCTTGTACTCAGGAAACATAAGTTATCACAAGTGTGAACGTTGAGAGCCCTCACTTTGGAAAGAATGCAAGATAGGTGATTAATTATGTATGACCTCATCCTAAGAATATTGAGTTTACTCAAGGAAACAAGTCAAATTCCCAAACACACATTTTATCTACCACTGATTTGGGAAAGAAGAAACACTCTTTTGCACTGATGGCAAAAGCCTTCTTTGTACTTTTTCTTTCTTTCTTTCTTTTTTTTTTTAACTTATGTGACTTCCTAGTTCCCTTATTACCTAGTGGGCCTTTCCCTCAAAGTTGGCCCAAAAGTAGAACTCTGTGACTCTCATGCTGAGCTAGCCAAACAGAATCAAAATACAATTGACCCTTGAACAACATGGGTTTGAACCATGTGGGTCCATGGATATGCAGGGTTTTCTCAATCAATACAGTACATAAATGTATTTTCTCTTACAATTTTCTTAATAACATTTTCTCTAGCTTACTTTATTGTAAGAATACAGCATATAATATATGTACAGTATATGTATGATCAACTGTTTATGTTATCAGTAAGGCTTCTGGTCAACAGTAGGCTATTAGCAGTTAAGTTCTGGGGGAGTCAAAAGTTATATGTAGATTTTCGACTGCATGGGTGGGGGGTCCAGTTGGTGCCCCTAACCTGTGCATTGTTCAAGGGTCAATTTTAAGATTAAGGCACTAACTTATTATCTAGGAACACTCTCAATAGCAAATACACCTGGGAAAAGTAATATCAAAGACAATTTGGGAGAATGAGACCTTCCAAAACTATGCATCTCAGTGGGAGTGATGGTGAGGAGGTTTGAGTAGAACCTGGGGAAAGAAGAAATTGTATTTAAAAAAAAAAAGAAAGAAAGAAACCCAGAGGGGTGCCTGGGTAGCTCGATAGGTGGAATGTCCAAATCTCAGTTTCAGCTCAAGTCATGATCCAGGGTCATGGGCTGTAGCCCGGAGTCAGCCTCAGAGCTCAGGGGGAGTCTGCTTGGGATTTTCCCTCTCCCCCTGCCTCTCCCCCTGCTAGCTCTCTCTCTCAAATGAATAAATAAATGGGAGGAAGGAAGGAAACCCAGAAAGAAGAGTCTTCTCATTCCCTCTTGCACCTGGATCTGGATCTTGGGCGGTGGTGGAAACAGAGTCAGACTGAGAAGGTAGAAGGATTGACAGCATTATGGATACCTCAGACTCCTTCCTTCTCCCTCCCAACACAGCCCCACACACCCACAGGAGAGTAAGGGCCATAGTTCCGAAAGACAGAGCTCTTAAAAATCCAGAAGTTGACTCCTCAATTTCCACTAATTTGCTCATAATTGGATGAGCTCTTGTCTGTATGCATGATGAAAAAAAGTCAAGCACACATGTTTGAGGAGAACACTCCAAAGACACATAAGCCAGTCTATGACTTAACAACTCTTAAAAAGTGATGATTACAACTGGGTTCAGATTTTTCAAATTTATGCATTTATGTATCAACCCACTACATTAGAAATATTGCTGTTGCACCAACCTTTTATAAAAGCTTAATTATTAAACAAATTCTATGGTCAGAATACTGAAACTATAATTGTAAACCTATTCCTTTCACTGGTCATCCTTATTCTTTTTTTATTTTTTTAAGATTTCATTGATTTATTTGAGAGAAGAGAGAGAAAGCAAACATGAGGGGGGAGGGGCAGAGGAAAGGAGAAGCAGACTCCCCACTAAGCAGGAAGCCTGACATGGGGCTCAATCCCAGGACATGGGGCTCAATCCCAGGACCTTGAGATCATGACCTGAGCCAAAGGCAGACACTTAACAGACTGAGCCACCCAGGCACACCTATCTTTATTCTTTTTCCCTACCTGAAAAGAAAACTAATACAACAATTATTTCTAGAAACTAATCATATATTTACCTGATTGAAATTACCGTTACAATGTACTACCAAAGCAATGACTAGAGCAAAATATTTAAACCAGATTTGTATTTCTAGAACTACTTAATAATTCCCTTCTTCAAAGAGTCCATTTTCCCCCTATGACTTCATCAAGAGAAAAAAATGGGAAAGTAACCCAAGTATCCAAAATAGAAGGGCATGTAAATAAATTATGCTAAATTCATACAACAGCATGCTAAGAATCATGAAAAATATTTTCAAATTATGTTTAAACACACAGGGAAAATGTTCATGATTCAGTATGAACTGGAGAAAAAAGGTATCTGGGAACAGGGCTTCTCTTGAGGAATTCTTCCTACAGCTGACTGTACTATAGGTACTGTATTTTAGCTTTTATTTTCTTGTTTGAGAGAAGGGTGAACAATTCCTTGCTCTAGGAGTTTCTGTGCCAGACACAGTCTCTTGTGCTAAGAAGAATGGAAAAGGAGAAGAGAGCCATAACTTGGAAATATGGGGAAGAATTTCAGTACATGTGCAAAACTCAAGAGGAAAAGCAAAAAAGCTGGCTCACAAAAAGGAGGGTTACACCAAAGGACAAATGAATAAATGATGCAAAGGCCTGTCCACCCGGCTCTATTCCTAAGGACCTCGCTGCCATCCATCTGCCACACAGATTCCAGTGTGACCACCACCCATGTTCCCCAACTACCACTTGAAATTTAAGCAGAAAGGCTCTGAAAATGTATGGTCTCCAGGCTCAGGGGAAGGTATCTGAGAAAACAAAATGAACAGCATTATGAACATCTATTAGAATTATGTGGCTCTAGCCATGGTGCCATTCCCTCAGGTGACAATGGGAAAGTTACTCAAGTTGTGCCCCAAACCTGCTTCCCTTCATTGGAAAACCAGAAACAATTAATATCTGGCTATGGTTACCTCACAGGGTTTAAAAGACATGTACACACAAAACACAAACCTGGAATTGTATATACGGGAACCCTTTGAAAAATTCGCAAACTGCAGACTATTTGGTTTTATTTCTACTCCACTTCATTTAATCTTAGGCGTTCTACCAAAAACTTGGTGAGGAAATGTTAATCCTCTGATTTCTGAGATTATCCTTTCTCTACTCCCTTTGGAGAACCAGTTAATAAGCCACTGTGCTACAGAACCTCCATAAACAGAGCAGATATTTGCAACAGGACATCATACACACCTCCATTCAAGCCTCTCGCTAGAACTATTTGCACCTGTAGAAAAAGCTTAGAGTCCACCAAAAATAAACACTTTGTGAGTCTTTACAGGCAAAAAAAAAAAAAAATCATTTCAACTTATTTTACAAACCTGTAAAGTTGAAATCTAAGCTTTCCCAGGAGTTTATCGTAGATGTTCTATTTGTTAATGTAATGTTCTTAGGTACTACATCCATGACATGTAAAGCCAGTAAATTCTAAAGCTGCCAACAAGGACACTCCTGGACACAATATTACGTGACCCATGATTCTAGGGGAGAAGTCAGAGCTATACATACGGGCTACAGGGCATGCATGCATGAATACATACAGCAAGCTATCAGGACAGCATAGGCACTTAACACTCCATCACCGTGAGCATGCATCTCTAGTCGAAAGGCAAGAGGGACAACCGCCAGCCCTAGTTACTTCTTCTTGTTGAATTTTCAAGCACCTTCGGTTTAGTCTGTCTTCCAACGGCTTTCACTAAGAATTTAATCCCAAACCCTCCCTTCTCTCCCCCAGCACCTCTGGCTGAAGCACAACAGAAGCAAAAACATTCATTGGAACTCCCCTGTGCATGTTATACAAACCAAACCCACGTAAATGGTTAACAATTCTAGAAGAGACTGGCTTCCAGACTGTAAATGAAGACACAAAGAAAGAGGGGGAGAAAAACACCATCATTTAGTCACATTAAAAAAAAATTCCCTCCCAGGCAGGCAGTCTCTGCTTTGCCATCCTGCCAACAGCTCCCCTGCACTGTACTCAGTAAACTTCTATCTCCTCTCTTCTGCCCTGGGGTGAATTCTTTCACCACTGGGCCACCGGCCCCCACCTCATGCAACCACCTCACATTTGCTGGCCCTCCCAGGGAACCTCTGGCCCAGTGGGGCCTGGCTTCTCCCTGGATTATCTGGGAATTTCTTAGGACTTTCTCAGGAGGCATAGGGTGGGCTCAAGGAGGCTATAGGGGGAGCTGATGACCTCAGGCTGAGATTACTCCTAGGCGAGGCTCAGGCTAGAAGTTCCTGATGGGGGGAAGGAGGAGAAAGCCACCAGAGCTCTTGCCAGAAAGAACAAAGGATTTCCCCTCTGGCCCTTGGGAGAAATCTCCCCCTCCTTTCCCTTTCACTTTCTGGCCCCCACCTGGCAGTCTAACCTAGTCCTTCCCAGACAAGGGCTCCGGCCTGAAGGTCAGACTGGGCCCACCCATGAGGGGCCAAGGACCCCTTCTCTCTGCTCTCCCACTCCACCCCCAGTGTGTGGCACAGTCGGCAGCGACAACTAGTCCAGGGCGCATCTGCACACCTTGTGGATCCATTGACTGACTCTCAGCCACTGTGTGCTGCTTTCGGGCCCCCACTTTTTCCTCTGTCCCCACTGGTCCGGCCACTGTCTTGACCTACAGGCAAAATATGCTCCTGCATATCGGACTGACTCCATTCCATACACAGGTGACAAGTCCACAAGGACCTGTCTGAGAGTCCCCTCCTGCTGTACCCCAAGGACCCAGCCACCTTGGAGTTTCACTTAAATCGCCTATGAGCACGTTAATCTAATACTAAGCTCTGCCTGTAACTGCACAGAATCCCCAATGGCCCAACAAGTTTAGGTAGGGACAGGGTGTCCCCCACCCCACCCAGCAGGAAACAGCTACTGAAGGCAAGACTTCCATCCAAATGCCAAAGTTGTGTCATTGTCGGTCAGTCAGTGGGGAATACAGAGGCCCTTTTTTGGCAATAGGCTTGAGCTATGGAAACCCAAGTAAGGTAAAAGGGCAGTCTGAATGCAAACAGCCTTGTTAAGTGACTCACTTCAAAATATCCATAGGCTGTAGCTGACCAATGGGTTACCCACAACCTGACACAGATACCCAAAAAGGGAAAATTCAGTATGTTCCCGTACCTTCTTGCTCCCTCTTCTCTCCCTCCCCTATAGCCCCCATCACAACCTCCTGGCAGATGGTCTGTCCTTTGCTGCTCCCTTGCAGTGTATTCCATAAAATTCTATCTCCTTAAAAAAAAATTACATTCCATTAAATAATAGCATTAAACAGATGCCAAAATATGCAATTTTCGTAACAGAGTCTAAGGGAAATGTTTTGAAAAAAACTTTTTGAAAATCCTGATGACACACAAAAAGAAAGAAATTTTTTTTCCCTTTTTTAAATAGTCAACATTCCACTTAATTTGTATGGGAGAACATAGAAACATTTTTAGGCCATGGACCATCATATATAATAATGATTTTTTTTTCTCTCCTCCAAGTCCTGTCCTTGTCTTGCATTTTCTATCTCTATCTCATTTTCTATCTCATTCTCTCTATATATTCACAAATGACATTTCCATCCACCCAGTTGCATAACCCGGAAATGCATGGATCATCTCTAACATCTCTTTGTCTTACCCTGGATTCAATAAATGCCTATTAGAAGTCTTCGCCTGTCTAACCATGCCCTCACTACTTAACAGAGCCTTTGAATCCCACTGTCCCAACATACCAGCTTCCCCACATCCCCAGTCTTCCCCAGCTCAGTAAATGGAACCAATTACCCAATTACTAAGCCAAAACAAAAACAAAGACACCCTTGATGCCTCTTTGCTCAAACTCTCAACCAAAACATGTCCCCAAACTAAGCATTTCTCATCATTTCCGCTGCAAACTCAAGTCCCCATCACCCCTTCTGGAGAACTCTGCACTAGCTTTCCTGCTGGTCTCTACTCCACACAGTAGCCCAGTCCTCTTCATACATCTTTCTAAAATATAAATCATATTTTATTCTCCTGCCCCCAAACCCTCCAAAGAATGTGCATCTCATGTAGATGGCCTCGCCAACTCCTTACCATGGCTCATATGGTCCTACTTGTTTCTGATTCCTGCTCAGCTCATTTCTACCACATTCTCCCTTTACTCTGGGAATATGAACCTGGCCACTATTTCTTCGACATGTCACACTTGGCTTCTTTCTTGGTTGGAGCCATTTACTCTTCCTAGAATGTCCTTCCCCTAGGTGGCTCCATCTCAGGTCATTCAGGGGATGCTCAGTGTCACCTCCTCAGATCGGCCTTCACTGACTAAAAAGGCCAATCTTCCCTCCCGTATCAGGCCTTCTTACCCTGCTTTATTTTTCTTCATAGCACTTTCTATTACCTATGATATTTACTTGTGTCTTATCTTGTACCACTAGAAAAAGTACAGGGACATGGTCTTCTTGGATGGATTCCAGAAAAACACGTAGAAGGTACTACAAAACACATTACTGCATGATTTTATACATTCCAAAGTCCTATCCATTCCATGTCCTAAGTATTGATCAGGCCTGTTCACCTCTCCCAGTCTTTTCCTGCCCCATACTTAGACCACTTTCCATTACCTGCTACCTGGACTTCTGCCTTAGTCCATCCATTCACTGATCTTCCTATCTGATTTGCCTCTTTCTAATTAATTCTACACTGCTGGCGAAAGGAACTTTAATACAAGTCTAAATCTGATCCCTTCTGTCATCAGCTTAAAACCCTTCCAAGACTGTAACCACTCTTTATGTCTCCTTTGTAGCACTTATTATAATTAGGACTTAAAAACTAGGTGTATATAGGGGTGCCTGGGTGGTTCAGTGTGTTAAGCATCTGACTCCTGATTTTGGCTCAGGTTATGGTCTCAGGGTCACAGGGATGGAGCCTCATGTTCGGCTCCATGCTGGGCATGGAGTCTGCTTAAGAATCTCTCTCCCTCTACCCCTCCCCCAACCCTGTATGCGTGTTTGCTCTCTCTCTCTCTCTCAAAAACAAATTAGGTGTATATAGTTATGTACCTCCAAAAGCCTCACTCTCTCCACTCAGTCCACCTGTTAACATTACCAGATATTTCAACTTTTAGATTTCTTTTATTAAAACCTCATCTCTAGAATAATCCTGTCACCATTCACGAATAGTTAGGACAGGAGGATAGTCAGATGAGGCAGTGGCTTCCTAGCAGAGGTCAGAGCCTTGAAGAAAAGGATATAAGACAGGTATGTTTCTATGGACAAGAAACACTTGAAACTATGAGGCACTAATGGGCAGGGTGGCTGTGATATTATGATTTAAAAGAAGTACAAATACATTCTTCCTATTTCTTGCACAGAGCTTCTAAAACTTTTGGGATCTCCTAAGGAATCAGACAGATCAAGGTATCTTCTGTTACGTTAACAAACAGAGGCAACTTTGGGAAGCTCCCCGCCCCAGGTCAAAGCACCAACCCTATGAGTAGAGGGCCAGAACTTACAGTCCCATGCATCGACTGACCTCCAGGGAGGGGAGAGAGGCTGGAAGTTATATCCTGGGCCACTGGGGATTGATTCAGTCATGCCTAAGGAATGAAACCTCCATAAAAATACAGAAGTCAGAGAGCTTACTGGTTGGTGAACACACACAGATTTATTAAGAATGGTGCACTTTGGAGCACATGGAAGCTCCATGCTCTTTCCCCACACCTTGCCTTATGCAGGTCTTCCTGCTGGCTGTTCCGGAGTTATATCATTTTATAATAAACCAATAATCTAGTAAGTAAAATGCTTCTCTGAGTTCTTGGAGCTGCTCTAGCAAGTTAATTGAACCCAAGGAGGAGGTCATGGGAACCTATCATTTACAGCCAGTCGATCAAAAGTGCAATTAACAACCTAGGCTTGTGACTGGCACTCAAAGTAGGGAGACTTCTTTGATCTAGGCTTGTTTGGATAAAGGTCTATTCAGATTCTTTCCCCATTTTTAATTGGGTTATATTTGTGTTTTTATTATTGAGTTCTAAGAGTTCTTCATATATTCTGCAGGTGTCCCATATTGGATATGATTTGCAAATATTTTCTCCCATAATGGGTTTGGTTATCTTTTCATTTTCCCGAGGATGCCCATCATGAAGGTTTTCAATCTTGATGAAGTCCAATTTTTTTTTCTTTTGTTCATGCTTTGCCTAATCTGAGGTAACGAAATTTTTTTTATTTCCCATATTTTCTTCAAGAAGTTTGCAAGTTTAGCTCTTACAGTTAGGTAGAATCCATTTGATTTAATGTTTGTCTGTGGTGTGAAGAAACAGTCCAACCTCCTCTCTTGCAAATGGCATCCAGTTGTCCCAGCATATCGAAAAACTATTCTTTCTCCCTTTGAACTGCCTTGCCATCCTTGATGGAAATCCATCGACGACCGACATGAGAATTTATTTCTGGAACTGCCAATTCTATTCCATCAACCTGTCTATCCTTATGACAGCGTGACACAGTTTTGATTATTACAGTGCTGTAGTTAAGTTTGAAATCCGGAAGCAATTTCTCCAACTTTGTTCAACTTTTATGAGACTGTGTTGGTTATGCTAGGTCCCTCAATTTTCCATACAAAATTTCAGACAAGCTTATTGATTTCTGCAAAGAAGATATTTGGGATTTTGATAGGATTTGTATCTGTAGATCCACTTTATGGCCATTTTAACAATATAGGCATGGCTTGTGTATCATGCTTCCCAGATACTATGTTTTTTTACAAACTGAAGATTTGTGGCAACCCTGCATCCAATCCAGCAAGGCTATTGCACCATTTTTCCAATAGCATTTGCTCACTTCCTGTCTCTGCGTCCTACTTTGGTAATTCTTTGCATATTTCAAACATTTTCATTTTATATTTGTTATGGTGATCCATTGGTGATTGTGACTCATTGAAAGCTCAGAGGATGGTTAGAATGTTTTAGTAATAAAGTATTTTTTAATTAATAGGGTTTTTTTTTTTTTAGATGTAATGCTATTGCACACTTAAAAGGCTACAATATAGTGTAAACATAACTTATATGTGCTGGGAAACGAAAAAATTCGTTGGGCATGCTTCATTACAATATTTGCTTTATTAAGTTGGGAACCAAATCTCCAATATCTCCTATGTATGCCTGTATTAATCCATGAATATGGAGTGTCTTTCTAGTCAGTGTTCTTGAATTTCTTCCAACAATATAGTTTTCAGAGAAGTTTTGTACTTCTTTTGTTAAACTGACTCGTATGTATTTTATTCCTTTTGAATTATTGCTAATAATTGTTTTTAATGTGCCATTATCACATTATCCTTTGCTAGTGTATAGAAATACAATTAACTTTTGTATATTGATCTTGCATTCTGCAATCCTGTTAAGCTGATATCAGTGTTTCCAAACTCTGTTATTTCAATATGCAACCAAGAACCTCTAGTCCAATTCAATCTATGCCCTCAAGTCTAATCAAGGAAATACACACATCATCACTGCATTTAACTTACTCTGTAATACTCAGAAGTATAATCTCCATAGGCAGGAAGGACCCCTTTCTATCCAGCACCTCTGTAGAGAATGCATGCATCTAGCTAGTTCCAGAAGAAACCATAAAGGAAGCCTAAGAAGGAAATTATGTATGTAAAAGTTAAAGCTCTGATTGAGATCCTCTAAACACTTAACCCAAAATAGGGCTGTTACTGTTTTTGGAAAAGGGTACTGAGATCCACTTTGTAAGTTTGAGAACAGTCATTCAATATGGGAGATTAAATCTGGCCCCCCATCGAAAGTACCTCCAGTTCCCACCAAGCAAGAGTGATCAAACACTTATATCTTTAGCTCAAGTGATCATGAAACATCTAAATTAAGAAACTCAGTGATGGAAACAGCTCTGAAGAGAAATCCACTGGAAATGCTGCAGACTGATCCAGCCCTCACAATGAAATGACTCAAACCTGCTAGACTGGAAGCACCTTTCAATCAAAGCAGGGAGCTGGCACTAAGCTTGGGAAGGATCTGCTTTCAAAACAAGTAATTCAATAACTCTCCGATTGACCTTTCAGAGGCTCTCCCTTTTATCCCACCATGGTTGCGCTTCTTAACAGAGGGGCCCCCACTTCTCAAACGAGTTCCAAAGAGATCCTTCTGTGCCAGGTGCTTACAACACAATCTACCCAGAAAAGCAACCGATGGTTCCAGGAGAAAGAAAATAAAGCTTGCCAAGTTTACATCCTTCCACTTCCTCCAAAGAAACATGAGATCTTAGAACTGGCAGCCCTCAGCTGGCCCCCAAGCCCTAGCCAACAAGCCCAGGACAGGCAGTGAGGATAAGCACACCCCAGATTAAACATCGGGAGATTCCACTGAACTCATTTATCACTTTCTTCCTCCTCCTCTTGTGCACCCAAAGAGTCCCTATTTGAACTCTCAGGCAGCCTTCCTGACTCTCCCAGAATGCACAGAAGGCCTCAGCAATACAGAGGAAAACAAATCCCAAATTAACAAAGGGTCAAAAAACCCCTTCAGCCATGATGTAGGGCTATGCAAGTTAACTGCATAAAATATAACCATCAACCATCCAAGTAAACGCAGTGAAGAATGTAGGCTTAGACTCTACTAGAGAATTCACAGGGAGTATCCATCGGTTTCGTCCATACAAGGGATAGAAGGATAAAAGGATGGAGAGATGTGTGATAAAGCAAGTAGTGTAAAAATTTAATGATGGAATCTAAGAGGTGGGGGGGAATATAGATACTCATTGTTAAACTTCTTTCCCCTTTGTTGTATGCTTGAATGATTCCGTTAACAAACTGATGTACAAATTTTTAAGCTAAAAAAGAAAAAAATAATTACACCATGCACCAAATCTCAGATCTTAATGTTCCTTAAAGCAAGAATCATCTGGGTTATATCCTATATAAACCCCCCATGTCTGTCTTACTATTTAAACTGGAGTCTGAATAAATTAGTGGGATGAAATTTTATTAATTAAAATTAATGGTAGCAACATTACTGATCACCTAAATTTTTGAAATTTCTCAAGAATATTTACATTGTATAAATGAGACAAGGAAGCTAACTCATCGTCAACTACATTTTTTTCTACAGGAAAAAACCTACAAAAAAAAAAAAAAAGCCAGCGTGCAAAATAGTTTACACCAATGACCCAGAGGTCAATCAACTGTGACTTCCTTGACTACATTTACAAAAGAGAATTATTAGATTTAAGAAATGTGAACTCTGAGGAAGTTGAACTAACACTGAGTAGGCTGAAATTGAGCCATCTTGTAATATTCAAAATTAACTTAAGTGATTTTATTCAACAACTCCATAGCAAAATCACAGTACCTTTCTACTTATAATAGAGATGATAACAAAATTATGACTATCCATTTATGGCATAATTTTCCCCTAGTTTTTCTACTGTAAAAATGTGAATGTTGAAGCGCCTAGGTGGCTCAGTGGTTGAGCATCTGCCTTTGGCTCAGGCATGATCCTGGGATCCTACAGGGAGCCTGCTTCTCCCTTTGCCTTTGTCTCTGCTTCTCTCTCTGTGTCACTCATGAATAAATAAATAAAATCTTTTTTTAAAAAAGTGAATGTTTTTGACATAGCTAGATAAGCAAATTTCTAAAATCAGGGGGGTTTCTACATGGTGCTTAGTTTTACTTTAATTGCCATAATTTGGGATCCCTGGGTGGCTCAGGGTTAAGTGTCTGCCTTTGGCTCAGGGCATGATCCCAGAGTCCCAGGGTTGAGTTCCACATCAGGCTCCCTGCATGGAGCCTGCTTCTTCCTCTGTCTGTGTCTCTGTCTCTCTCTCTGTGTCTCTCATGAATAAATAATTAAAATTAAAATTTTAATAAAATTAAAATAATGAAATTATTTTACATATAAAATAATTGCCATAATTTGAGTCAGTCTTCCTTTTCTTTCTCTTAATAAATCCACAGGCTTGCATACCTAAGACTACTCTTGACTGTCTTAAAATCTATCCTTGAATGGCCAGTTCCCAAAATTTTTAAAAAGTTTTATTTATTTATGTATTTATTTATTTGAGAAACACAGAAAGAGAAAGAGAGGGTTGGGGAAGGGGCAAAGAGAGAAAGAGAAGCTTCAAGCAGACTCCTCGCTAAGCATGGAGCCCAATATGCTTGGATCCCAGGACCCCGGAATCATGACCTAAGCCAAAACCAAGAGTCGGACGCTCCCCAGGTGTCTCTATACTGGTTTCTTAATGTGTAAACTGAAGGCTAAAAGTAAATAGGGGGAAAAAATAGCACCCTTGCCTTTTACATATTACATGGCACATATTTAAAGGCCTTGCTTGTCCTTCCTGGATTTTTTTTTTAATAGATGAATAAACTGAGGGTCAAAGACACTGGAAAAAAAAACCCTACACCCTACACCCTACATTCATGTGGCTAATAGCTCACAAACACTTACCAAAAGAGTCAAACCAAAAGGACCTCCCTCCTGGGGGTAAGGAAATGCTTCAAAACCATTGAGGCTTTTGGTTAACACAGAGCTTATGTATTTCCATGGAAATGAGGCACTGACTACGACTAACCTCATCCCAAGAGGTGCCACGCGTATCTGAAATCCACCACTTAATCAATCCTCAATGCACTTAAATATTGAGAAAATGGAGCTTTAGAGTTAGCTGAATTTTCTAGTTAGTTTGCAACCTCTGGCTTCAACTTGTCTAAATTTTTATAAGTTCCTTTTCCTATATAGCAACATCTAATCAGTGAACATAAACTGTTTTGTGTGATAATGCATTTCTCACCAACATTAGGACCAACATTATAAACATTATTGTCCATTCGTTCATGTCTCCAAAATACAATATACTTTTCTTGATAGGACTTATTTTTCTAAGCTGACAGTACTGTGAATACCATGGTGTAAAATGAGCTGAAACTATACTGGAACTGGACGAACTGCGTATTTTTTAAAGACAGATTCATGAGATGAGCTTGTCTTGCTACAATTTTCTTCCTCCTTAAAAGAGGAAACATTGATTAAACAATGAGATATATTCTTTTCACATCTCAGATTAGAGAAGGCAAAAAATTTGAAAATATCCAGAGTGTCAAGGAAGGGGGCTTTCCTACATGTATGATGGGAGCTATCAACACAACAGTTTGGAAGGGCAATTTAGCAACATATCCAATTAGAATGCACATACCTTTTTATTAGGCAATTCCACTTCTAGAAAGTTTTCCTAAACAGATACAGTTTCACATTTATACAAGTACAAACACTTTATCAGAACAAACACTTAAAAAGAAAGGTGGGTCTATATACTCTTAACATAGAAGCATGTCCAAGACACTAACTTAAATTTGTAAAGAAAAGTTAAAGAAAAATTATCTGTAAAGATCCCATTTCTCTATTACATGATGTGTGTGTGTTTATATGTATATGTATATAAATATATATATATCCATCCATGTGTTTACATATTTGCACACAGAGAAGGAGTCTGGAAGGCGAAGCGATCATACAATCAATACCTTGGAAGCTTTTATTTTGTTTTAAAACCAGCACGGGAGGTTCAATTAGTTAAGTGTCTGACTCTTGATTTCTGCTCAGGCCTTGGGGTCGTAAGATTGAGCCCCACACCGGGCTCCACACTGGGCATGGAGCCTGCTTAGGATTTTTTCTTTTCTTTTCTTTCTTTTCTTTCTTTTTCTCTCTTTCTTCCTCTCTATCCCCCCACCCCTCCTCTGCTCTCTCTCTAAAAATAAAAATCTTTTAAAAACCTAGCATATATTACTGGGTTATTATTAAGAGTAAAAGTCAGCCTTTAAAAAGGAGAGCACAAGGAAACATAGGGTAAGAAGGAAGAAAATAAAGCAACTAAGGCTTCAACTCTATTTCTTTTTATTTTTCTTTCAACTCTATTTCTACGTACATCCTCTAACCCCCATCAATGTACATGAAATTGGTCACCAAAACCTTCACATTTTAGCTGAAATCAGTCTGGGACCGAAAGCCCTTCTGGATTACACTGGAAGGGAAGAGAGCAATAGCCATGTGCCCTTTCCTTCTGCCTTGCCCCTGGGAGCCTTCATTTGCCTGCTGACTTTCCATTTCTATGAAAGGGAGAAACAGAGGACCTAACACCCTACACATCCCACCCAGAAATGACTGCAAACTTTGCAGAAGTAGTGGCAGTAACTGGAGAAGCTCTCTGGTTCTGGCACAGTTGCTGCCGCCTGACCCCAGTACTGTACGACAGTGGTCATCAGGTGAATGATTTGCTTGGGATGGAGGGCTGAGTGGGCCTCAGAACGTGAACGCACAAACCCAGACATCTGTTACTCAAGTAAACAGGGAACTACTGTAGATTTACTTCATGATCTTTAAAGTAGGGATATTTTTTTAACAACTGAGTTGGGCATCACTTTATGGATAAAATGGGTTAAAGCCCTTAGAACAATGGCTCATGCTGAATAAGGTGGATGAGTGCTTGCTGCTGTCATGCAACAGTGATGGTTACTGATGCCTTTCTTCCTGGGCTTCTGCCCTCAGTGAACTTCAAGTGTGGACGGGAGGGTAAAATGGGTCTAGGTCAGATTGCTGGAATGTAAGGCAATACAGATACTTGGTTTGGTTGGTTTTTTTAAAAAAGATTTATTTATTTGAGAACAAGAGAGAGAGAGAACATGAGCAGGGGGAGGGGCAAAGGGAGAGAGAGAAGCAGACTCCCCACTGAGCAGGGAGCCCAATGCAAGGCTTGATCCCAGGACTCTGGGATCAGGACCCGAGCCAAAGGCAGATGCTTAACCAATTGAGCCACCCAGGCACCCCTGCAATACAGATATTTGTATGAAATCTATTTGATTCCATTTTAATGCTAAATGCTTTCAGAGAAGAGCTGATCCTTTTTACACTAGGGTAGCCAATGCCACCAGGGTAAGAACTATGTTTGAGTTTTTCACCCATAAATCCCCCCAATCTAGTATTCTGCTTGACAAAGTCAGTATTTGTTGACTTGTAATTGCCCTGATCATGCAGTGAGACTTCCTTAGTTACTGAGCAAGTGACATATTGAAGGAAGAAAGAGGAAGATTCTAGAAAGTAGGAAAGACATGAAGG
The DNA here is from genome assembly GCF_048164855.1 of Canis lupus baileyi. Taxonomy (NCBI): domain Eukaryota; kingdom Metazoa; phylum Chordata; class Mammalia; order Carnivora; family Canidae; genus Canis; species Canis lupus. The sequence continues at coordinate 9,360,534 of NC_132874.1, forward strand.
TGTGAGATACATCGCATAAGAGGCAGCAAGACTTCAGCGTCAGCCCTAGGGAATATGATTCAAACAGGAGTGCGTGCAAGAATGACAGGAGTGGCATTTCGACAGCAACATTGTGAGAAATCAGACATTAGCATCCAAATACAGAAGAGGGAGAAATTGGGACATGAAACTAATTTTCATACTCCAGACGTCAAAGTTGCAGTCTGCCATAATAAATACTGCATATGTGGGTGAGGGGAGTGTTCTCCAAGCTCTCAACAGCCCCCTTCCTTCCTCTTACTCATTTGCTCCCTTCCAGACCATTCTGTACTCTGCGCCAGAGCCATCCTGCCTCCCTCCCTCCCTCCCCCATATCCAAACAAAGCCCTTCAGTGGCTCCCTCATGCTCTTTAACAAGATATACAAGACCCTCCCCAAACTCACTCTCCAACCTCATGCCCAAGCACCCCCATGCCCCCCACAGTATGTTCCAGGGACGTCTCTTGGCTCAGCTCTGCAGGATGCCACTCTTCCTTGGCTCTGTGTCTTCACATGTGGCTGCCTCTCCTTCCTGTGGCCCTCTTCCCATCCACAGCCTCACCAACACTGCCATCAAGCAACCTGCTGGTCCCCTCTTGGTCTCAGCCACTCAGGAAACCTTCCCTGACCTCCCCAAGTCTACTTTAGGTGGCTTCCCTTGCACTCCCACAGCACACTGTACTTCCCTCATCAGGGGGTCTGCTTCCCATGGGAGAAGTGGACTGGTTATGCCTATCCACACAGCGCTGTGGCTGGGACGTGGCAGTTACCAAATGGAGGAGTAGAATCAGGATTCAAATGAGAACTGACTGAGGCACCTGGGTGGCTCAGTCGGTTAAGCATCTGCCTTCAGCTCAGGTATGGCCTCAGGGTCCTGGGATCAAGCTCCCCGCTCAGCAGGGAGTCTGCTTCTCCCTCTGCCCCTCTCCTACTTGTGTGGCGTGCTCTCTCTCTCTCTCTCTCTCTCCCCTTCTCTCTCTAATAAAGAAATAAATAAATTTTTAGAAAAAAGATAAGAATAGACTTACAGGAAATTGGAATAAACATACAACTACAAAAAAATAAACAGAAAAGCTTTGGTGACTCAGTACGTGTAAGGGAAAGTTTTCTCACTGTATTCCCACTTTTGTCTGCTTTCTGGTCATGGTTTGCACATTTGGCCAGCCTATCATATTCTGATATGTGGTTTGAAAAATTAAACTTTGGCAAGGTAGGCTGTGGAAAAAAAAAAAAAAAGTCTCCACAACACACCAACACAGATTGCCAACGTACCATCTTTTTATAACCTTCTTTGTGAAAAAGAAATTAAATCTTGTTCCTTATTCTAGTACCACCCCCCTACCCTGAGACCATATGCTTTCCTAAGAGAATACAGAAATGCCTGAAGTACTTGTTCAACTCATGATCAAAGTCAAGAATGTTGTGCAAATAAAGCTTGTTCCAAAAGCTGGTGTTAACAAAAGGGGTGGTGGGGGGAGAAATGAAGTGCTATTTATTAATATCCCCACAATGGATGGAGAACTGTGGGAGAATTTTTAATGAGCAATCTTGTCCTAACAATAAGATAAGCCTCATTCAAATAATACAGAGCTAGTGAGTAGAATAAAAATTAGATTTCAACCAGTTTTGTTCTGGAGAGCAGAACCAGGTTGGAAATAGGTTTCAAATGTATACTGAAGAAGAGATAGCTTAGACTTAAAATTCTGTAGAGGTACTTGGGTGGCTTGGTCAGCTGAGCATCCTACTCTTGATTTTGGCTCAAGTCATGATCTCAGGGTTGTATGATGGAGCCCCAAGCCGGGCTCCATGCTCAGCAAGGAGTCTGCTGGGAATTCTACCTCTCCTTCTCCCTCTGCTCCTCCTCCGCACATGCATGTTTCGCCCTCTCTCTCTCTCAAATGAATAAATAAATCTTAAAAAAAAAAAAAAAAAAAGAGAGAAATTTTGTACTTGAATAGCCAGTGTCATGGTATGTCCCAATCCTGGAAGTTTTCAAGCAAAATCTCGATGATCACACTAAAATTAGTAGACAGCTATGTACACACTAGCTAGCTTCATTCCAGGCACTGGACTACATGCTTTCTCCATATTATCTATTGCAACCTTCTCTATAATCTTAGATGATATATTATCATCCCTATATTCTATAAAAGAAAATGAAGCCTGAGACTACCCAAACACGAGTGGCTACCACTCACTGGTTCCACGCCACTATCACCTCTGGTCTGGATTATTGTATTTATCTTTTAGCTCTCCCTGCTTTCATCCTTGCCCCTGCAGTTAACTCTCTATGCAGCAGCCAAGGTGGCTGTGATGGTTAATTTTATGTGTCAACTTAACCAGGCTACAGGATGCCCAGATACTGGGTTGCAACATAATTTCTAGGTGGATCTATGAGAGTGTTTCCAGATGAGACCAGTATTGAAATTGGTAGACAGAGGAAAGTAAACTGCCTCCCCATGTGGGTGGGCCTCACCCAATCAGTTGAGGGACTGTACAAACCCACACGGCGGAGGGAGTATTCATTCTTTCCATTCCACCTGACAGCATGAGCTAAGACACTGGTTTTCTCCTGCCCTCAGCCTGGAACACACCAGTGATTCTCCTGAGGCTAGGCTCCAGCTTGTAGGGAGATCAGGAAACTTCACCTCCATAATTGTATGAGCCGTTAAAATACGGTTAAATCATGTTACTTTGTGGATTAAAGCCCTCCAAAGGCTTCTGTCCTCACATGAGACTAAGGCCAAAATCCTTGCAATAGCCTGCAGGGTCCTCCAGACAGACACCACTACCTCTCTGATGTCATCTCCTACTGTCTCCCTTTGGAGAGACACACACACATTGACCTTTCGCTATGCCTGAATGCCACACACAATCCCAGTTGAGGACCTCCATACGGCTCCCCTCTCCCAAAAACTCTTTTGCCAGATATCTATACAGCTTTTTTCTCCTGTCCTCCAGGTCTCTAAGGAATACCTTACCAGCAAGACTTCCATGACCATCCAATGCATAGCAGAAACACCCCCCCACACCCCCTGCTGGCTCCTGCAGGCCTACTGTCCCCCACACCGTGCTTTGTCTTAACTCAGAGCCTCTATCAACATCTGACTTGCATGTCTGCTTGTCAGTATCTGTGCTTTGCACCAAAATCTGAGCTATGTGAAAACCAGGCCTTGATCTGATCATTCACCACTAGACCTTGACCCTCAGAAATATACAGGGCACAATAAATATTTTTGTATATGCTGAATTAATGATGCCCAAGTAACCAGATTTGAGACCCAGTCTTGCAGATGCCAAACCATACTGGCATCCAGAAAGAGGAGCCACAGTGGAGTCACTCAGCCCAAAGAGTGTGGTTTCCTTTTGCTGCTCTTTGCTTTTGCCACATTTAACCGCTTGCCTTGAGTGAGTGGTGAGCGCTGGGCATGGATGAGATCATGGGGCCAGAAAGCCAACTCCTCCTTGAGTCATCCCACTCCATTTCTCATGCTGTTTCCATTTGTTCCCACTTCTCAGATGCTATCTATCCTGCAGTGGCTCCCTCCTCCCTCGGTGGTGGGAAAATATAGGACCAAAATTTGCATTTCAAATCAGTGACTTGACTGATAAATACAAAGTCATCGTGGCAAATACAAAGCATCATCAGAACTCTTGAGTTTAAGCAGTGAGAATATTGAAGTCCTTTACAAACAGTGAAAACCCGAGAGAGAAATTCACTCTATCCATAAGACTAACCTTACAAACCAGTATATTTTAGTATCAGAAACCAACAGGAGGGCGCCTGGGTGGCTCAGTCAGTTAAGCTGTCTGCCTTCGGCTCAGGTCATGATCCCAAGGGTCCTGGTATGGAGCCTGCATCAGGGTCCTTGCTCTGCAGGGAGTCTGCTTCTCCCTCTCCCTCTGCCTGCCGCTCCCCCTGCTTGTGCTCTTTCCCTCTGTCAAATAAATAATATCTTTAAAAAAAAAAAAAAACCCCAACAGGATAAGGAAGGGCTTAACACTGGCAGCATTTACTTCTGTCCATTTAATGTACTAGAAAACAGCAGAATGCAGAGAGCTGGAGAATTTGAAAGCTTCAGGAAGGGCTGGCAGGTCAGGACCAGAGGGCGGGACAAAAGATTTTCCTGACGTTGCTGGCATACGATGCCTCATTATTTCTTGCAGTTCCAGAGAGTTCTCAATAAAAAATACTTAAACTAACACTAGACTATACATAGCAAGCCAACAAGTTATTCCATTACTGGGGGTAAGCAGTTTTTAAATAAATGGTAGCTTGAGACACTTTCATACGATGTCCTACATGCATCAGAAATGTGCTTATCTATTCACTCTTATGATTTGAGGTTTTGTTTATTGTTATTTTTATTTTAATTCCGATAAGTTAACATACAGTGTTACATCAGTTTCAGGTGTACAATAGAGTGATTCAACACCTCCATACATTACTCAGCGCTCGTCATAGTAAGTACACTCTTAATTCCCTTCATTTCCCCCAGCCCCCACCCCTCTGTTGGTTCTCTATAGTTAAAAGTCTATTTCTTGGCTTATCTCTTTTTTCCTTTGTTCATTTGTTTTGTTTAATAATTCCACATATGAGTAACATCATATGGTATTTGTCTTGCTCTCACTGACTTCTTTCACTTAGCATTATACTCTCTACATCTACCCAAGTTGTAGTAAATGGAAAGATTTCATTCTCTTTATGACTAAATAATATTCCACATATATACATTCATACATACACACAAACACACACACACCCCACATCTTCTTTATCCATTCATCTATCAGTGGACACTTGGACTACTTCTATAGTTTAGGTATTATAAATAACGCCTCAATAAACATAGGGTACATATCCTCTTGAATTAGTGTTTTCATACCCTTTGGGTAAACACCCTCTTCTATTTACTTTCAAAGTTGTATTGCTTTTCCTCTAAAACCTACTTTCACCTCTTCAGTTGAAGCACCCAGCCGTCAGCCAACCTTTGGACAAGTCCAAGAGACAAATCTCTCTCTATATCCTAATTGCTAGTCTGTGGGTATCTCATAAGGTTGAAATCACCTATATATAACTATCTTTTTATAAAAGGCTAATGAGGGAGGCAGTCAAGTCTTCACAGGATTCCCTTTCTCTAAAACAGTTACTGAAAACCAGAACAGCTCAGCATACTGACAAAACTTAGGAAAGAAAGGAGTAACGAGACGCCAACTTACAAGAGACCTGCCACTGCGCGAGCCACTGTACTGGAGTTCCCACCTGATGCTTCCTACGACCCTCTGAGATTGGTACGCTCCTCCCATACCTCTCTCCTCCCTCCAGGTGAGGACACGAAGTTTCAGAGAAGCCAAAGATCTTGCATACAGTCACACTCATTGATGGCAAAGCCTGAACGTGAGCTGGGATCTTCCTACCTCCAAATATGCTAACCACCACACACTGCCCTGGAAAGCAAAAAATAGAGGTGATAGTAGAAAAGCACCATTCCTTCTGAAATCCCAATGTGGACGTGAGTTAGAATCCAGGAAAAGAACCACCGCAGGTTCTCTGCTTCATTTGAAAGTTACCAGCCCGTGTGAGTACACATGTGTGCACCGGTACACACACACACACACACACACACACACACACACACACATGCGCCAGCGCACGCACACACAGCAACTCTTTCCAAACTGTAAATGTCTCCTGGGCTGTATGTGGGCTTTTCATAAAGGTCACTCAACAGGGCCCAAGGAAAAGAAGGGCTTGGTCTAAAAAGTTTTATGTTTCCTCTCACTTTTTTAAACATTGGAAAATCCATTTGGCTCAGAGAAATGAATAGTAAAAGGAGTTCTAACTACTTGGAGCCAACAAAATGTAATGGAAAAAAGGCAAGAATATGGCTGGACATTATTTTCTTTTTGCTCAGCACATCCTGTCTATAATCTGAAAGGTAAATAGGCCATGCCCAACATACCGACTCTTTTCAGGTGAAATTATCTAGGTTATAAAAACAAGCAACAACTGTATTTCCATTATTCTTTAATTCGTGGCTGAGGGAAATAGCTTCCAAACTAAATCTGAGAGGCAAAAATTGCTCACCAGGGAGCAAACCCATAAATTTTCCCTCCTTTGATAACTGACTTTAGTGAATTTTTTTTTCTTCCACTTGAATTAGAATTGTGTGGTTATTATCTGAAAGAGTGTGTTGCAAATGCCAGGAAAGGAAATTTTGAATTTTCATGTTTGGGTTATTTAAATCCACAGGAGAGAGGGAGAGAGACAGAGTTTTTGCATATCATTAGTTAGTAGACTACCATCCCTGAGATATTTAACCTTCAAGTGCAAGAACAAGTAATTTTGCAACTCTCCCCATAATCCCTAAATATCAACTTCTTTGGCTCCATAATGCTCCTAGTGATCTCTGAGTTCAGTCAGGCTAATGAGAACTATGACCATTTCTGTCCTGTATAGTTAGCCTTCCTTGCTTTATACTACATTTTCTTCTGCATATCAAAGCTGAGCAAATAGTCTTACAGAAACCACCACTGGAAACAGCACACACAAAGTTTCCTTTAACAAGAAAGTAGCTATGCTGATGGATTATCTGAAGCAACATCCATCACATTCTGTTCTTTAGATGTCATTTAAATCAAGAATTACCTACATGTAATGATTTAAGGCAGCATTCTCTGGCACACAAATTGTGGAGAAGCTAATGGGTGGGTGTTCCACTAAAAAGATGGCATGGTCAAATGGAAATGCCTCTTCAGAAGTTAAACAGGGTCCCCCAGCTTTTTTTTTAACCACAAGATTTCACAGAGCCTACAGAGTGCATTATGTGCCTTCCAAAAAAGGGAGAGAGAACATACCAGTTTCTGAGCTAATTTGATTATGGAACACTTTATTCAAGGGCTACCTCTGTTTTACAGAGCTGAAGGTCCACAGAACACACGTGGACTGAGGCAGATCTCCCTAAAGACAGGGAATCTCCCTAGAGGAGATCTCCCTAAAGATAGGGAATGAGCTGGCTCATTTTCATGGTCAAGTCAGACACTCCACCTCTATCCATACTGCTCTCCCAGAGCCCACTGATCTTGGGAACAAAATATTTAAGCTCACAGCAACATGGTCAGGGATACTTCTTAGGGAAAACAGGGCAAAGATAAAAATTTATAAAAAGCTTTACTGAATCTATGTAAGTACACCGTATCCAGCAGGAGGACCTTTCATTTGGTCATTCTCCTAATGAGGAGGGCAGAGAGAACTATCTTAGCAAAACTCTTTGAAATACACAGTATGCGCAAGAAGTCTTTCCTAGCCAATAATTAGGAGATGTCATGCAGTCATATTTAAAGTTGGAAATTAGTAGTATATGGCCTATTAAAAAATGTCACAAGGGCCACCTGAGTGCTCAGTGGGTTAAGCATCTGCCTTTGGCTCAGGTCATGATCTCAGGGTCCTCGGATGGAGCCCCACATTGGGCTCCCCGCTCAACAGGGAGTCTGCTTCTCTCTCTCCCCCTTTGCTCCTCCTCCTCCACTCATGCTGTCTCTTGCTTTCTCTCTCAAATAGAGTATCTTCACAAAAAAAGTCACAAATTTCTTTTCAGCCTTAAAAACACAAGACACACTTGGTATCTTTAATATCAATATTGAATATCTAATATTTCAGTGCAAACTGAAATCTGGGGGCTCAGACACATTCTTTAATAGTTTTTTAAAAGAAGGAATAAAAGGTCTAAACAATAAAAAGTTAGAGTAGCATTTCAGGTGAGTCTGATATCAGTTGCCAATTTATAGACAGTAATGTAATCAAATACAGCAGCTAACTATTATTTTGGTAGATCACAGGGAATGATGGGCTATCAGGAAGGTTAATGTTTATAAGGCACAAAAAGTTCCAGACTTGGAGAGATATCAAAAATACCAAGCCATCTGACTTTCTACTTTGGAGCACTCCCCAACAATGAGGAAGTATGATTGCAGATGACAGGATAATCTAATTGTGCTAACTCCTACCTCCAGATTACCAAAGGAGAACCGAGAAGCTGCTGTGTTGTCTTTAACTGGGAACCAAGATCTATTGCGACAATCCTTGGGAGGGTGTCAGATACGACCTCTGCGTGTGTACTTCTCTACCCGACGCTGATGCACAAACCTGAATCCTGAACCATGAAGTCTCATCGCAAAAACTGAATTCTATATCCTGCTTTTTGAACATCAGTAACCCTGAGACAGAAATTTCCATCCCACCTTTAACCAAACGTTGCTTGTGACTCATGCATTTCAAGGATTAGGCAAGGATCCGAAACATATGGGAGAAAGTCAGAGAACTAATGCCTTTCGAAGCACAGCACTGGGCAGCAGAGCAAGACCAAAGGAAGCTGAAGCCCCCCCCTGGCTGACAAGGTCACTTCCTTAAGCAACACACGCTGATAGAAGAGGAAGAGCCAGTACAGATGTCACCGTGGCCTCCTCCTGATGCCCTACTCGACCTGCAACATCCCCTGCCTGTTTGCCACCTCCCTCACCCCGCTGTTTTTTCTCTGAGCCCTATTACTCAAGCCCATATAACTCACCCATTTATTCTGTTTATTGTTTATTATGCAACCACCTTTGATGAGATACAGCTCCTAAGATCTTGCAAGGATCTCTGCTGGGTTTTGTTTCTGAAACTGGGAAGTCCCAGTGCCTAGAACAGTTGCTGGGACACGGGTCCTGCTCAGTGGGGGGCTCCATGATTAAATGAATAAACACTACTACTCGCGGTCATCTTTGGATCTCAGCATTGGAGACATAAGGGAAGGATTTTAGTCACTTTCCTTTTTTTACCTAAAAAAGTCATTCCAAGGCTTCTCCCTACCCTAATCCTCAATCAAAAAAATAATTTTTTAAATTGCTATAAACAAGCTTGAGAACATTCTGTGTTGATTAGATTAGCTAACAACAACAACAAAAAACCACCGAGATGAGGCAAAATTTATTTTACCTTAACTTGTTATCTGCTTTTTGTTTTATTTTCTTTTTTATAGTATGCTTAAGAAACACACCTCTTGATAAATAATTCTACTTCCTTAATGACTGCTTTCTCCCCTTCCCCTTGATGTAAGCACTGGTCTCTGCAACTGAACAACTCAACTTCCCTCTCAAGTCAGGGCATTAAACCCACAACTGCCTGGGGATTATTAAGCTTTTTGTATAATAAACATTAACAGTCTGCCCACACAAGACCTACCAAAGCATAGATAAATGGTAAATATTTTAACCTGGGCATCAGGCCTCTCCCATCCTGAGATGCCAGCATGTGTCCTACATGACTCTGAATCCATCCTCAGGTTAAAAGGGTAGTTGATTCAAATACATATAGGAGAGAGACAGGTAATAAAAACAGGGTAAGGGCACCTGAGTGGCACAGTCAACTGAGCCTCGGACTCTTGGTTTTGGCTCAGGTTATGATCTCAGGGTCATGGCATCGAGTCCCACGTCCAGCTCTGCAGCTCAGCAGGGAGTCTGCTTGGGGTTCTCTCCCTCTTCTGCTCTCCCCACTCACATGCTTTCTCTCTTTCCTTCTTTAAAATAAAGAAAAATAAATCTTTATATATTATATATATGGAAAGAGGGAGGGAGCGAGGAAGGGAGGGAGGGAAGACCATCTATTTCTGGGCCTATGAATACAGAGAAGCTACATCTTACCACTTTTTCATTTTCTCATGAAATTTCACAACTGGGAATCCAAACAAAAATGTGTTGAGCCCAGACGTGGCCCATGAGCATCAGTTTGCAACTCTTGTTTGAAGCCTCAGTTCAGAGATCACTGCCACCAGTATGTCCGTCCCACCTCCAGGTGGGGGAGACGTTCTTCTGTTATGCTATATCTAGCTTCCCCTGATCCCACTAAACTTGTATGGCTCCTTCAATGTGTCCATCCACCAAATGGGAAGTATCTCATTCACTGCTACATTCCCAACACCCAGCAGAGTGCCTGGCATACAGCAGAAGCTCAAAAGATTTCTAAATAAATGAAAATTTGAATAATACCACTTGAGTTCATGCTTCTAGTAGCCACTTTGAATTCATCAGTCTGTTTCCCATCTTCACACCTTAACCAACCAATCTTCAGGGAAATGTGCGATGAGGGTCAGAGACATTAATACCAAGTGTCAAACTAAAAGAGACAAGCCCATCCCTGGAGTTCTACAGGGTTCTCTTGATTATGAAGAATAGGTACCATTCAGCATATTGTAAAAATAGAAAAAAAGGGAGATATGACAAAGTAAAAGAATTATATATCATGTGCTTTATAGGAGATGAGCAAGTATAGGAAAGAAAATTCAGGGGATCCCTGGGTGGCGCAGCGGGTTGGCGCCTGCCTTTGGCCCAGGGCGCGATCCTGGAGATGCAGGATCGAATCCCACATCGGGCTCCCTGTGCATGGAGCCTGCTTCTCCCTCTGCCTATGTCTCTGCCTCTCTCTGTGACTATCATAAATAAAAAAATAAAAAAATAAAATAAAAAAAAAAGGAAAATTCAGTAAAAATTGCTACCTGATTTCTCCATCATTCAGAATATCTGATAAACTCCTTACAGATGGTAGTTAACTAAGCCATGTTAAAAATATTTCTATTTTGGGGCACCTGGGTGCCTGAGTGGTTGAGTGTCTGCCTTCGGCTCAGGTCATGATCCTGGGTCCTGGGATCGAGTCCCACATCAGGCCCCCTGCAGGGAACCTGCTTCTCCCTCTGCCTATGTCTCTGCCTCTCTCTGTGTGCCTCTCATGAATACATAAATAAAATCTCTTTTAAAAATTTCTATTTTGTTCTTGCCTAGTACTTAAGAACAGATTCTTATTTAACCAAGCATTAAATTTCACACATACATTATCCTTTGCCTAAAAAACAGTGACGATCAGATTTACCATTCAAGATACTATTTGGAAACCGATCCAAACGTGGAGTTTTCCCTCCCAAACAGGAGCCTGTTGTAGCAAACCCTGACTTCTCAGAAAGCCACAGAAACCTATCCTGTACATTTTCTCATTCTCCCCTTTTGCATTTCCTCATGCTCATGATGACAGCATCAAGGAAAACTCACAGCGGTACAGAAGATGCACCGGCATTCCTGGAGTGTGGTCATCTTGTCCAGGGACTGTTCACACAGGCAGAGTTTGCAAGTGACGAGGGGGGCTGGAGCCAGGTCTCCTGGCATCGGATTTTCCGTGGTCATGGTGAGATAGTGGAGCCTACCAATGGAGCCCATCCACCTGTCCTCAGCGTTCTTCAGTTTCCTCGATCTCTGCAAGAAGGTCCAAAGCAGAAAATATGATATTCATTCACACAGTTGTTGTTTAACCAACACACCTGCAAACCAACAGAGCAAACCTTTACCTTCTCTGATGCCTAGTGCACAACAGAGGCATTTCTGAGAACCATGGGCTACAGAGCTTGCCACCTTGGCAAGGTGTTCCTGAAGTCCTGACATTTATTTTTAAGATTTTGTTTATTTATTCATAAGAGACACAAAATGAGAGGCAGGGGGAGAAGCAGACCCCCTGAGGCAAGCCTGATGCAGGACTCAATCCCAGGATCCCAGGATCATGCCCTGAGCTGAAGGCAGATGTTCAACCACTGAGCCACTCAGATGCCCCTGGAGTCCTGACATTTAAAGTGACCCCACCATCTAGAGGTGCCTGAGTAGCTCAGTCAGTTAAACTTCTGCCTTCAGCTCAGGTCATGACCCCAAAGTCCTGGGATCAAGGCCCACATTGGGCTCCCTGCTTAGCAGGGAAACATGCTTCTCCCTCTCCCTCTGCCCCTTGACCCTACATGTGTACACACCTCTCTCTGTTGAATAAACAAATAAAATCTTTAATAAATAAATAAACAAACAAAGTGACCTCACCATCCTGACTCATTGCATGTAAATTATGGGAATGAAAGGACCACAAAGAACAAACACACCATTCAGGAGTGGCATCACTACAATCCAACAGATTAAAAAACAAAAATACTTGAAAACAGGATGTCACTCAAAAAAATTAAACAAAGAATTGCCATATGATCCAACAATTCTACTCCTTGGTGTACACCCAGAAGAACTGAAACTAGGGTGCAGACACTCGCACATCAATGTGCCTCACACCAGTGGTCATGATGGACAAAAGGCAGATACTATCCAAATGCCCATCAAAGAGATGAATGGATAAACAAACTGTGATACAAGCACTCAATGGAATACTATTCAGCCTTACAAGGGAATGAGACTGTGACACACGCTACAATACAGATGAACCTTGAAGACATTATGAGAAGTGAAATAAGCCAGACACAAAAGGGCAAATATGGTGTGATTCCATCAATGTGAGGTACCTATCAAGTCAATGTCAGAGAGACAGAAAGTAGAGGCAGAGGGAATTAGAGAGTTACTATTTCATGGGTATGGAGTTTCTGTTTGGAATAATGACGAAGTTCTGCAAATGGATAGTGTGACGGTTGCACAAGATTGTGAGTGTGCATCATGCCACTGAATTATACACTTAAAATGACCAAAATGGTAAATTTTATGTTATGTATAATCTTACACCAATACATTTTTTTCAACAGTGTTCACTGTGTTCATCAGTGTTAACTGTGTTCCTTCACATACGTCATTTCATTTCAACTTTTGCAACCCTGAGGATTTTTTCCTTCGCTCCGTAGAGGAGTTGAGGTCCTCCGAAGTTAAATAATAGGCCAAAATTCTCAGAACTTGTATAGAGCAGAGCAAAATTCAAACCTCCATCTTCTGAAACGATGCCCAAAGCCTGGTCCACTACGCAAGGGCTGCCTCACAAGTGGGTTTTACATGGAGGGATGGAACATGGAGAGAGAGAGAGAAGGAAGAAGGGGTAGGGAAGAGGGAAAGGAGAGAGAAAGAGACCAAAAACCTATGACTACAAGTATCATAAGATTACTAAAACTATACAGAGTGAAATCTGTCTCCAAACATGGCATAAATATAGAAAGGATTTTTCTACACTGAAAAATAAAAATTAGAGCTGATGCCCTTCTACTTGTTTTTATTCAGATTATCTTTACAAGAGGTAAAGTAATTGTAAAAATAATCTTCCATAGTTTAGATCATATCAAGAAATTCCATGTTCTAATTACAGAAAAGCAAAATCTTAAAGTTCTTACTATTTTAAAAGACTGTGGCCAACAGAAATCATTCTAAAGAGCCTCTCCCTCTACAAGAACCAGACTCTTTCCTTCCCACCCCCCCATTTTTGGGCAAAAGAAATTACATGTTTGGCATCTGCTACACAGCCCTACAGTGGCTTACGTCTCAATATATACGCACAAAGGTACGCAACAATGGAGAGAAAAACAAACTGGATTAGATGGAAGGAAAAAAAAATTTTTGAGGTCCAGCTCCACCAACTTAATATCATACCAGAGAGAATCAATAGTTACTAACTCTAGTAACCTGAAATATTCAAGGTTTTTCCCCTACTCCCTCTCTGAGTAGCAGTAGACTTAATTAAAAATACATTTGAATAGGAAGCTAACCAGTGATTGACTTCCATGATATTTCTTGGGAAAGGCCCAATAAGGTTCGAGACATGGTGTTCTTATTTGATTAACTATTAATTAGCTATCATCCAAGAGCAAAACAACATGCCTACCAAATTCAGTATTTTGAAGGGAAAATCTATCTTGAAGGTCAATTAGGAGTCAAAATAAGTGATTTTGTCTGTCTCCTCCTTGCAGTTGACACTTAAACAACTATCATTTGTTTGTTTCTCCAAGACACCTCCGTTCTGTAACACATATATCACCAATCTCCCCCAACTGTTGTCTTCACATTTCTGTTTTCCCAACATGATGCATACCATATATTCCAATTATCTTTGCACTCAAAAAGAGAAATCCCAAGTCAAACATCAAGAAGTACACTTCTCACGATGAGCACTGAGTAATGTATTAATGTATAGAACTGTTGAACTGCTATATTGTTCACCTGAAGCTAATATAACACTGTATGTTAACTATACTGGAATCAAAATGTTAAAAATTAATACAATTTTAGAAGAAGCAGAAGAAATGTAGCCAGCAAATGCTTCCTGAGGAGGAAAGACAGGAATGACACAGGCTGAACCACCTTCCCACCACAAATGTCAATTGCATGAAGAGCCCATTTGGAAGAAGCAATTATGAGTAGGTAAATCCTGTTGTTCCAACCCAGCAGAAGACCTAGGTATTCTTCAACAAAGTCAATTATTTCTTACAGCCTTAACCTATATTATTTTGGTTTTTTGTTTCTTTTTTTTTTTTTATGATAGTCACAGAGAGAGAGAGAGAGAGAGAGAGAGAGAGGCAGAGACACAGGCAGGGGGAGCAGCAGGCTCCATGCACCAGGAGCCTGATGTGGGATTCGATCCCGGGTCTCCAGGATCACGCCCTGGGCCAAAGGCAAGCGCCAAACCGCTGTGCCACCCAGGGATCCCTTTTGTTTCATTTTTTAATATAACCTCTACCCTCAATGTGAGTTTTGAGCTCAGGAATCCAAGACCAAGAGCGGCATGGTCTACTGACTGAGCCAGCCAGGTGTCTCTCTATATATATTTTTAAAGGTTTTATTTATTTATTCATGAGAGAGAGAGAGAGAGGCGTAGAGACACAGGCAGAGGGAGAAGCAGGCTCCATGCAGGGAGCCCGACATGGGACCCGATCCCAGGTCTCCAGGAACAGGTCCTGGGCTGAAGGTGGCGCTAAACCGCTGAGCCACCCGGGCTGCCCCTCTCTTCATTAAGGAGACCTATAACACTTGAGAAACAAATATGTAATTGCATACTTCTTAGGTTATCTCTTAGAATTCTTTTGAAAGCAGAACTAGAAATGGTCTTAATCGTGGCCACCTGAAACATAATCTCCTCTCTTGCCATGTCCATTAAGTTTCCACTCTCTGCTTTGTGAGTTACAAAATCAAAGTTACAAAAATATAAAAATAGGGACACCTGGCTGGCTCAGTGGTTGAACATCTGCCTTTGGCTCAGGTCGTAATCTCGGGGTCCTGGGATCGAGTTTCGCATGGGGCTCCCCACAGGGAACCTGCCTATGTCTCTGCCTCTCTCCCAGTGTTCTCATGAATAATAAATAAAATATTTTATTTAAAAATAGCTATCACCTCCAAAAGTTTCCTCCTGCCCCCTTTATTTATCAGTGTGTGTGTGTGTGTGTGTATGTGTGTGTGTGGCAAGAGCACTTAACATAAGATCTACCCTCTTAGCAGATTTCTAAGTATGCAATATAACACTGTTAAGTATCAGCATTATGCTATTCCACAGGCATATAACTCATCAAGTTGTATATATTAAATATGAATAGCTTCTTGTCTGTCAATCCTACCTCGATAAAGTGGTTTAATATACACACAACTTTTTAAAGTGTAATTTTTATGACAAAAGCCTTTTCCAAAGCAGAGACCTGTTTTGTTAAAACAACAACAAAAATTCCAAGCATTCCAAACAAGGCAGTGCTTGTAGTGGAGACTCAGGAAGGAGGTCACGTACTTCATCTCTTTGAGATGTGAACAATCCAAAATGATTCTTCAAAAAGAAATGATTTATGTTTCTGTGTGCCATAACACCAATTCCCTAAAGTGATGGCATTCGGACATTTTTTAAAGCAATGGAATTTTAGAAAAACACAATTGTAAGTGAACTGCCACCATTTCAAGGAGCTAAGGGGAGGCCGTGCTGGGGCCAGCAGTACTAGCAGAGCTGGGCCAGGTTCCCCGGACCTTTCCCTCAGCAGCCTCCCAGACACCATCACAGAAGACAGAGACTTCATCAGACACAGTTTGAAAACTAGCTTCTTGGTTTTTGCTCTGGGCAAAATCAGTAATGAACATTTTAAGAATGAATGAGTGCTTCATTTAAAAAAAAGAAAAAAGGCATCAAACAAGAAATCCTTTCCCCATTGATTCATTACATAGAGAGCTCTGCAAGCAATCATTAGGAAAACCCTGAGACTGTCTCCCACAGATGCTGGTCAGTGGCTCTAAGGCATCCTAGTGGTCCTCCGTTTATGTCTTCCCAGGATTCCTGGGTCTCATGACATGCAACCACCAAGAGCAGAAGCTCATCTGCACACCCAAACCATGAGCATTAGCATGACTCTCGGGGGATGTCCAGAAGAAGGTGACCACACATCTGCAGCTCCGGACCCTGTCACAGGATACAACTTCACAGGTAAGCTGACAATCCACACCCACACCCCTCTGGGTTCCAAGAAGTCTTCCCTCCCGAGAGCTCATAACTCGTTCTCACTAGCTTGCTCAACTTGTTCTACCTCATACCTCATGTTTTACCTAAAATAAGAAAGTGACTTGAATGCTCCGGCCTACTGCTTGTTTAAAACAGTAGCAATTATAATTGCTTTTATAATTACTACAAATGTGACTGAGCCTCTTACTGGGTGTCAAGAACCCAGTGAGAAAAGAATTTCTGGCAGAGAACACAACCGGCAGGTTGGGAAGAAAAGAAACCTGACCGCTGCCTTTAGGTTTGAACTTTCTGAAGTTGGTGGCAGGGTTGGGAGAGGCGGTGGTGGTGAAGGCGGACTTCACCCAAACTGTAGAAGCATCACTTGCTTAAATATAAGCAGCCACATGACAGGGCAGATAGGCTGGGGCGTGCAAGCAAAGAAAGGCCCTTTAAATCATCTGATTTTGCACCAAATTACCAAGAAAGGGGAATCAGCGGTTCTTCCTAGCCTGATTGTCTCTTGTACCATAAAGTGTTCATTATGTGAGGAGCTAGTACTGTCAGATAGAAAAGAATATAAAAGTCACTTTTCCCCTCATGTGTTTTGATCAGAATTGCCAAGGAAAGGAATACTTCACAAGCTATGCTGGAAGCACAGGATGTATAAGGAATTTTCATATTCTGCTGGTGGCCTGAAAAAGCAATCTGCTCCAAAAATGCAGAGGGTGTGAGAGCCAACTTTCAAAGTATTTTTAACTAACGTAGGTTACGCCTGTCTCACTACCCAAAAATCACAGCAATCATTCCTTTGCACAAAAAGATAATGCAGTTGGAAGGGATACTGCTTTACCAGGATACTTATCTAGTTATTCAGGAATTTTTACACCATTCAGCAAAAATTTTTGAACTTAGATAAATGGATAAAGCATAGTTAAAGAGACCCAGAGAGGGAGAAAGTGAACAAAATGAGTCAAGTGGATATTATTGATGTAACAGAAGGTTTCTGTAAAAATCTACTTGATCTGTGCTGAGATCTTACTTCCAAACTATGCCATGCCATGAAAGTTAAAGATTTACTCAAGAATAAGGGATATTGAAAGAAAAAATAAATAAATAAATAAATAAATATATATATATAGAATAAGGGATAAAACAGAGGAATACTCTCAAAATGTTTACATGCTCATGTAAGACACCGAGTCATTCCTGTGAGGTAGCTGGAATAAAAGATATGAATGCATGACTCACATAGACCTAACAAAGGAAAAGGTTTTCAACAAGGGTAGGTAGTGGGGAAGGTAAGGCTGAACTGTTGCCTTTATAATGGAGAGATTTTTCTCAGGAAGCCGATACTCTTAACAGAGTAGAATGATATAGCAATCGGAAGATCCCATCTCTGCTTTGTTAGGAGAGCTCTCCCAATACCAACTAAGAATGACATGGCAGGCAACCAGATTCTACTCAACAAAATCTGAAAATTAGTATCGCATTGACCTTAGCACTCCTGCCTAATACAATTATTTATTTAGCTGCTAGTTCAGGCCCTTAACAGAAGCTATTAATGACTCAGATAGTATTGACGGAGTCTAGTGAAGTGCTGGCCCATCAACAGCCAATAGCCATTTGTTCAAGTTCTACCCTAAATACAGTCTGGAATGGAAGGTAGACCAGCTGGCTGAGAATGGGTGTTACAAGGATTTATGGTAGATCTCCACAGTGGCCGGTGCTGTGGTTCTACTCTCAGCTTGCACCTTTGCATCATTTAAGGACTAGATGAGCCAGTACAAATCCAGTAATATCAGAAAAACAGAAATAGGGACACCTGGGTGGCTCAGTGGTTGAACATCTGCCTTTGGCTCAGGGTGTGATCCCAGGGTGCTGGGATCGAGTCCTGCATTATGCTTCCCACAGGGAGCCTGCTTCTCCCTCTGCCTATGTCTCTACCTCTCTCTATGTGTTTCTCATACATAAATTCTGGGGAAAAAAAAAAAAAAACAGAAATATTTTATATCTATTTAATTATTTTTTAAAAGAATATTGCTCAAGGCCAATGAGTAGATATCTGGCAGCACATATAGGACACCACTTTGTCATTATTTGCAAAATATATATTAGACGCTGTTCTCTATTATAAACAAATCTAATAAATACTTAATTCTTAGATGTGATAGAAGTAAATATTCACCTACTCAGGCCTTGTGAGGTAGCAGTGTTGTGTAAAAGACTGTTTACCATTGTGCTTCATGGGATAGGAAGGGGACAATGGTGTCCTTCCCCCCCCTGCTTCTCAGCCTCATTCAGAGGAAACCAGGAAATAAAAAATACTTCAGTCTGTAATTCCTTAACTTTCAACATCTTCATCTCAACAGGTACCAGGATGGCATTAAGATTATAAATGTGTAACCCGGAGATTGTTAGCTTCTAAAAATGGAACTGGTGCGCAAACATATCCCATTAACTATTACGTGGGTAAAAAGGACAGACACTCCATTAGGACTAGCTTCTTAAATATTAGCAGATATTGCTTCTTAACAGTCTCTTTGCTATTAGATTCTGTATAGCCTAGTACAGCTATTAACAAGATCTAATTTTCTTCCAGCTTTATTGAGATATAATCAATTAATAGGATTGTATAAGTTTAAGGTATACAATGCAGTGATCATACACATGTTTGTATATACCTGTATGTCTATACATGTTTCAAAACGATTACCATAAGGTTAATTAATACATCCATCACCTCAACTACTTACAATTTTTTAGAGTGAGAATAATAAGATCTAATTTTTACTTTTTTTCGCCTACAAAATATATAGAAAGATCTGTCAAGATAATGGCCACCAAAGTAGATGATGTTGGGATAAGCTAATTCTCTAAATCCTATAGAGTACAGGCATCTGAGATGGCAAATTTTAACATTGGCAAAATGTTGATCCTTCTCCTAAAAAGTACATTTCTTTTTTCTTGCCTTCTTTCCATGTTCTCATTACCACTACAGGGAAAGGCCCAAGAGGAGAAAATCCATTCCCAGCTTTCCTAACAAAAAAAAAAAAAAACCTTAACAAAGAAGGTAGGAGTGAAAAGGAGAATAACAGCTCAATGATATTTTTGGCATTGCAATTTTACACTCATCATGGTAGCTCCCTCCTCGACATCACCACTGTGCCCAGCCCACCCCGTGTTTTAATCAGTGGTTCCCTTGCCTCCCACAATTATTCATACAGCCCTGCTGAATAATTTTCTTTCCCCTGCCTGGCATAACAACAAAGTCCAGAAGCAGGAAGGGACGCCACTTACAGGCAGGTCAGACAATGATGTAATTAACAGATCAAGGAGAAGTGTTATTTCAGAAAGCCCCATAGAGCAAGAGATGGGCTGATTTCTCGGGTCAAGACACTGCCAGGAAACTACAGTTGCTAAAGCACGAATACCTAAATCAAAATGTTTTCTCCAAATGAATAAAAACATGTGTATATATGTATTATCCCGTCTTGTGAAAGTTTCATACAGAAGTTTTAAATACAAACAAATTTAAAAACCGGTTTGAGAGAGGACTCCTTTCCATCTCACACTAAGCAAGGGGCAGCCTGCTTTTTTTTGTATGCCTTTGCCAAATCAATTCCTTAAAAAAAAATCAATAATGCAGGAAACCAAGTTGACCCACAAGGAACTGAATTCCACATGTTAGGTGTTAGGAATGTCAAAGTGGTTAAAACCAGTCCCCACTTACAAAGAATAAACTAGTGGAGGAGGTTGTCAACAGATAGTTTTATGTAATAATACACAGGACAGTTTGTGGGCTTATAGCTTCAGCCACAAGTCCAATAAAGAGCCAAGTGAGAGATGTCTTGCTTGTTCTGTCTTCCCTCAAAGACAAAGAACCAGTTGACTCAAGGCCTGGGACTCAAACTCATGACTGCAGAGGAACTGGCAACCAATGAGACACGGCTTTCAAAGTATGTTCTTTAACAGAAGCTACAAGCCACATGATCAGCTGTAGCTTCTGCTATAATTTGAGAAGTATATTGCCCCTAGGTGTGTTTTCAGTTCAAGAACGGAGGTCTCATCACATACGAGAAGTTTCTCATTCTGTGTTGCAAAAACATTGACCACTTCTACTCTCCTGAATGTACAGTCTTCCATGTTTTAATAACTACCGCAGTGTGATGCATTGGGTTTAGAAGTACCCATCAAATGAGCAAAAGCAAATGCCAAAGTTAATAAAAATAGGAACATTGTACAAGACCTCCCACATGTACCTGAAGGTGAACAAACAAATTGAAACTTAAATAATTAAATAAATGAACTTCGGTACTGTTATGCCACTTCGAGTTATGTAAGGCTCAGACGACATAGAAGAAACATTACAAAAAAAAAGTCAAGATGGCAAACCTTTAACAGGCTCAGGTAAAGCAACACAAATTAAAAATTGCAACCCCAAACAATGTCATATCCAAGCTTATACCAACTCCTTCAAGACAGAGGCCACATCTTATCCTTCTCTTTATCGTCAGCATCTAGAGCACATCTGGCAGTCAGTAGTCACTGGATCCTGCAGTGGATACCATTTTTTTTTAAAGATTTATTTATTTATTTATTTGTTTATTTATTTATTTATTTGAGACACAGAGAGAGAGAGGCAGAGACATAGGCAGAGGGGGAAGCAGGCTCCCTGGGGGAGCTTGATGCCAGACTCGATCCCAGGACCCTGCAATCATGCCCTGAGCTGAAAGTAGATGCTCAACTGCTGAACCACCCAGGTGTCCCAGTGGAGAACTTCTTTACATGTACATGGAGGAGAGAGAATATGCAAGGCCTGGCTCTCACGTGTATTCACTTCCAACAAATGCCAAGGTGAAAGCTATTGGTAATGTGCTAGAGCTAAGGAGCTTCTATAAACTCAGGTAGGGCATTCTTGCCAAATCAGATCTCAGGATTCCGGAGCAAGGGCTGCAGATCCCTATTTCCCAAAACTCACCGTGGAAAGCATGATTTGTGTGGCATCTTGGCTCCTTGCCCGTATCCAAAACAATCAGTTGCACAAAGTAGGTTTAGTCAAAACTGTTTGGACTTCGACCCTCTACCAACATCTGGGTTCAGCATGATTCCTGACCTCTACCTCAAACTAGTGATTTCAAACACTAAGAATCTCACTCAACAAGAAAGTAACGTTTTAAGTCAAGGCCAGGGCAAACACGGAAGCCAGGATTAGCAGAAACACTACAAAGATAGGATTCTGAAGTCCTCAGAAATGTTTCTGAACACCCAAAATATTAAAGCTGCTTCTCAAAAACAAAAAATATAAATATGCTTTCTCAAATTAAAAGTACTATTGTTGAAAAGAAAGGTAGTTTTGGGGAAGCTAAATGGTTATTACATAGATAAAATAAGCTTTTTTTTTTCTTTGTAGATAGAGCATAACTTTTCACTCTGCTGTCAAGCTTGCGTCAGAAAACCTAGTTCATAATCTGGGAGACCCAAAAACTTAATTATTTGGAAAAAAAAAAAAAGACATGTCTTAAACTGACCTAGTTTGAAAGCCTGGATGCCTTTAAATTGCCAATGAACTGAAGCCATTCATGAGAATGGAGCTTTTGAATGCTGAGAATGTTCTCTGGGGCTCGGTGCAAAGATATTTGGCATAGAGGACTGTAAATATTTGTAAAACTCTGGGTAAATGGACAGTGCTTGACCACACTCACACCTCACTTCCAGCACAGTAGTGCAGGATAAAGTTATCTAGGGTGATTGCTTCAGGGTTTGGGGGGGGGGGGGGGTTGGTTATGTTTTCTTCTGTTTTAAATAAAATGTCAAGCTGCCTAATTCTGCTACTTGACATCCTTTTTATTCTTACATTCTCTATACACGTTTACCTTGTATTTGTTTACTCATCAAGAAGTTTCAATTTGTCAGAGAAAACTTGAGAAACAGAAGAGTTTTTTCTCTTTCCTATTTTTCCAAGTGTGTGCCCTCCACAAAGAAAAAGAGGTGAGTCACAGGTGCGCACAGGTAAAACTGGAGGTGTGTGAAAACGCGGCCTTGGACTGAATACAATTCTCTCAATGTGGCTCAAGGGTCGGCTACATAGATCTTTCTCGCCCCCTCCACCTCCTCTTCAAGATGGTTTCAGAAATACTTGAGGGGCTGCTACTTAGGAACAGAATTAAGTTCTGTTCATAAGGGAAGGGAGGACAGAGTCAGGAGAAGGAGGGATCCACAGAGCAATGGGATGTGAAAGGGACCAGGGACCATCTCAGCGCAAACTGCAGCAGCCAGATCCTTCAGTAAGACTGGCTGGATTCCTTTTTGCCTCTTACCCACACCCTGAAAACTGAGTCATCTCAAAGTTCATTTATTTTGTTTCTGGGCCTAGACCCCCCCCTCCTCTCCCCCCACCCCCAATCTGCTGCTTCCGAAATGCTAAGATACATTGTTCTTTAATCAGACCTTGCAGTGTTCAATTAACATCCAGAAACGCCGCATTACAAGAGCACAGTCCTACAGGGACCTACAGGGACCTACAGGGACCTACAGGGACCCCCCAGCTAACGCTTAGTCAAGATCGGTGCAGCAGCAAGAAATGCAGTGGCACACGATAGTGGAAGCAAGAACGAGGGCATTTCTCCAGAACAGGAGAATTCATTCCTGAGAAGTCTGAGCGTGGGAAGTAGAGGCAGGCATCCGGGGCAGACGCACAGCGGAATTCCCGAAACTCCTAAACCAGAGCAAAAGGTGCTTGCAGAGACCTCAGCTCAAGGGACCCTGTCTCTGCGGACAAGGGGATCGCTTTCATTTTAACTTAAAACTTGAGACCAGCAACAGAGGATCCGAGTCCCGCTCTGCCTTATCAGCAATTCCCTGACAAAATCATCAGGATCAGCAAGACCCCCTCGTCCTCCCGCGATGCAGGTCGACGCCCGGGCCCCAGGGCCGCGCACTCCCGACACCGGGCGGCGAGCGTCTGCGGTGGTGCCGACTGGGGGTCTGGTCTCCCCGAGAAAGGCGGGGGGGGGGGGGGGGCTGAGCTCACGTCGACCTCGCCCATCGGTACATCCCGCGGAGGCCGTCCGATCGATAATCACCTTCTCTTTACCTTTCCAGGGGCGCCCGCTGGTGAAAGTTAACAGGTGTTGGAGGCGCGGAACGAGCGCGGTGCGGCGCGGCCGGGGCGCCGCAGCCAGGAAGGGAAGCTCCGAACCAGGGAGTCCGAGACTCGTGTCCTTTTTCCTTTTCCCCCCTTTTCCCAGGCCAGCACCCCGCCGGCCCCGCCACGCCGAACCTACCTGGCAGGGGAGCCGCGGTCCTCCGGGCGCCGCCGGGCTGCCGGGCAGCGACCCCCGCGCGCCCCGCCTCCAGGCTGCGCGCCCCGGGGAGGCCCGGCCGGCTCCGCGCCCCGGGCTCGGCGCTCGGCGCTCTGCGCTCCGCAGGGCTGCGGCCGGGCGGGCGGGGACGGGGGGAGGGGGCGGGGAGGGGAGGGGAGAGGAGGGGAGGGGAGGAGGGGCGGGAGCCGCGCCGGAGGAGGAGCGGGGCCGCCCGCCGCCCGCCGCCCGCCGCCCGCCGGCCCGAGCGCCCGGAGCGTGGGGCGCAGCTCGCCAGCCCGGAGCAGCAGGAGCGCTGCGAGCCGCGCGCTTACTTATACAGGAAGCGCAGGCGCGGCACTTCCTACTTGGCATCTGGGTCGCACTTGGAGAGCAGGTGAGGGGCCCTTGACCCCCGCCCCGCCCCGCCCCGCCCGCAGGCTGGACCCCTGCGCTCGCTGCACCGCTCGCGGCCCCTCGCCCTCCCCTCCCCCTCCTCCTCTCTCCCCCTCCTCTCTCTCTCCTCCCCCCTATCTCTCCCTCTCCTCCTCTTCCTCTCTCCCTCTCCTCTCTCCCCTCCCTCTCCTTCTTTCTCCCTCTCCTCCTCTCTCTCCCTCTCTCCTTCTCCCCGCTCTCTCCCTCTCCCCCTCCCTCTCCTGCTTCTCCTCCTCTCTCCCTCTCCTTCTTTCTCCCTCTCCTGTCCTCTCCCCACTTCCTCTCTCCTCTCTCTCTCCTTCTCCTGCTCCCCCACCTCTCTCTCCTCCTCCCCCCTCCTCCTTCTTGGTCTCTCTCTCTACCCCCACCCCCTCCTGGGACTACCGCTGCAGAAATCCGGGGCAGGGTGCCTGGCTGGCAACCCTTCAATGCCCTTCACCCCACCCAGACCAGGCAGGACATTTCACCTCTTGGCCTTGCAAGCTTGTGGCTCATCCGCCCTTGTTCCCGCTAGGACTCCTTCCCTCTCTCCCTCCTTCCCGGCTCTTCGAAAATCTCTCTTTTACTTGGGATCCCCAACCTGCCTTCCCACCCTGGCAGCACAATTGTTTTTATAGAAACATTTCCCAGCCACACATCTCATCGGAAACACCCTGTCCCTGATTTGTCCTTTTGCGTCTCCTGATTAAATGAGAACACAGGCAATTCAGAGCAGGACGGTCTTCGCTTACCTCCTAAAATAAAGGCACACCTTGATGACACAGTGATTTTGCTTGAAGTGCTTTAGCAACAGATTGGATGTGGGAACCCACTGTGACCTGGCAGGCAGGTTGGATCTGGTTGAAGAGAAGGTAACACAACAATCCAGAAGCTGTAGGGTATGCTATGATGTGCC
Source organism: Canis lupus baileyi (assembly GCF_048164855.1). NCBI lineage: Eukaryota > Metazoa > Chordata > Mammalia > Carnivora > Canidae > Canis > Canis lupus. The sequence continues at coordinate 9,385,411 of NC_132874.1, forward strand.
CTCCTCACCACAAAATCTCTGACACTTAACTTGTGTGTTTAAAACATGATATACCTACTCACTCCCTACACCTGCCACCACCTCTCCTCCCCTCCCCATGTCACAATCACAGTCCCTAATCTGTTGAACCCTTGCAATTTAGAAATGTCCCTGCTGTGATACAGGAATCTTTCTGTACCTGCTGGGCAACCTCACTCTACTTTTGCAAAGGCAGCCAGGAGTGTGCTTCCTAAAAGGAACAGGCCCACCTGTCTGTTGTGGAAGGGATCTGAGCGTGCCAGTGAAGCAGGGGCAGTGGGTACCACTCCAGACAACATAAGGAAACTGCTTCTCAGCCCTCCCTGTTCAAGAAAACCTACAGGTCAAAGCCATGCGCTTGAAGAAAACAGCGTACCTACATGATGGTAGGACAGGCCCAGACCAGTCCATTACTGGGGGAGGAAGAGAAGGAAGGCAAGGAAAATAAGACAGAGAGCACACAGTAGGGAGGGACCCAAAGTAATAGTATCTATCAGAGGACATTTGAGGCTGAAAAGTTGTTCTGGCAAGTTTAGTCGAAATGCCTAATTTTGAAGACAAGGAACCTGATGGCCAGGGAGTTTGAAGTGGTTGGCCGGAACCAGAGAGGGGCAGAACTGGAATGAGACCTGAATTGTATTAGGTGAAAAGGTACACGTTAATGACCACCCCACGGATGGTCTAGCTCCAAATTTAGCGGTAGTTAGGCGCTAAGATAATCAACTTTCAGGTGCCTGGGGGGCTCAGTTAAGCATCTGCCTTCAGCTCAGGACACAATCCTGGGATCCTGGGATCAAGCCCCACTTCGGGCTCCCTGCTCAGTGAGGAATCTGCTTTTCCTTCTGCCTCTTCCCCTACTCATTCTCTCTCTCAAATAAACTCTTTTAAAAAACAAATAAAAATAAATAAGATAATCAACCTCAAGGTATTTTCTTACTGTAGTGGCCACTGTCGATGGAGAGGCATTAGGAAAGATAAACAAAGCCCCTTCTAAAAGGTTAGTTTATTCATTAGTTCAATGCAAAACTTTGGCACTGTAGACCAAAGTTCAACACAGAATCCACTTTCTAAATTATCATGCAATTAAGTTATAATCTTTTGTCAACAGGATAAGGGAAGAAGCTGCTCCCCTGAAAACATATGTTAAGCAATGATCATGCCGCCTGCTGTTGCAAATGGCAGAAAGGGGGGAAAACTGGGTAACTAAATAACATCAGCATGGATTATTTTCACTATGTAAGTTAATAAAAAGTACATTAACATTTTAACAGGATTAACTAAACACATAGAACAACTCTTTCAGATCTGGAATAAAATAACTAGGAATGAGGGGCTCAATCCCAGGACCCCGGGAATCACGACCTGAGCCGAAGGCAGACGCTTAACCAACTGAGCCACGCAGGTGCCCCTCAATCATTTATTGATCTCTTCCCAGACAAGCTGTTAGATGCTAGAAAGACAAAGATAAATTGGATCTGGTTCCTGTCCTGAAAGAGCTCTCAGTCCAGGGAAGGAGTCAGACAAGAAAATCAAGGAGTAGGGTACTATGGTGAGTGAAATGATAAACATGATGCTCTCTGGGAGTACACAGAAGAGCTGTGGAAAGGGGTTGGTGAAAACAATCAAGAAAGGCTTCCCTGAGAAAGTGATTCAAAGCTGAGTCTTCAAGCAGCCACGTGGGGAAGGTGGAGAGAGGTGAGCCAGCTGCAACAGCCCCTGTAAGCACCTAGGTAGTCCTTGTCCTAAGTCAGAGCACATGCATTCAGAATCAAAGAATGAGGGCCTGAGCCAATATAGTGACCATTGGCCTAGAAAGGAAGGGGATGAGTGGAGAGATGTTTGAGAAACAGAAGTGAGAGGAGGGACCTGGTATCCAATTTGATGTGGAGGCTGGGCGAGAGAAGAGCCCAGGCTGCTGGTGCCAAGAAATGAGAGTGCAAACAGAGGAGGAGCAGTCATACAGAAAATGATGATTCCATCTGAATCCTTCAGAATCTGAGGTGCCTCTGGGACATACTGGAAGACTTGTCTCATAGGCCATCAACAGAAGGTGGAGAGTCTTTTAGTAATCAGCAACCTTGAAGTAGTGGTCACAGATGAGCTCACCAAGAGCTGAGATCACCCACAAAAGGTAGCACACTGTAGAGAGAAGCAAAGGCTTTGGACCCATACAAACTTTACTGCCCACTCATTACTGTGTAAGCTTGAACAAGTTTTAACATACCCAAAACTCAGTTTTCTCATCTATGAAATAGGAATGATGATATTCATCGCATAGGCTGTTGTGAGGGTCAACAAGGGATTTGTAAAGTATCAAGCACAGTGCCTAATGACACTACACAAGTCTTTACGGTGGGCCAGTGAACGTCACCTCCTGAAATTGTGCAGCACACAACCTGCTCAGCTGTACAGCACGGCCCTGTCCTGAGATGCAGTAAGAATTCGGTCAATGTTATTCATCTAAGTAAAGGAAATGAGAAGCGAAAAGAAAGGAATCGGAAAAAAGAATCCAGGGACACCTGAGTGACTCAGTCAGTTAAGCATCTGAGTCTTGATCTCAGCACGGGTCTTGATCTTGGGGTGGTGAGTTCAAGCCCTGGGTTGGACTCCACGCTGGGCATGGAGCCTACTTAGAGAAAAAGAAAGGAAGAAAGGAAGGGAGGGAGGGAGGAAGGCAGCAAGCAAAGAGAACGCAAAGGAACCCCAGTATTTAAAGGGTAGGTGAAAGAGAAGCCCCCAAAATATGCCTAAGGAGGAACTGCTTCTTTTAGGCTGCCAAATTGAATGTAACATTTGATATCTCAGACTGAGAAGTAAAATCCAGCCACTATCATCTAGAACAGTATTTTGTCTGAGCAATAACAGACATGATATTACAAACTGTCCACCTGAGACTGCAGTCATGTGGATATTCATCATAGAGAGTCATCTCCCAATCTGAATTACAGACCTTCCTAAAGAAAAGGCAAACAAAATCTTCACATTAACAGTAAGTAATCCAAACTGTAACAGGAATTCCATTACCTTGCGATATACCAAAAATCATAAAAAAGCAAACCCAGAGTAAATCCAAAGCTTGCTCAGAGTTTTCCCTACGTAAGGAGGCTAAAAACAAATATAGAATAGAATTACTAGCTTTCTCAATATGTATAAGATGCTACATAATATATACCTATTACATGTAGTATCTAATAGGTGTGTGTTATAAAATGCACTGAGGTCCTACATAAGAAGTGAATCAAGTGGAGTTTCTTCTCGTCAACATTGCTCTCTTTAATATAAAGAAAAATCAAGATGCATTCTTATGCAGTTGAAATTACTCCTCTAATATACCTGAGTCGGTAAATTAGTAACACATACCTTAGATATGACATCTTAATTACATCCCGCACTAAAACCTAAATTAAAGAAAAAGATTTGCTCAGTTTCAAAAACCAGACAAAAGAACACAAGTATTGGGAAACCAGCTTCTGCAATAAAGTGCAATTCTGTCCACAGGAAAAGATGTAAGGCAAAGGTCACCAGCTCTGCCAATGCCAATTTAGTCATTTCTGCTTTCCAAACAGCTATAACTCCATTTGCATTTTTCTGGTGCATCTAATGGTGCTCATTTATACATTCAGTCAACATTTATTGAGCGTATTAAGCATAAAACTAGGAGTAAGACACAATATAGGGCACCTGGGTGGCTCAGTGGTTGAGCATCTGCCTTAGGCTCAGGTCATGATCCCTGGGTCTGGAATCCAATCCCGCATTGGGCTCCCGGTAGGGAGTCTGCCTCTCTCTCTCTGTCTCTCATGAATGAATGAATGAATAAATGAATGAATGAATAAATAAATAAATAAATAAATAAATAAATAAATAAATAAATAAATCTTTTTTAAAAAAGAGTCAGACACAATACAAAATAAGACTTAAGAACATCACAAAAATAATGTGATAGAAACTATTCAAGGGATATGTTCAGGATGACTTGACAGTCATCCAGTTACCTGAGACTTGATAACAAGGTTTTCAAAAAGCTGGAAGTATGTCATTTGGTTCTATTTCAACCATACAAGAGCATCTGAACATCTCACAGAGCAAGTCAAAACCTGCTGAGCCCCAACAAGAAAAACTTGACCAGAATCCTCTCAGGCCGTCATTGCCATGATGCCACACAAGAACCCATCGTGACTCCAGATGGAGAGCTTACAAAAGAAAAAGACTCCAAAGGATTCAGTTGTTCAAGACTCTGAACATTCCTTATATAACACCACTAGCCAGCTAGGGTTATAGGCCAATAAGAAAATGGGATTCAGAATTATTGTTCATCACCGAACTACAGAAAAAATGACTGCATCAGCCCTGACTTAAGATTCTCCACGAGAGGGGCACCTGGGTGGTTCAGTCTGTTAAGCAACTGACTTTGGCTCAGGTCATGATCTCAGGGTCCTGGAATAGAGCCCCATGTCCTCCTCCCTGCTCAGCAGGGAGCTTGCTTGTCCCTCTCCCCTCCCCCATGCTGTCAAATAAGTCTTTAACCAAAAAAAAAAAAAAAAAGATTCTCCACTTAACATCTCCAAATTCCTATGTATCAGACAATGAAAAAAAATCCCTAAACAACGTTCCCATAAGTCATCATCCCAGATACTGTAGCAATTGGTTGCCCCCTCTTCTCTTCCTACAAAATAATGAATCATAAATTCCCCAGTGAAACCAGAAGCCAGATAGAACTAACAAATATTATTGTCTGCAACAGATCAAAGAAACCAAACTAAGGGCGTGGAAGCCACAGCTAGATGAATGCTGGATTGAGAAATGCAGGTACCTTGAGAGGGAGGGATCTTCTTCTGTATCCTCCAAGAGAAAAAAATCTCCCCTACTCGTGGGAAGCTTATTTCCTTTCCACATCTACCACCTTACACCTGAAGTCGTCCAGACCTTCCTCAGCACCATGCCGCAGTGTGGTCCTCAGGAAGAGCAGCTCAAGGACTTTTCTTTTATTAACAACTTTAGCAAAAACCAGAGACTCCGTGCAACAATGTCTGCATTGTCAACAGAATGGAATCTGGGGGATCCCCGGGTGGCCCAGCAGTTTAGTGCCTGTCTTCCGCCCAGGACGTGATCCTGGAGACCCAGGATCGAGTCCCACATCGGGCTCCTTGCATGGAGCCTGCTTCTCCCTCTGCCTGTGTCTCTGCCTCTCTCTCTCTCTCTCTCTCATTAATAAATAAAATCTTAAAAAAAAAAAAAAAGAATGGAATCTGAAAGATCTTTCTTACAAATCATTGTTCGTTCCTTAAGTAGATCCTTCTCATTCCCCTCGGCCTCTGGAGAGCAATCATAGATTAGGAAGCATATGAAGATCAGCTTAAATAAGCAAGGATTGCAGTCATGTGACATGTCTTTGCAAAATGCCTTTTCCAAGGACCTCCCAATAATTTTTAAACTCATATTATGCCTGACCCACTCAACTATACCTATCTCGAGGAAGTCACTGTGCCACTAGTTACAAGTAATCAACATCTCATAAGGCCAGGAGTGAAAAAATAATTTACTGCCCGGAGTCCTCTCTATTCTTTCCACTTCTAACTCAGCTTTCTCTTTCTTCCTCAACTATGGCACCTAGGGAGCGCTCAAATTATTCAAAGTATTCTTGTTGTCTATCTTCCTCAGTGGTCAGAAGTGTGTCACAGCATGTTTTTCACTTCCTACTCTCATCAGCCCCTCACTGACCACATGCTAAAGATAACAGCCTATGGTGTCTTGTAAGCATTTTTCTCTCTGCTCACTTAAGCACACCACATGTGCACACATGTGCACACACACATCATTTATCTCACATCTGTGAATTACCTATTCATATTCTTTGTCCATTTTGTTTTAGAATCATTTATATTTTTCCTGTTTGTAAGAGGTCTTTTATATTACACATTGCCTGAAATATGTTTTACAAACGTTTCTTCCAAATGAAGCTGATGCCTTGATTTATTTTGTTATTACTTGGACAAAATGGTTTTTGATGGTATATATTCAGATATGCCTCCCTTTTCTTATCTAGCTTCTGGGGATTCCAGTCTTTTTTAAATTAATTAAAGTACAGGTGTCATATCTTACTTTCAGGTGTACAACATAGTGACTTGACAATTCCATTACAGAATGCCCACCACAGTAAATGCAGTTACCCTCAGCCCCCGCACAATGTTATTGCAGTATCATTGACTAGGTTCCCTATGCTGTACTGTTCATCCCTGTGACTTACTGACTTTATAACTGGAAGTTTGTAGTTCTTAATCCCCTTTATCTACTTTGTTCACCCTCACCCAACTGACCCTGGTCTGGAAACCACCAATTTGTTCTCTATATTTAACAATCTGGGGCTTTAGGGCGCCTGGGTGGCTCAGCAGTTGAGCGTCTTTTGGCTCAGGTTGTGATCTCAAGCCCCACATCAGGATCTCATAGGGAGCCTGCTCCTCCCTCTGCCTATGTCTCTGCCTCTCTCTGTGTGTCTCTCATGAATAAATAAATAAAATCTTAAAAAAAAAAAAAGATTCTGCAGTTGTTTGTTCATTAGTTGTTTTTTAGATTTTACATATAAGTGAAATCATATGGTATTTGTCTTTCTCTGACTTCTTTCCCTTAACATTATGCTCTCTAGATCCATCCATGTTGTTGCTGCAAATGGCAAGATCTTGTTCTTTATTATGGCTGAGTACCATTCCATTGTGTATATACCACCTCTTCCTTACCCACTCATCTACTAATGGACACTCAGGTTACTTCCATATATTGGCTATTGTAAATAATGCTAGGGGTGCACATCTTTTCAAGTTAACGTTTTTATTTTCTTCAGATAAATACCCAGAAGTGGGTTTACTGGACTGTATGGTATTTCTATTTTTAATTTTTTAAGGAACCTCCATATTATTTTCCACAGTGGCTGCACCAATTCACAACCCCATCAACAGTGCACAAGGGTTCCCTTTTCTCCACATCCTCACCAACACTTGTTATTTCTTGTCTTTTTCTGAGTGGTGTGAATGAGATCATTGTGATTTTGATTTGCATTTCCCTGATGGTGAATGACATTGAGAATCTTTCCATGGGACTGTTGGTCATCTGTATGGCTTCTTTGGAAAAATGTCTATTCAGGTCCTCTGCCCATTTTTTAATTGGAACTTGTTTTTTTGGTGATGACTTAAAGAGTACTTTATATATTTTGGATATTAATCTGGGGCTTCCAGTCTTGATTAAAAAGGTTTCCCAATGACCTGAATGATATATTTCTAAATCTACTCTGTTCCAATGGTCTACTTGTCAATTGCTAAGCCAACACCATCTTGATTATAGTGGTCTATAATATTGCTATATTTCATACTTAACTTCAATAGGGTATTTATCAATATAAAACTTTATGATCATTTTATCCAATTTTTAAAAACCCATGTAGCTATTCTAGTTTTGAACTGTGGGAAATTTAAATATTATGTATATTTTATGGTTTTATTATTTAAGGGAACAATTCCTCCATTTCTCAGAATTCACTGCTTAGAGAAAAACTTTCAATTTCTACATTTATCTCACATCCAGCCTTCTCCCCAAATAGTTTATTAATTCCACTAGAGTGGCTGTTCTGTTTCTAATTTAGTCTTGATTCGGGGGTGTATATACAGTCATCTCAGCTACCAGAAAAATTTTTTTTAATCTCTTCCATTCCAGTAAATATATCAGCAATATAATTTGTTATCTCATTGCATTTCCTACAACATTACACATAATGATAAATAAAAATGCTGGTCAGACATTCTAATCTAGATCCTTATTTAACTGGTTTTAGTATTTCACCATATAAAATAAAGTTGTTGTTAGATTTTTCACAAATAGTCTTTATGTCTAAATAGTTTCCTTCTATTCCTCTGTAGGAGTTTTATTAGGTTTGGTACTGAACTATACTAAATGTTTTCTCAGCAACTACCAATATGATCATGTTACTTTTAAATTTTTTACATAATGGATTCGGTGGCTGGATTTTCTCATATTGAACCAAATATATATCCTGGAATAATACCTTCTTGACCCTGTTGTATTATCTTATACTGGTATTAATGGTACGCTGGCTTCATAAAGTGAATTGGGGAGGTGCTTATCTTTTTTCTATGACCTAGAAAATTTGAAATAACAAAGTAATCATCCGACTCTTAAAGACATAATGACCATAAAATTGCCCAAACGAGGACACTCTGAGAATGAAAAAAGATGCTAATAAAATCAAATAACTTTTAAAATATATAGGGGATTCACAAAATAGTTGGTTTGCAGACAAATACATTGGTCTGCAAACTGGACTGGACTGAATGGTTTGATTCAAAAACTGTTTTCAGAAATAAAACTCTAAATGAATAAAACGACATGCTTGTATTCATTAAAACTGTTTTTAAACTTTATTTTGGTTTATCTTAACATTAAAAATATGGCAAGGGGAATTATTCTTGGTGCATATTCAAGTACTTAATTATTGTGTTACTGAGTTGTTGCTATTTTTATGAAAGATGTTATATTTTCAATATAATCTTATTTTTTAAATAAAAATTCCTGCACTTTTCTTCAAAGGCACATTTCATATTTAATACATTTGAAATTATTGAACCCTTTGATTAACTCTTTTATGTAGAGCATAATATTTTTAATTGAAAAGATACTTTCTCTTCAGTGCTCAAATACCTAGTAAGCTCAGAGAAAATTCTACTACATGGAGTAGATTCTTAATTTTTATATTTATATTGAGGCGTGTAAATATTTAAGCCAAAGTATTTTAAAAGACACTGTATTTTTTCCTTTTAATACCTTTCTTTGAGAAATATTTATACAAGAAAATTCATTAAGTGAATTCTATTTGTGATGCTTTTTACTGTATCATCAAAGTTAGATATCTTGAAATCACAGACCTTCTAAAATTCTATCTATTTTGAGTTATTGAGGAAAACAGAAGTATATCCAATTAAAAATAGTATTTCTATCAAAAGACTCTTTCCACAGTCCAGATATTCCAAGTGGAACTATAAAATTTCAAAATTGAATTCTGTATACTGTATTTGAATTCTTATCATTTACTTGCTCAGTTCCTACCTTATAAGGATAAATTCTACTTTTTCAGAAATAAAACTTTAAATGAATAAAATGACATGTTTGTATTCATTAAAACATTTTTTAAACTTTATTTTGGTTTATCTTTTTTTTTTTTTTTGGTTTATCTTAACGTTAAAAATATGGCAAGGTGAATTTGCCATATTTTTCCTGTTTGCAAGCTTTGTTTTCCATAATTACAATTTGTAAAACTTCAAAGCCTGAATATTTGTTTTTCTTGCTCCATTAACTAATACTTTGATTAAAAATTTCTAACTGGACTCAAACAAAATACAACCCAAATTTAGAGGACCCCTTTGCAAAAAATGGTCAATACTATCCGCTAGACTGATTTACAAAGCAATTCTTCAAAGACTCAAAATATTTATTAAATCTGATTGATAATGGGATGCAAGGACAAAAAACAAACTGCGTGCCAAAGGACTTCCATCCATATTCAACATCACCTCCATCACAAAAATGTCGTTCACCAACTTAGTGTATCAAGAAAAATATTTGTAAAATGTGGCTGTTATTTCTATTTTCACTGAAGCTTGTTTGAAAGAAATAATGATTTCTATGTGCAATTATATGTGCACATTTATATTCCACGGATTTCTTATTCTAGTAATTCCACTGTGTATTCTTTGATATTGTGCGTCACCAAAATCCTTATTCGTGTTCTCACTGAAAAATAAATAATTTTCATTACTTTCCAGGGGCTGAATGTGAATGTGGGGATTGACTCCAAAGGGGCACCAGGCAGCTTTTGCGGTCGGTGACTAGAGGCAGCCTAAAACTGAATGGCAGTGCTGTTTGCATGATTGCAGAAGTTTACTGAAAGTCTTCCAACTGTGCACTTAAAATGGGTAAAATTTCTGGTAAGTAAATCTTACCGCAACAGAGTTGTTAAAAATATATAAATTTCAGGGGCACCTGGATAGTTCAGTTGGTTAAGCATCCCAACTCTTGATTTCAGCTCAGGACATGATCTCAGAGTCATGATTTCACGGTTGTGAGATGGAGCCCTGCATTGGGCTCCACCACAGGCATGAAGTTGCTTAAGATTCTCTCTCTCTCTCTCCCTCTGCCTCTCCACCTTGCTTTCTAAAATCCAAAAAAAAAAATTATATATATATATACATATATATACACACACACACACAAATATATATATATTTCATTTTTTGATGGTAAACTTTTAAACAAATTTATAATAGAATCCACAGTAATATTAAATATTTAAACTTCAGAGGAATGATTTTTCTAAAAGCTTTTCTGAATTCTATGAAAATAATTACACCATTTAGGTTAAAATTTTAATTGACTTTCTTTTTGAAGCATCTGGTAACATTTACATGAAACTAGCATAATCTATGTGTTAACTCATCTTCTGCCAACAGATCAACAGCAATATCCTCACTTTTTAAGGTGTGCATAAGCTGACTTAAAGTTGAAAATGTGCAGAATAGATTTGGAAGAGCCATTTGATCTAAATGAAAAGTCATGCTTCACAGAATAAAATTTAATGACACCTTCTGTGGCTGCAGGTGCTAAATCATGACCTTTGGGCAAAGCATTCTTAAAATAATTACAAACTTTTAAAGTAGATAGGGATGTTGCTTCAGTAGATGTGTCAATTATACAGTCATCACCATCTTCCTTAGGAAATAGAAATTCAGGACTCAATTTTTCATGAAACTCTCCCACCACCAGCAGGACTGGGAGGAGTTAGTGGTCCTTAGCCACCAATACAGGAATGTGTTTCATTTTCTTAGGCAGGAGCTCTACATGCTGTTCTTTAAAGGAAGTGTAAGCTAACTTGCATTTGGAGAGAATTGGAGGGGGGGGAAGGGTTGGAATACAGGATCATACTTAAGCCTCTTAAAGTAAAAACATTCCTCACAATACACATATCACACACACTATTAGAGATCATAGCACAACCTGATAACCTAAGAGGACTACCATCTCATCTCATTTTAGTGCACATTAAAATAATAAAGTCCAGAACCAATGCTGAGATGGGACAACAGGACATTTTGTGTAAAAAATTGTCCGTTCCTTCTAAATTTTCAAATTTGTTTCTATAGAGTTTTACAGTTTTGATGTATAATTCTTTCAGACTCTCCTGCTTCTGTGGTTGTGTTTCTTCATTCCTCATCTTGAATATTTTTACTTTTTCTAATTTTTTGTCTTAGTTAATCTTTCTGCTTTTTTTATCCTCTAGTCCATTAATTCTAACTTTTAACTTTATCAGCATCTTTTCTTCTTTTTGAAGGAAATATAAATATGTATATAATATATAATATAAATATATAACATGTGTATGTTATTTATTTATTTACTGTTACAAGCTTTCCTTTGAGGAAAGTTTTGGGATATACTATGCCCTAAAAACTGGGGTATGAAGTATCATTTTTACTGCTTTCTAAAGAATGTACCATTTCTTTTTTATTTCCTCTCTGATCAAAGGTTTATCTGGGAGACCATTTCTTAGTTTCCAGGGGCATTTGGGGGGGGTGTCATATTTTTATTATAGATTTCCAATTTAACTGGAATATATACTTAGGAAATGTGATCTTAAACATCTCTACATTTTATATTTGGTATGGCTTTGCTTTGTTTTTGTCCAAGTGGATTGGTAATCCTATTATTTCTAGTAATTGGGGTTTAGAAAATCTCACATCTCCAAAGAAATGCTCCCTGAAAGGTGTCTCGGTGATGTCACCTGATAAACTGCCCTGTTCACCGAAAGGCTCAATCCCAGGAACAAGGGTTGTGTTCCAGTGTCCCAGTGTCCCGCTGCAAAAGCATTCTGACTTGCAAATCTGGAACCATTACACTTCTAAGTAGAAAACAAGACACTTAATTATTTTTAACAGCCGGATGATTGTATCACCTTGGAATTTAATCAAAACAAACGAAAGGCATGCAATACTCCTGGATGGTACCCAGCAAACACCTAGTTCAAGTTTTCGTTTTCTAATTTGCCATCTGATTTCCTCCTCAGCATTTGTCAGCACTGATAGACATCAGGTAAACCTGCTGCCCACCTACAAATCCAAGAGAAAAACATATTCTTGCATATCCAGAGTGCCTCTGCCTGATTCCCTGAAACCTTGAAGTGCCAGGAGCTGGAACTATTTTTAAATGGGAGCAACTGCTAAAACAGGTAGTCCCACCAAGGCTTTGAAGAGTCTGTGCTCACATCAGATCTGTGCTGGTAAGACTCTCACAATGAGCACATTTGATAGAGGAAATCTTGTTTAAATCACCAAGGAAATTCCAAATTCTTACCAAAGAATTAACGGATATTTCAACAAATACACACTTAGGGCCAGGGTGTTGTTGCTTTTTTTTTTTTTTTTTTTTTTTTTTTACAGTTTCTCCTAAAAGTTCATAAAGTAGAAGCTTCCTTAGGTCTGGCCAGTTTGGGGGAGAAACAGATTATACTGTTGAGCACCTACTGGGTGCCAGGCAAGATACTTTGTACTAATTATTTTGTATATATTACCTTGTATCTTCACAGAAGTAGTCACTGTAGAAAAATATCTACAGTGATCACATTTTTAAATGTTTAGTAGCTGATATATCAGAAAAAGGCTCATAAGAGTACAGATTCGGCTACAAAGCTGTCTCATGATACAGACCATTTAGGGTTAAACTATGACCCTCACATTTTTACCTCTAAGTCCGGTTTGTGATTCCAGCAAACTTTTATTTCAAACACGGACCAATACGCCCACTCATTTCCTGTGAAGTAATCGTTACATAAAATTAATGAAATAATACCTGAGCTAATCAAATGACCTCACGAGATCCAATCCCACCCAAATGATTTTTTTTATTTGGCACAAAATTCAAAGTAACCTATGACCTGCCCTCCCTTTTCAGATCCCCCTTCGGCCCTCTTCACTTTGCATCTAAGTGCCAGCCATATGGAACTCTTTTCAGGCACTCCAAGTTTCTCCTCTGGCTCTCCATGTTCCCATGCTATTCTCCCCACCGTTTTCCCCTGATGAACAGCTCCCCATGCTCCAAAATGTCACTCAAGGGGACACACCCTCTCCGCATCCACCTGCCTCCTCCCCCATAAGACTAGATGGCCTCCTCCATCAATGGTCTTCCATCGTCAGCATGGTGCTCTTACTCTGAGTGACGGAACTCACTCAGCAAACATTTATTAGGCTCCTATTACCTACTCCATTCATTATTAGGTGTTGGCAGTACAAAAATAAATAAAACACACAACATTTCACATGATGTAGGAAAAGTCAGATGTGTATGCAGGTCAGAGCAGTGCCACATGGACCCAGGAAGGAGCTCTGTGAGCCCTGCCCTGCAGCACAAGGAGAGTCTGGGCAAGAAGTATGGGAAGCCACAGAGAGGAAGCTGGATGAAAGGAACCACGTGAGCAAATCTAAAGAGAGGGACAGAAGATAAGTTGTACTGAAAGCAGAAAACATTTCCCCAGCTAAGGCATTCCAACAAAAAACAAAAACAAAAAAACCTCAACTTTAAAACGACTCACTAAAAACTAAAAATAAATAAAAAATAAAAATAAAACAACTCACTTAGGGGTACCTGGGTGGCTCAGCGGTTGAGCATCTGCCTTTGGCTCAGGTCATGATCCTGGGGCCCTGGGATCCAGTCCCACTTCTCCCTCTACCTATGTCTCTGCCTCTCTCTGTGTGTCTCTTGTGAATGAATGAATGAATAAATAAATAAATAAATAAATAAATAAATCTGTTTTTTTTTTAAATACTCACTTATAAACTTTCAAGCTATAATAAAAGCAGATCATCATAGAGCACCACCTCTAACTTTATTCCCAATAGTTATTCACACCCAGTGCTTTCTTAAATCCAGTGAGGCTCATTAGTAATTCGTTAAAACTTCCAGATTTTATCTGAAGGCAAGAGGCGCTTTTATGACTGCCCTAAGAAGCATCTGTGACTAGAGATAAGCCATCCAGGTGTGGGAAACATGAACACAGCAAACTGAGAAACAGGGTGAAGAAGGATGACTCCTTCACCTCCCTATGTAAAGGGGAGAGAAAATAAATCAAGACAAATGATAGAAACTTTAGAGTCGGGCTCCTAGACCATCCTACTGGCATTAGATAGAGCCTCCCCAACCCCATCAAGTATCTGTCTTCCTTTCTCATGACCCTATGCGCACACTTGGGCTGAAAGCTCTCCTCCTCACTAGTCCAAAATCATATTATCTTTGATCAACAGAGACAACACTTGTCAGGGTGCTCCTTAGTATGATGTTGTTGCTTAAATCCTGGGAAACAAAACACACATGCACAAAGCTGCCAACCTTTCACTGTTACACACACTCCTGCACAGGTCCTGAGGCAGCACAGGTGTTTTGGTCCCTGCCTCTGGCTACCAACACTGGAGCAGGGGGAGCACAAATCAGAGCTGACAAGAACATGGTGAACTTGCGTGGCCTCCTGCCCACTTCGTGCTCGTGGTTTCTGTACACCAGTTCAGACTGTGCAAGATGTTCCTCTGATATTGCATCGACTTATGCCTCTCACCAGAAAACATGATAATAAACGCTCCAAGTGGGCAGGAGGCAAACACTGTGGTCTACACCACACCCCGAATTACACCGTGCTTTATAGATGCTGTGCTCAAAAATGCAAACGAGGCTGAAATGACAGAGGAGTTTCCTTTCCTGCATGAGTATTGTACTCTTGGTTTGGAATGAATGAATGAATGAATGAATGAATGAATAAATAAATAAACAAACAAATGAACAAATTTGTAAGTGAACAAGTGCAGGCTCATTGTAAACTAGTTTGTTATAGAGGAAGGATCATTCCAACCTCTGAAAATGAATTTAAATCTGTTATTCCAGCCATGTTACTACATCTGATGCTCTCACACACACCAGCTCACTGAACA
Source organism: Canis lupus baileyi (assembly GCF_048164855.1). NCBI lineage: Eukaryota > Metazoa > Chordata > Mammalia > Carnivora > Canidae > Canis > Canis lupus. Next base: position 9,400,455 of record NC_132874.1, read on the forward strand.
CTCACAACAGCCTCTCGCCGCTTTTGTCATTCCCCTTTTCCAGATGGAGAAACCAGGCGCTGGAAAATGAGCAGACTTCCCTGGGGTCAAAAAGGCAGTTCCTGGCACAACACAGACTAGGACCTAAGAACCAGGTCAAGTGACATTCTGTTAGCACGCTCCTGCCTCCCAAAGTAAAGTCATAGTAAAGTCATCAAGCTCCCCCTTGACCTCCAATCAGGACCTTTTTTTTTGTAAGGAGGCCAAAAATAGAAGGCTGATGTAAAACATTTTAATTCTATTTTTAACCATCTATTTAGGGCAAAAGGCCAGGTGTTTTGCCAAAACAAATTAGATGATACTCCTATCTCAGCGAAAGCCCAATCTTAAACTGAGAGGAAAAATATAAAATGTACACTGGGAAGAAGAGTCCAACAACTCCGAGTACCTCCATTCTCGGCATTGGCTCCTGCAAGAAGGAAGAGGCAAATTTCCTGGAAGAGTGAACAGTCAAAGTGTATGACTCAAAGACTATTTCCGTACATGATCCTATTTCAACCTTGTTGTCCATCTGCTTGCTGAGAATGTAAAGTTGTCCAGGTCCAAGTCAGAAAAGGGGATGAAATCATCTACTAAAAACATTTATGCAGGATCTCCATGAAGGCGATGTTGCGATTACATGTTGCGATTACACAACACAACCATGCAATTAGAGCCCAACACACACCTTCCCGTTACCTACCGAAACTTCTGTGCGATCGTGATGCTTCACCCCAGGGAGGTAAGTAAGTTCAGGGACTCAGCTAAACAAATGGGCAATGCTATAAAATTCATTATTAATCTGCTGCAGGCTAATTGAGGGGGAAAAAAGCAAATGAAAGAACTGCATACAAGAAAAAATAGTTAATCCTTTACACACAGGCTCTGAATAACCAATAACAATACCTATTTATGAAATGTTACAGCCAGTCATTCTTCCCCTCTCCCCTTGGTCCTCCTCCCCACACTCTCTTATCTCTCCTAGGGAAGTCACTAAGGATATCAAACTCTAACTACTCTCTATCCTACTACCTACCCTTCTAGCACAGCTGTACCTTTCAACACTCAGAGCCCCCGCCTATCATTCACCTGCACGCCTCGAGGGTTTCTCTCTACCTTCTTCAGAGTGAGAGAAAATGAAAGTTCCAGAAAAAAATAGCAAACTTTAGAGAAGTTCAAGGGAATGAGTATTCAGAAAACTAATGAATTCAGGGCTTTAGACACAAAAGAGTCCAGACTCCAATTTTATGAGCACAAGATAATAATTAGCATTTCAGCTCTATTGTAGACCAAATGGTCATTTATGGTTGGGCTAGAAACCTAAACTGCCAAGTATAATATTGTTTCCATAGTAAAATGAGTTTCAAGTTCTAAACAACGGACCTGCAAACAAACTTTTGGAACTCTTAATATTCTTAAGTTTGGGCCGCCTACCAAAAAATTTAACAATACATTTTTCCCCTTGAGGAATATAAGAAATAGTGAAAGGGATTATAGGGGAAAGGAAAGAAAATGAGTGGGAAATATCAGAGAGGGAGACAGAACATGAGAGACTCCTAACTCTGGGAAACGAACAAAGGGTAATGGAAGGGGAGGTGGGCAGGGGAATGGGGTGACTGGATGACAGGCACTGAGGGGGGCACTTGATGGGATGAGCACTGGGTGTTACACTATATGTTGGCAAATCAAACTCCAATAAAAAATATACAAAAAAATTTTCCCCTTGAGTTTCTTTCTCTTTACTGCTGCAGAAGAATATAGAAAGTATACATGTATATAACTGGTGATGATGTTTGACATCCTTCCTTAGATACTCCTTCAATTGGGAAAGGAGTTGGTGACCATTTGTTCTGAAAAGCCCTAGGTGAATCTATTCTTCCCGCCTGTGCCCAATGGAAGTAAACAGAAGCATGTCTAAGTAGTGACTATAGGGGAAAGGGCTCTCAACGTTATCATAAAGAGATAGTAAGGACAACAGATTAGGAGAGGGTTTATTCACTTTACATTGGCAAAGAGAGTCAGTGGGTTGTTGCTATTATAGCCTCAGGGCAAGAATTGAGCTCCAAGAAGGCAGGTGGTTGCTTCTGAGCAGATACTGTAAATGTACTCCTGTGTGTGTGTGTGTGTGTGTGTGCACATGTATAAAGGCAATTAAGCTATAAGGAGTAAGATTAAAGGGATGATGATATGATGTTCTTCCAAAGGGAAACCACTGACGTGACAACATATCGGCCAAGTCTGTAATAGACTTGTTTTCTCTTCAAAGAGCTATAATCATGGGTCAAACCTAGGGTAGGGAGTAGAAGGACCCTTAGACTTCTCCATGTAATAACTGGATTCCCCAGAATGGGCTACAGTCAAACCAGATGAGTGAGAAAAGACAAGAGTCAGACATTCCTACGAGTTGCCTTCAAAGGATGTTGCCTTCAAATCTCATGGCAGCCATGTTCAGACGATGTAATTCTGATTGGACCCAGAATGGATGTCTGTCTGCAGTAGAGCCAATCAGATTTTCTCCACCAGCAATTTGGAATTTGGATTTAGGGACAGCTAATCTCTGCTTGGATAAAGCCATGCAGCAACCATAATATTCTACCATCTATATGAGCTACAGAAAAATCCAGAAAAAGGACAATAAAGCAGATAGATGTGCAAGGGAGGAGGTAAGACAAGAAAGAAAGAGAATAATGGTTTTCAGTTCTCAGTTCCAGTTCCCTCCGGAAGCCACCTGCATTCCTATCTTTGAGTTTTCTCAAGACAACCTTTGTCCTTAGAGCAAATTTTCCTTTTTTTGTTAAAGCTAATTCCAATTTATTTCAGTTATTAAAAATCAGAAACACCTTGATTAAACCGCATTATCATAAAGAAAGTCAGCATAATGGTATAAAAAGAACATAGACTTTGAATCTGCCAATCTTGCCTCTACTGAATACAAGCTGTCTTGTCTAGAGTAAGTTTCCTAACTTCTTTGAGCCTTGATCGCCTCACCTATCAAATGCAGAAAATGACTGCCATGTGTAATTGTGAAAATCAGGAAAACATATCTAAAGCCTATGGCCCATAGTAAATACAAATTAAATGATAACCCTTAGTGGAATTCATTGGAGCAGTAGTCATGGTGGCAGAAATGGCATCACCCTGGGTATCTCAATAGGAAGTTTACATATGAAACTTATGAATACAGAAAAATGTTTTCCTTAAACTTTTTAGTTTATAAAATAATCCAATCAAGTTTTTTTTACTGAAACACTAGTAAATGCAAAATATGGCTTCATTTAAAAATACTTTTTAATGTATCATCTATCGCAGACAACTTCTATATTCATGGATAAAATCCTAGGGAAATCCCTGTAGCAACTCTACAAGATCACTTTTTTTTTTCAAGTAATCTCTATACCCAGTGGGGGCTCAAATTCACAACCCTGAGATCAAGAGTCACATGCTCTACCCACTGAGCCAGCCAAGCACTCCCAAAGGATCATTTCTTTATCAATTCATCTTCTCCATCAGCTTACATCTTAGAGAAATGGTTCTAGTCCTTGTGGAAATCATAGGCCCCTTTGAGACTGGGATAATGAGCTCTCCCCTCAGAAGAGTCACATACATACATAAAATGTTGCACAGGGGCACCTGGCTGACTCAGTGGTTGAGCATTTGACTTTGGCTCAGGTTGTGATCCCAGGGTCCTGAACTGTGCTCTCCACAAGTGAGCCTGCTTCTCCCTCTGCCTATGTCTCTGCCTCTCTGTGTGTCTCTCATGAATAAATAAAATCTTTAAAACTAAAATAAAATGTTGCAGATTTCCTAGCGTGCGTGGTTCTGTGAATCTCATGCATGAATTCCTATGAACAGTCTGATAAACCTCTTTACCTGGTATTTCTTTAAACAAGTCTGCATATAAGAAGTCAGTATGTACCCCAAGGTATGACCTACAGACAAGAGATACCTTGCAATAAGTTCCCCAACCCCCAGGCTAATACCCTTACTGAAATGAAAGACAATAGATCCCCACTTGTCTGGGAGGGGGACTTGGCTATTCCAAGGAAGTCTTTACAAACTCTACCACAGCACTTACTCTACCATATTTTAAGCATCAACTTACTTGCATGTCTCCCATACTAAACTGAATGAAGGCAGAAAGTGTGTCTTTCATTTCTAGGATTATGCTTCATATAGTAAATATTCAATAAATGATAAATAAGCATACGGTATTTTGTAAATATAAATTATGATTTATGCTTGTCTTTGACTCAAGAAATAGAAAATTCAAGATACTGTGCAGGCAATAAAAAGATTTTAATCCAGTTCAGAACATCCCCCCAAATATCATTTCTATAACTCTACTAGGGCTAAAGAAAGTCTCTGCTTGGTTAGTCCTAGAGAACTACATTATTTGGCAATGGAGCTCTACCAAATGCACATTTCCTCATTTTCTTTGATTCTCTTCTACTCTAAGACAGTTCTAAAATATATACTACCATACACTGAAACATGTGAGCACAGACATGTACACACCACATTTAAGTGTGAGATATTCATGAAATTGTTTTGCACCCCAATCAGCCAGGATATATTGACTTGTTTCTTTTTTTTTTTTTTTTTGTTAATTCCAATGCCTTATTTTTTTACATAATAAATTTATTTTTTATTGGTGTTCAATTTGTCGACATACAGAATAACACCCAGTGCTCATCTCGTCAAGTGCCCACCTCAGTGCCCACCACCCAGTCGCCCCCACCCCCCGCCCATCTCCCTTCCACCACCCCTAGTTCGTTTCCCAGAGTTAAGAGTCTTTCATGTTCTGTCTCCCTTTCTGATATTTCCCACTCATTTTTTCTCCTTTCCCCTTTATTCCTTTTCATTATTTTTATATTCCCCAAATGAATGAGACCATATAATGTTTGTCCTTCTCCGATTGTCTTATTTCACTCAGCATAATACCCTCCAGTTCCATCCACCTCGAAGCAAATGGTGGGTATTTGTCATTTCTAATGGCTGAGTAATATTCCATTGTATACATAAACCACATCCATCGAAAGATGAATGGATAAAGAAGACTTGTTGTTTCTTATGTATGTTGCAGGTAGTGGTAATGGTGAGAAGGTGAATTAGAATATAGGGCTGTTGAAGGCAAAGCCCTTAACAGGATTTGGAATGAATACTTACAAAAAAACAAACTTGAAACAAGTTAAAGATAGATCATAGGGGGCAAACTTCAGCTATCTCTATATTATTATTGCCTTAATTGAATCATAGATAATTTAGATACCACCTTGTACCCAAACACAGCCTTTTCATTCATTTAACAAATATGGAATAAATCCTTGTGTGCCAGGCACAGTGCTAGAACCAAGGGATACAAAGATAAACCAGAAAGCCAAGGTGCCTGACTTCACAAAGAAAAGATTGTTTTTCAAGTAGAAAAGATCATTTTGTTAGAAGTGGTAATAAAGCAAAAGAGTGCCATGCTAAGCGATGCAGAGATACTACAGAAGCACTTTGCTGGAGAGAATTTATTCTAATCTGGAGCAATGGTTTCCAAGTGTGGTCCTCATACCAGCAGCAGCAGAGTTTCCTGCTGGTTTTAACAAGCCCTCTAGGTGATTCTGATTCATACCCCCACTTCAGCACAGGTAAATTGGATCACTGATATTTTAACATGTCCCCGGTGATTCTACTGTGAAGCGAGGGTTGAGATCCTGGTCCATGTGGTGAAAAGAGACCTCCCTATGGAAATGGCATTTAAGCTGAGACCCAGATGAATAGGACTCAGGAAATAAATAGTAAAAAAAAAAAAAAAAAAAAAAAGAGTTTCAAGGCAGAGAAAACTGCATGTTTAAAGGGCAGGGGGCAGAAATACATGGTGTATTTGAAGAATTTATAGAATTCAATGAGGCTGGATTATTGAGAAATTGAGGAAGACTGCTTTGAGATTAAGGTGAAGAGGTAGACTAGATGATTGAGAAAGAATTTGTAAGCTTAAAAGTTGAACTAAAAACCCATGGAAAGCCCTTGTAAGCAGCTTGATATCACCAGATCTTTGTTTTTTTTAACGATCACCCTGACTGTAGTGTAGAAATATGTTGAACACAAGAAAGATTTAATACAGGTGCTTCTAGGTAAGAATGTTTCAGTAGTCCAGGTGAGAAATGAGACTAGCGGTTGCAATGCAGTTGGAGAAAAGTAAACAGCTTCACCATTATTAAGAAATAGAGAGATGCCTGGGTGGCTCAGCGGTTGAGCATCTGCCTTCAGCTCATGGCCTGACCCCAGTCCAGGGATGGAGTCTCACATCGGGCTCCCTGCGAGGAGCTTGCTTCTCCCTCTGCCTGTGTCTCTGCCTCTCTCTATGTGTCTCCCATGAATAAATAAATAGAAATCTAGTCAGAAGAAGAAGAAGAAGAAAGAAGAAGAAGGAGAAGGAGAAGGAGAAGGAGAAGAAGAAGAAGAAGAAGAAGAAGGAGGGGGAGGAGGAGGAGGAGGAGGAGGAGGGGAAGGGGAAGGGGAAGGGGAAGGGGAAGGAGAAGAAGAAAAGAAAAGAAAAGAATTGGAGCGCCTGGATGGTACAGTTGGTTGAGCCTCTGACTCTTGGTTTCAGCTCAGGTCATAACCTCAGGGTCCTGGGATTAAGCCCCACATTGGGCTCCCAGCTCAGCACAGAGTCTGCTTGGGATCCTCTCTCCCTCTGCCCCTCCCACTCATGCTTGTTCTCTCTCTCTCTCTCTGAAAATAAATACATAAATCTTTAAAAAAGAAGAAGAAAGAAAGAAATAGAATTGACAGAACTAGGGGATTAGTAGGATGTTAGAGATCTGGGAGTTCAAGAACTCAGGGCTGACTTCCATGTTTCTGATAAGAGCAATTGGGTATATAAAGTCAAGTTCATATTTCAGCACATTCAAGGTGGAATGTACAAGTGAAAACATCTAGTAGGCTCTTTGACAAGGGATATATGAAAACATTGATGTAGAAGCAGTCTTTATCTATGGTATTGAGGCCATGGATTGGAATGGCATAACCTAAAGAGTAATTCAAGTTTGAGATGATGAGGACTTAGAACCTAACCCCTTGGGAGCACTAATGAATACAGGAGAAAGGGATAATAAAAGAAAAAACATCCAGAAAAGTGGAGGAAAACCAAGGGACCAAGTGAATGCAGTACATGAAAGCCACAGTAAGAAAAAGCTCCAGAAGCCAAGAGAAGACTACAGAACCAAATGCTGGTAAAAGTTTAAGCAAGGTAAAAACCAAATGGGTCCGCTGGATCCATGACATTAGAAGTTAATATTGACATCAACAGGAAAAATATCAGAAAGTGGAGGAGATGATTGCTTGCAGATGCTCAACTATGATAGCATAGTCAAGAAATCTGATTATAAAGAGGAGACAAATAAATTGGCACTTAGAGATAGATGTGGAATTCATCAAATACTTTTTTTTAATGCATGGTCAAGAGCAAATGTAAGAGAAGATACTGAGGAGGACAAGGATGGTAGGATAGATTACAGTACAAGGTCACCAAGAAGATGGGAAGGAGCCAGACATGAGTCCAAGAGTAGAATTTGCCTTAGGTAAGAAGGGACATCTCTTCCTTAAACACTCATCCCCAGGTGAGACATCACAATGGGGCATACACATCTGTATTTCCTTTGATTCCATGTTTTCATTAGGAGAGGGATTATAAACCCTGGAATACTTACAAACACTATTGTTACAATTATGATGGGTACGGCTGAGAGTGAATTTTATTTGGAGCTTTCAGTGGATCAATGAGCTTCAATGTACATTCTCAGACAAGTCCCTGAGAAGGTATGAACAGGCACCGGGTCAGGCCAACAAGCTAGTAATCAACTTGGCCCAAAAAAAAAAAAAAAAAAAAAATCAACTTGGCCCAAGTGTGCCCAGGACTTTCCCTGTTTTAGCGCCGAAATCTCTGTGTCCCAGAAAACCACACAGTCCCAGCAAACTGGAACAAGTGGCCAAACTAGATCTGGTTCAAAGGCATCTTCTTTGAATGTCTGCAATATGTTACTTTTCCATTATAAGTCAATTAGCCTCTCAAATAATAAATTATCAAACTTAACTTTTTATATTTTTAACCCAAACGAAACCTTAGAGTTTGCTTCTTAAGGGTAAAGAAAAACTCCTTTTTATTCCCTTCATACACTCTGTAAGAGGCAATGCTAACGACATAATTCATTTACTCTATTTGCAATCTCATTTTATAAGAACCTAGAATGTCCTGGAGTATAAGTCCAGCTATGGATCTGCTGAAATTTTTTGCCCTTTTAAGAAGACTAAATGATTATGCAATGCAAACTAAAAGAAAACAAATTGATCCACAAAAGAAAGAGAATATTTTATTCAGCCCTTAATAATTCAATTTTTTGCTTGTTTTGCTAACTGGATGGGCTCAGGAGGAATAAATTACATTAGATACATAAATACTCAAATATAGAATGATTCAGCATTTTCATTAGTACACAGTATAATCCAGAAGGAACCTGAAGTTAGGTTACTAATAAACCTAATGATTGTTGGGGGATAGGGAAGAAGCAGAACATTTTAAATAGAAGAACAGACTTAAATTCATGTAATTCAACCTACAAATAATTAGCTAAAATAAGATGCTTCTACAAATATAAGTTGCTAAATTCACACACTTAGCATAAATTGCTAAATGATAATTTTACCATAAAATAACGGTCTCAATAGGAGACATTATGCACAAAGCTTAGTGTTTTTCAGAAGTACTAATGTACTTAATATTTCTTAAGTAATACATTTGTTTTTCCAGTTTCATTAAGTATAATTGACATATAATATTGTATAAGCTTAAGGTGTATTATGTGTTGATTTGATAACACTTCTCTATTGCTAAGTGATTGCCATGTAGCTTTAGCTAACACCTCTACCTCGTTACATAATTAGCATTTCTTTTTTTGTAGTGAGAACATTGAAGATCGATTCTCTTTAAATTTTTCTTTTTAAAGATTTTGTGTATTTACTTGAGAGAGAGAGAAAGAGAAAATGAGAGAGCACAAGTAGGGTGAGAGATAGAGGGAGAGGGAGAAGCAGGTTCCCCACTGAGCAGGGAGCCAGACATGGGACTTGATCCCAGGACCTTAGAATCATGACCTGAGCCAAAGGCAGATGCTTAACCAACTGAGCCACCCAGGCACACCCTCTCTTAAAAATGTTCAGGCATATAATATTGTTAACTATATTCACCATACTGTACATTAGATCTTCCAAACCTATGTGTGTGCATGCACACACACACACACACACACACACACACACACACTCCACATCTATTCATTTATCCATGAATGGGCACTGATGTTGTTTCCCTATCTTGGCTATTGTCAACGATGCTGCAGTGAACATGACAGTGCACACATCTCTTTGATATACTGTCTTCATCCCTTTCAATATGCACCCAGGAGTGGGATTGCTGGATCATAGGGTAGCTCTAGGTTTAATTTTTTGAGGAACCTCCATGCTGTTTTCCACAGTGGCTGCACCAAGTTACATTCCCACCAATAGTGCACACGAGTTCTCTTTTCTCCACATCCTCACCAACACTTGTTATTTCTCGTCTTTTTGATGAGAGCCCTTCTAACAGGTGGGAGGGGATAGTTCACTGTGGTTCTGATTTGCATGTCCCCAACGATGAGTGGCATCGAGCCCCTTTTCATGCACCTGTTGCCGTCTGTATGTCTTTTCAGTTCCTCTGCCCATTTTTTTAATCAGATTGTTTTTAGGTTTTTGTTCTGGTTTTTGCTGAATTGTATGAGCTCTTATCAGATATTATACATATTTTGCAAACATATCATCCCATAAATTGCTTTTTTCATTTTGTTGAATTTTGTTGCCACTCAGAAGCTTCCTAGTTTAATGTACTTCCACATAATAATTTTTGCTTTTGTTGCTCATGTTTTCAATGTCATATCCAGAAAATCATTGCCACGAGCAACAACAAGGAGTTTCCCTCTATGTTTTCTTCTACTAGTTTTATGGTTTTAGGTCTTACATTTAAGTCTTTAATCCATCTCAAGTGTGTAAGATAGGGGTCCAATTTCATTCTTCTGCACATGGATAACCAGTTTTCTCAACTCCATTTATTGAAAAGCTGATCATTTTCCAATTATTATGGACTCCCTTGTGAAATATTAGTTGTCTGTACATGTAAGGGTTTATTTCTGAATTCCCTATTCTGTTCCATTGGTCTTTATGTCTGTTATATGCCCAGACCCTACTGTTTCAATTACTACAGTTTAGTATAGTTATAAATTGGGAAGTTTAATGCAATCGCCTTTGTTATGCTTTCTCGGGATTGTGCCTTGGCTATTCGGGTCTTTTGCGGTTTCATGCAAATTTTAGGCTTTTTTTTTTCTCTTTCTGTTGCAATTTTGATATGGATTTGCACTGAATCTATAGATGGCTTTGAAGAGTATGGTCATTTTAACCATAACAGTATTAACAGTATTAATTCTTCTGATCCCTGAACACAGGATATCTTTCCATTTCGTTGTCTCATCTTTTATCAAAGTCTTAGAGTTTTCAGTGTAAAGATCCTTCACCTCTTAGGTAAATTTATTCCTGAGCATTTTATTGGTTTTCGTATTATTGTGAACGGGATTCTTTTATTTCTTTTCATAGATTTGTTGTTAATATATAGAAATGCAACTGATTTCTGGAAGCTGATTTTGTATCCAACAACTTTACTAAAATTGTTAACAGTCCTGGTTTTGTTTTGTTTTTTGTTTTGTTTTGTTTCGTTTTGTTTTTTTTGAGGGACTCTTTAGGATTTTCTATATATATATCATATGCAAACATAGATAACTTTGTTTCTTCCTATCCAAGAATGCTTTATTTATTTATTTATTTATGCCTGATTGGTCTAGCTAGGACTTCCAGTACTATACTGAATAGGAGTGGTGAGAATGGACATCTTTGTTTTATTCCTGAGCTTAGAGGAAAAACTATCAATCAGCCTTTCACTGTTCAGTATGATGTTAGCTATGGACCAGTCATATATGGGCTTTATTATGTTGAAGTACATTCCTGCTTTACCTAATTTATTGAGAGTTTTTATCATAAAAGGATGTTACATTTTGTCACTTCTGTGTATATTGAAATTATAATATGCTTTTTTTTTCTTTCATCTCATTACTGTGGTATATCACATTGATTGATTAGTGTATGTTGAACCCCAAGGATAAATCCTTGCACCCCAAGGATAAATCCCACTTGATCATGTGCTTTATTTTTTAAGATTTTATTTATTTATTTATTTATTTATTTATTTATTTATTTATTTATTGAGATAGAGAGTATGCATGAGTGGGGGGAGGGACAGAGGGAAAGAGAATCTCAGGCAGACTCTGCACTGAGTGCTGAGCCTGACACAAGACTTGATCCCATGACCCTGAGATGATGACATGAGCTCAAATCAAGAGTTGGAAGCTTAACAGACTGAGCCACCCAGGCACCCTGAAACTGCACTTTTTTTTTTTTTTTAATTTTTTATTTATTTATTTATGATAGTCACAGAGAGAGAGAGAGAGAGAGAGAGAGAGAGAGGCAGAGACATAGGCAGAGGGAGAAGCAGGCTCCATGCACCGGGAGCCTGATGTGGGATTCGATCCCGGGTCTCCAGGATCGCGCCCTGGGCCAAAGGCAGGCGCCAAACCGCTGCGCCACCCAGGGATCCCGAAACTGCACTTTTAATGTGCTGCTTAATTCAATTTGCTAATATTTTGTTGACGATTTTTCCATCTATATTCATTGGGGATTTTGGCCTGTAGTTTGTTTGTTTTCTCCTTGTAGTGCCCTTACCTGGCTTTGGTATCAAGGTAATGCTGGCCTCATAAAATGAGTTTGGGTGGCACCTGGCTGGCACAGTTGGTAGAGTATATGACTCTTGAGCTCAGGTCATGTGTTTAAGCCACATGTTGGGTGTAGAGATTACTTAAATATAAAATCTTCTTTAAAATGAGTTTGATGGAAAAAATTTTTTTAAAAAATGAGTTTGATGGGATGCCTGGGTGGCTCAGAGGTTGAGCATCTGCCTTTGGCTCAGGTCATGATCCCGGAGTCCCAGGATCGAGTCCTGCATCAGGCTTCCTGCATGGAGCCTGCTTCTCCCTCTGCCTATGTCTCTGCCTCTCTCTTTGTCTCTCATGACTAAATAAATAAAATCTTTTAAAAAATTAAAATAAATAATAAGTAAAATAAGTTTGAAAGTGTTCACTGCTCTTCAATCTTTGGAAGAGTTTGAGAAGAAGAATTGGTGTTAATTCTTCTTTAAATGTTGGTAGAATTCGCCAGTGAAACCATCTGATTTTGGGCTTTTCTTTGCCAGGAGGTCTTTGATTATGAATTCAATGTCCTTATTGGTCTGTCCGAATTTTCTATTTCTTCATGATTTGGTTTGGTCCAATGTTTGTTTCTAGGAATTTATCAATTTCTTCTAGGTTTTCCAATTTGTTTGCATGTAACTTTTCATAATAATCTCTGATGATCCTTTGCATATCTGTGTTATCTGCTATAAAGTCTTCTCTTTTGTTTCTGAATTTATTTGAGTCTTCTTTTTCTCTTAGTAGCTAAAAGTTTGTCAGTTTTACTTATCCTTTCAAAAAATCAGCTTTTAGTTTATTGATATTTGTCCTTGTTTTTCGGGTCTCTATTTCATTGATTTCTGCTTTGATCTTCATTATTTTCTTCCTTTTGCTCACTTTAAGCTCAGTTTGTTCCTTTTTTTTCTCCCCTCTAGTTCCTTGAGGTATAAAATTGGGTTATTGACTTGTGATCTTTCTTTTTTCTTAATGTAGACACTGATTGCTATAAGCTTCCCTCATAGAACTGCTTTGGCTACATCCCGTAAGTTTTGGCATGTTGTGTTTCCATTTTCCTTCATTGTAAGATTTTTTAAGTTTTCCTTTTGATTTTTTTTTACCCATTAGTTTTCAGGAATATGTTGTTTAATTGCCACATATTTGTGAATGTTCCAGCTTTCCTTCTGTTTTGATTTCTAGTTTCATACCATTGTGGTTGGAAAAGGTACTTATTATGATTTCAACCTTCTTAAATTTGGCAAAACTTATTTTGTGATCTATCATATGATCTCTCCTAGACAATATTCTATGTGCACTTGAGAAGAATATGTATTCCATCTGTTGGATAGAATGTTCTATACATGTTTGTTAGGTGGATTTGGTCTAAAGTATGGTTCAAGTTCAATGTTTCCTTGTTAATTTTCTGTCTCACTGATCTATTTTTAAGTGGGGTATTGGAGTCCTTTACTATTATTATATTATGTCTATTTCCTCCCTCAGATCTTTTAGTATTTGCTAAATATATTTAGGTGCTCTGATTTTGGATGCATATATATTTATGACTGTTACATCTTCTTTTTTAAAAAAGATTTATTTATTCATGAGAGACAGAGTGAAAGAGGCAGAGACATAGGCAGAGGCTCCTGCAGGGAGCCTGATGCAAGACTCAATCCTGGACCCCAGGATCATGCCCTGAGCCAAAGGCAGACACTCAACTGCTGAGCCACCCAGGAGTCTCTGTTACATCTTCTTGATGAATAACCTCTTTACCATTATATAATGTGCCCAAACTCCTATGCCCCAACAATGTGCCAAAACTTCTCTCATCACCTGGACTTCCAAAACCACTCTCCCATCCATGGGTGATGATCTGAGACAGTGCTTCCCAAGGGCTCTTGGACCATGGCTGAGAGAGGCTGGAGCTGATTCATGGGCCACTACACCAAGGTCTATATACCTATTACCCTGATATACAGGGTGCTGAGTCTCCTCCTGGTTCCTTTGGCCTATGGTGGTGAATCTCACAACTCCCACAAAGGTACTTTTGTCTCTCAATATATTTCTAACCTACTGAGTACTTCTTTTTTAAAAGATTTTATTTATTTGAGAGAGAGAGAGAGAGAGAGAGAGCATACAAACAAGAGAGCACAAATGGGGAGCAACAAAGGGAGAGGGAGAAGCAGACTCCCCACTGAGGAAGGAGCCCCAACAAGGGGCTCAGTGCTGCAACTCTAACTGAGCCACCCAGGCACCCCCCTACTGAGTACTTCTAATGTAATAATACATCTGCGTCATTTAATGCTCATTATTTCCAAAATACTAAGACGCTCAGATGGAAACTACTGTCAAAAGAAGAAAACACAATATGTTAACTTTCTTCATCATTCACAGTTAACTTGATTACACACACTACTTGGCTATTTCCTTCTTCTCACTCTTGAATTCCTGTTGAAAACTGATAGTAAATAACCCAGAGTAAAATGGGAAGAAGGGGAGTTTTGACACCATATTCACCCCTGAAACTTCTCTTACCATGACACAAAAACTGATCTCACTGTTGACAAACACAAAGTCAGGGATATTAGATATATTAGATATCAATCTATAAATCATAATCTTTATAGTATGCATTCCAAAATAAAACTAGGAGCTAGCAGACTTACAACCTTGAAAAAAACGACTGGAACTAAAAGGTCACTATAGGGAAAGGAGAAATCTTTGTCAAGTAGGTATAACTGGTATTGAGAAATTAGGTTGGAATTTTATCCCCATCAATTCTCAGAGACCTAAGCATCAATAGTATTAATGGAAAATAAAATTATTTTATTAGCTGCCCTGTTCTCCCTCAATCCAGCTCAGCAACAGCTCAGCTTTAAAAGGAATGTATTTACCTTCCTGCATTCTCTTGCTAAACTCTCATAATCCCCAGGGGATGTATGGTGGAATTTGGTATGCTCAGAAATAAAAGCATATTGTGTAGCCATCATAGATATATTGTCATTGTTATTATGCTTTCTGGGTTCTCAGAGTATGTTGACATCTACATTATCATCCTAGTTCCCCAAATTGTCTACAATAGCTAAAATAGGAATGGTTTCAAATTAGTTCTTTGAGATTATCCCAATACTGTTCCCTTCCCTAACAGAGCTACAGAAATAGAACACATGCCCCACTGATACTAGAAATCACAATTCCAAAAAACAGTAGTTACTCAGAGAGACAGAGTGTAAGTTAAGACAGTGGTGCCCAATCCAGGTCACACCCTAGAATCACAAAAGAGTGCTTTTGAAGAACAACACTTGGCCCTTTTTTTTTTTTTTTTCTAAACTAATAAAATCAGGATCCCTGGGGGTAGGGCCCAGGCAGTAGTATATTTAAATAATTCCCTAGACAATTTTAATGGGTACCCAAGGTTCATTAAGAATTAGGTTTGACTGCATATAAAAGAAAAAAATAGCAATATCTTAAGACAGAGGGCTTTCTTTTGGGGCACGTGGGTGGTTCAGTTAAGCATCTGCCTTTGGCTCAGGTCATGATCTTGGAGTCCTGGGATTGAGGACTGCTCAGTGGGAAGCCTGCTGCTCCCTCTCCCTCTGCTGCTCCTCCTGCTTATGCACTCTCTCTCTCTCTGTCAAATAAACAAAATCTTTTTTTAAAAGGTGCTTTTTTTTTTCTCTTTCATACTAAAAAATGAGTTTTTGAAAGTCTTCCCATACTAACGCATGTATTACACCTTGAGTCATCCAGGACCTGGGCTCATTCTTGTCTCCTTGCTCTACAATCTTGTGTTGGGGTGTTGCTTTAGAGATCACTTCCTAGTCCAACATGGCTGCTGGACTTCCAGCCATCACATTCAAGACTAGAAGGAGGAAGGAAAGAGAAAGAACAAAAGAATGCAAATTTGTTCCCTTTCTGGAAGTTTCCAAATACTTATAATCTATTGGCTGGAACATAATCATATGGCCACACTTGGCTGCAATGGAGGCAGGCAGGCATAGTTTTTCACAGGGCTAAGGTTCTATTGCTAAAAAAGAAGTTGAAGGTGGAACTTGGGAAGGCAACTTGTAGTCTCTGCCACAGATGAATAAAACAGCAACTTAGCTCGGGCCCCCTCCATTCCATCTTGCTCTCTTTTTGCTTGAATGAACCTCATTGTTGTATGGTGTCCCAACTGTTACTGGCCTCAGAAAACAAAAGTGACAAGAATCATGAAGTTCTAAAACTCAACACCATTGTCTTCTGCCATGGTTGAATAAACTGAAGCCACCTGAGCAGGATGCACTAGCAGAATCTGTTGTCTAAAATGTCACAATGGACGCAGTTAGCTTCACAGACTGGGTTTAAGATCAAGGGACACGCATTCAGTGCACAATACCCATCTCATACCCCTTCTGGGTAAGGTACACATCAAGCCAGGTCTTTCTTAACATAACCCTAGGCTGAGAATAGAGACTGAGATTCTTCTATATCACATTGAATAGCAGGTTTACGAAGAGGTAGTCACTCTTGAAATATAAATCACCCAATTTTCTTGCATATATTTGACCCTGAGGCCATTCTTATAGAGTTTGTGTGTGATCAAGCAGCTAAAGCAAGATGCTTTTCAATAATGGGCAGAGCCATGTTGCACAGAAAGTAGGTTACCACAAACCTCCTATTTTAGGGTCCCACTACCTACTTTGTGTAGCTTGCCCTGAAACTCCTCTCTCTATCCCATACCTTTAGGCACCCAATGGCCTCATGCTGCCTGCAGTTTTAGGGCACTAATCATTGCATTCTCATTGCAAAGTGGCTGATTCCAAATTTCCCACCCCTAACTGCCAATTTTTCAAACCATCCAAGAGGACCTATGCTATTGCCTCACAGTGGTGATGGCAGTGTTAGCTAAGACAAATTGAATAGCATAACCAACCGTTACCCCTCCTAGTTAATGTCTGGTGAAAATGTGTATCTATCTGAGACTCCATTAAAGAGTTTTATGGGCTGGGACACCTGGGTGGCTCAGTGATTGAGCATCTCCCTTCAGCTCAGGTCGTGATCCTGGGGTTCTGGGATGGAGTCCCACATCAGGCTCCCCACAAGAGCCTCTCCCTCTGCCTATGTGTCTGTCTCTGTGTGTGTGTGTCTCTCATGGATAAATAAATAAAATCTGTTAAAAAAAAAAACAGGAGTGTTACAGGTTGAATTGTGTCCCCCCCCAAATTCATATGTTAACATCTTAACCCCCAATACCTCAGAGTGTGACTATGTTTGAGGATAGGATCTTGAAAAAGGTAATTCAGTTGAAATGAGGTCATTAGGGCAGGTCCTAATTGAATATGATTAGTGTCCTTATAAGAAGAGGAGATTAAGGGGCACCTGGTGGCTCAGTCAGTTAAGCATCTTCCTTCAGCTCAGGTCATGATCTCAGGGTCCTGGGATTGAGCCCCACATCAGTTTCCCTACTCAGCTGGGAAGTCTGCTTCTCTCTCTCCCTCCACCCTTCCTCACTCTTTGTGCTCTCCCTCTCTCTCAAATAAACAAATAAAATCCTTTAAAAAAGAAGAAGAGATGAAAACAAGATATGTACAGAGAGACCATGTGAAGACAGGGAGAAGATGGTCATCCAGAACCAAGGAGAGAGGCTTCAAAAGGAAATCAAGCTTGTTGACATCTTGATTTCAGACTTCTAGCCTCCAGAACTGAGAAATTAAATTTCTGTTGTTTAAGCCGCCCACTCTGTGGTACTTTGCCATGGCAGCTTTAGCAAACAAATACAAGGATAATTAAGTATTTCAAAATGGCACCAATTTTTGGATCGATGTTCAGCCCCACTGGATCCAGACCAGTTCAGCAGTTACCTTCTTTGCCAGCAGGCAGGCCTACACCCAGTCAATTGCAAAGTATTATATTTTGTATGACCATTAAAAAAACAAACAAACAAAAAACAGGCTGGCTCAGTCAGAAGAGCCTGTGATTCTTAATTTTGGGGTCATGAGTTTGAGCCATGTTGGATAGTAGGATTTACTTTTAAAAAAAAATTCTATAATTTGGGACGCTTGGGTGGCTCAGTGGTTGAGCATCTGCCTTCAGCTTAGGTCATGATTCCGGGTCCTGGGATCGAGTTCCACATCAGACTCCCCACAGGGAGCCTGCTTCTCCCTCTGCCTATGTCTCTGCCTTTCTCTCTGTGTCTCTCATGAATAAATAAGTAAAATCTTTGCAAAAGAAATCTATACATTGAGCAACAAAAAGAAAGCAGTACTGGATTCTAGCACAAGCATTAAAAAGTCATTCATGAGTTCACACCAATATAAATAGATGATTGAAAACATGACTGATGGAGAATAATCTAATCTCTCATGAAGAATTCCAGATAATCGAGGTAGATACTCCACCCTCAAGGAAATGGAGCATAACTCCTTGCTCCGTAAGTGTGGACAACATATAGTAATTTCTTTCAAAAGAGCACTTTAGGAAAAGGGGAAGAACAGAGTAACTTTAAAGTGGAGAATCCTTGCAAACACTACCTCAGCCAGGTAATCAAGGCCCACATCAACAGTGACAAGCCATACTGATCATATGTCCTGTTGATATGATATAATGAGAGCGACATTTTACTTCTGTGGCCATCTTCCTAAAAGCCCATAATGCCAGTGTAATTATGAGAAAGACATCTGACAAATCCCAAATCCCAACTGAGGGACAGTTTTAAAATACCTGCCAGTTCAGTCCTCCAAACTGTCAAGGTCATCAAAAACAAGGAAAGCCTGAGAAACTTCGCCAGGAGGAGCCTAAGGAGAGATGATGACTAAATGTAATATTGTATCTTGGATGGGATCCCAGAACAGAAAAAAAAAAAAAAAAAAAAAAGCATAGGAGGTAAAAACTAAGAAGTCTGGATAAAGTATGAACTTTAATTAATTCAAAAAAACAGTAGTAAGAATCTACAGACAAATGTGCCCGATAGAATTTCAACAAGTCGGATTCCTTTCTTCCCCATTGCAAAGACTCTCAGAAATTGCTGGAGTCCTGGCTGGCTGCAAAGCCAGTGGAGCAAGCATGCTCATGCATACTTGGAAAGGAGGAGGGTTCATTGTAGTGTGTGGGCCAGAAAGGATATAAGCCCCACACAGTTATCTGAGACAACTTGTAATGGGTGTCAATGCTGAAATTAAAAGGGAGCATAGGACAAAAAGGTAGGTCACCTGAAGAAGGCCAACTGGCCACCCATTCAGTGACATTCCCTTGGTGAGTTCGCCTCTGCCCTGAGTCAGCTCTCAGCCCATACAAGTTCAGCAACATCACTATCTTGAAGTTGATCAAACTCAAGGGCGTTGACTCATCCTAACTAAACATCAGTGAATTTGATATAGGAAAACAAAATGCCACCTTGTCAGGCAAACCCAACACACTGGGCTTGATGGGGAGGGGCCTGAGAGTCTGCATTTCTATCAAGGTCCCAGGTAAGGCCAATGCTGTTGGCTCATGGACCATATTCTGTGAGGGTGCAGACAAGCTATACGGGAAACCAAACTATCAGAATTTATTGGTAAGCTAAAATGAATGAGAACACAAAAGAGGCTGACCACTTATCGCTTTAATGCCATCAGATTTTGTTGCCTGAGACATCCATTCCCACAATAGAGACAAACCTACTAGGAGTACCTGGTGGTTGCCTATCCTTGGCACCTCAGCCTTTCCTCTGACGGGGCGTGTATGGGTACCACCTATCTGCACCTCCAGAGACTCTTCTTATCTACATTTCCACACTTCATCTCCTCCTCCTTTACCTCTGATGGGAGTAAGAGATTCTTGATAGATGCAAATAAAATGCCTGCAATTACTTTATGAAGTGGTTTTGCAGACCTGGGTGTCATTCCCTCCACAGGAACCTGTAAAATCTCTGCACTGAGCTGGTATATACATATTTCCTAGTTAGCTCTCTAAAGAAATTGTTCTTTCTTTTAGTCTTAATGGGAAAGGGGGAGACACTACATTTACGCTGTGGTGGCAATAGAAAGATTCTCATTCCTAAGCTATTTATGGAGCCACGGACAAGCGCCAAGCACGTGTGAAGCCCTGGGGATGCAGTGGTGAGCAAAAGCAGACAAGATTGCAGCCCTCGTGCCAGGTGGCCATCTGAGAAAAGCAGCACGCTTTGTCGTTACAACAGCTACATGAAACATTTAATCTTACAAACTTCTACTTTCTCCTTTTACCCAGCTTCAGCTTCTTTAGACCCGTGGTTTAAGAGCCTTGAGAACACAGGCACTCTCTGCCAAACTACAAACTGCCCAACCAGTCAACTGCATTGGGCAGCACTTTTTCCTGGTTTCCACATCTGGCCTGTCACGTTCATGTGACCATGCAAAAACCCAAAAATAACTCCCATAAATTTCCACTGGGTCAAATCAAAGCACTTCAAAACTGAGACAACTATCCAGAAACCCTATGCCAACCAAAGGCAAGCAGGTAATGAGTTTATGTGCGGTATTTGAATAAGCAAGTTTCTAACAGATTGGTTTCGCAGGAAAGGAAGTAACAATTCCATTTCATCCATTCTGCCACTTTCACACAGCCCTACTTAGGGAAACCACTGGGTGTTTCTCAAAGCCTAGCATGCAAAAGAATCATCTGGAAGGTCTGTTTAGAATGCAAATTTCAGGGGCACCTGGGTGGTTCAGTTGCCTAAGCATCTGCCTTAGGCTCTGATCCTGATCTCAGGGTGCTGGGATTGAGTCCCACAGGCTCCCTTTTCAGTGGGCAGTCTGCTTCTTCCTCCCTCCCCTCCCCGGTCATGCTCTCTTTCTCAAACAAATAAATAAAATCTTAAAAAAAAAAAAAAAAAAGAATGCAAATTCCAGGGTCTCACTCCCCCTATTCTCACTCTCACCCCACCTCCTCCTACCAGAGAAATGGATTCAGCAGGTTGGGGCTGAGGTTTATACACCTGTATTTCTAACACACACCCCAAATGATCCTGACAAATACTGGTGTATGTCTGATTCTCTATTTTAGTGGATTTCAACCCTGTCTCACATTCAATTTCTGTGAGAGGATTTTAAAAATAAAAAAGTCCTCCTGCCTATACACCAAGACCCCAAAACAATCAAATCAGAAAGTCCAGTGTCTGAGACACAGACGTCAATGTTTTCTCAAGCTTTCTGGGTGACAAATGTTTAGTGTTTCCAGGTGATACTATTTATCTGGGTTGTTAAACATCAGATTCCAAGCTCCTCCCCGAAGTTTCTGATTCAGTAGGTCTGTCTGTGGCAAGGCCTTCAAGCCTGCCTAACAAGTGCCCCGGGTGATTTTTATAATGGGGTTTTAGAAACGAGTCTATCTTACTTAGCTGAGTCAGAAACCTCCATTCCCAGCAAGGCTGCTCCAGTGGACCTTTAGACTACAGTTTCACAGCCCACATGCCATGCATCTAGTGGCCTGGGTTTTCCCAAAGAGAAAGAGAGGAACTCATCTCACCTAATGCTTCGTAGTGATAAAAACCCACTGCTTTATACCACAGCAGCCTCCTTTGCCCCACTTCTATTGCTAATATAACTGGGTATTTCTCCCATTACTGAGCACTATATACCGTTACTGAGCACTAGGTACCAGGCATGTGGTCTTAACAGCACCTAATGTATTACCTAATTTAATCTTCATAGCAATGATATGAATTACTGCTAATCTTTCAGTAAGGAAACCAAGGCCCAGAAGTTAAGCAAATAGCCTAAACTCCCAAAGCCACCTAGAGGGTGTAAATCTGGACCCAAGCAGCAGGGGACCAAGGTCCACTCTCTCACCCATAATGCTGTAATGGTGCTCACCAAACAAGAGTTTGAAGAGTCTACTTGCACATCACTTGCTGCCAGCAAAAGAACGCAGAAAGGATTAAATCAAGGAAGCTAATGCTTATTGAATCCCCAAGTGCTAGGCTCAAGGCTTTACGTATATTATTGCATCTAGTTCAAGAATCATATAAAATCTTTATCGTCATGGACATACTATACTGCTCACTCAGTAATGGGAAGAGTTAACAGTTGAGGAGCATCATGCAAAAAAACCAAATAAAGCAGCCAAAGAACCCTTCCAAGTGGATTTGGCAGGCTGCATCCTGAAGAAAGAGCCA
This sequence comes from Canis lupus baileyi, assembly GCF_048164855.1. Lineage (NCBI taxonomy): Eukaryota > Metazoa > Chordata > Mammalia > Carnivora > Canidae > Canis > Canis lupus. The sequence goes on from NC_132874.1 coordinate 9,422,427, forward strand.
ACCGTGGGGGTACGTGTTGAGCGAGAGGAGTGTGAGCGGAGGGTGACCACGGCTGGCTGCAGGAGGGCTCGTGATGGAGGCAGAAGCGTGGGCAGCTCTGGCTCAGAGACAGGACAGGGCTTCCTGAAGTCTTGGGAAGGGACAGGAGTTCCATTCAGACATTCTGCTTCACAGGGCAGCTCTGAACAAGTCAAGACAAATGGTGAGGTCCGCCCACTTCGAGAACTGACATGACACGACACTGCCTTTAAAGATAAGCTGATGTTTCCCACTCTTGCAGGAAAATGCAAGAGCAATCTTTCTGGCCTGCCTCGGATTATTCCCTGAGTCACGATACAGGACGGGGAAAGCGGTACAATCCAAAGCCTTTAACTTTAAGCATTTAACAAGTGGCACACGCTGCCTGTGTCTTTAGGGGAAATACTGGTGAGTGGCTGCTGAGCACCACCTTTGTCCTCTTTCCATTTAGGAATGTCACCTGATGCCAATCCCAAGCAGCACATCTGTCTAAGTGATGTGAGAAACGAAGGCAGGAGAAAACTTATTAAATTTCCTTTCTACCTACAGCCCATTGACATGTCCTTGAAATAAGCAGAGTGACCTTCCTCTGGGAGCTCAGCTGCCTCGATGTTGACACTTTGCTAAGGACAAAAGGCAATCTTAGTCCAAACCCCAGGATCCTGTAAATCTACTTTAACATATAAAAATTCCTTTGGAAACTTCTTTCATCTCTGTTCCCCAAGATACATGTTGGCAATCAACCCCCAAGCATATGACCCACTGATAACACACCTGAAGGGTCTCTTGAGTAAGGTTTTATTAGATGGTAATAAATGATCTTTTCCTAACAATAGCCAGCCCCCAAGGTCTTGAAAACCTTGCTTCCAAACTTCCTTAGAGACCTACACTCTCCCCAACCCCCTCACAACTTGAAAGTATATAACGGGCCACTCCTCATGACCCCAGTGCAGCTCCTTCTGCCCATGGGTCCTGTCTCCATGCTTTAATAAAACCACCTTTTTGCACCGAATGTGTCTTAAGAATTCTTTCTTGGCCATTGGCTTTGAGCCCGAACATCTTTCCTGCAACCTAAGAAGAGCCACAAGGAAATGTGTGTGGCTTCCAGGGATCCAGATATCCAGTGCTATTTGCTAGATCACAAGACACACACTGAGGTCTTGACAGTATTGGAACTCTATGCTGAACAGCTGGACAGAAAGGACCTAAAAGCAACCAGAGACTTAAAGGCACACACAAGTTCCAGAGAGGCTGAAAATGAGGTCTAAGGAGGTTTCTAGAACATGAGCTCTTCAGTCTTTTCACATGGGCTGCCGACAGCTCTGAGCCCAAAGACATTAACTGGAACGGTAAAGTAGGCACAATTCTGCAAGTGAATGCATCCCACTCTTAACTGAAGCAGGGATGGAAATGCTAGGGTTTCCATGAGAGGTGGGTTCCCATTCAAGGCCAAGAACAAGTGAGTTACATATGAGAGTCACAAAATCCCAGGAGGGAGGAGCATAGATAAGGCAACAAAGGGTAATAAAGCCCACAAGAAGATCCAATGAACAAAAGGAAGCAATGCAATGATTTTCATTGAAGGCAATAAATAATAATAAATGAATATTTAAGATTGTTCTATACTTCTTTCCTTCCTCACTGACCTCTTACCATGATTTATCAGCAAGTTGCAACACAAGCACTACCAACAGAAAAGGAATAAAGGGGGGGGGGGCGATAAAGCTTGACTGAAACTGATGGAGGAGTTTATTATTTTTCAAACATTCCACTATGTGTTTTATTTCCCCGGGCATGTAGGGCTGAGTGTATATATATATATCAAGCAAACCAGAATTAATGGTTCAAGTCTTTTGTGTTGTGGGGTTTTTTTGTTTGTTTTGTTTTGTTTTACCTGCTGAATCCAAGAAATAATAGCTGACAGCATTTATAATTTAGCATCGTTTCAAGGCGGACTACACTCACGTTTCCCATGTTTCATATGTTGCATCTAAAACCCACACATACGGTTTCCCCTGGGCACACTGTAAGGCCATAATCTCCTTTACGTGCCCTCCTGATAATGATTTCTCCATTGGCAAACAAAGCAATACCTGCTTGCAACCCACTGAACCTTCAAAGCTAGCCACACCACCAAGTGTTTGGTACATCCTCAGACATACCAGATGAAAAACAAGCGTATTTTTTTCCAAGAATTATTTGTGTATGCCTCTGAGCAACAAACATAGTGAATACCCCCCCACACCCACCCTCACCCCCACCCCCAGGACCAAATGTTTTGAAAATACCTATTAGCTTAAGGAAATGACAAATTATATAAAGCCCTAGGAGAACAAATTGCACTGAGTATTTTACTGATCTCTTTGTCTATGTCTCACTTAACCATGACAACCACGAGGATGGGGGAACTTTGTCTAGTCTTTTCCCCCCTGCTCTGCCTCATATATTCTGCATGGAACAGAACAAAGGCTCAGTAAACATCGGTGGGAATGGGAGCTGCCTAAGGTAAAAACAAAATTATATGCATTTGTGAACCGTCTTTGCCTAAAACCACAAATAAGATAGGACTTTGATGAGCCCCTGGAGCACACACTTACATGTCTTTCTACAGTCACAGTCATCTGGCGTTTATACCTTATTTAGTTGAAAGGAAGACACAGAGGAGAGCCATCTGACTTAATGACACTCACCTAGGAAACCCTGGAGCGGTGCGTGGCATTAGAATTCCCATGGATTATCGCGGAGTAATGTATAGTCTCCTAGGAAATGTTCTGGCCTTTCTCAGATGCATTTCTCTCATCTATTTGACAGGATTACCTTAAATATTCCTATGGAAACTAAAGATGCTGATAACTGCTAACACTTACTGTGTATCTGCTATTTGCTACAACTGTACTAAAAAATATGGACATAATATTCTCTATATTTATGTTATATAAATATACAATCTCATGTAATCCTCGCAACAACTCAATGATTATTAGTCCCATTCTACAGATGAGGACATTTAGGCATTTAGCTAGTTGGTCCAGGTCACACAAGTAGCAACCACAAAAACCAGGACTAAAATGCAGGTAGTTTGGCTCTAAAGCTAGTACCCCAGCCCACTGTGCCAGATGGGCATCTATGGACCTAGATCGTCTCTAGGCACAGGAAAAGAAAGTGGCAATATTCATTCTTGCCCCTCAGGAGAGGAGCTGGGTATCTGGGATTCTAAAGGAATACTCTCTCACTAATATATCCTTATGTGTCCCTCAAACTTTATGAATATATTCCCTATTCAGAAAAACACTAAAGGGTCTTTTGAAAAGTGAAATTGGTAATGGGGTTGACAAAAATCAGTAGTAATACTCTATCCCTTATGTAAAGAGTTGGGGGAGTATTGTTTCCATGATTTAGCACTAAAAGCATTATGAAATCTTATAATCACACAAAGACCCATCCAGGTGCCTGCTTAATACATGCTGAAGTTTCTAATATAATCATTACATTGGTTCTTTTTGTTTCCTGTTTTCCACTTATAAAGGTTTCATCGACTGTGCCAGGAGGGTTTCCACCTTAGGGCCTTTGCACTTGCCATTTACCCTACCACGAGCCTTTCTCTCCCTTTTATTCAGAGGCTCCTCCCTTACCTGCCTCCTTCAGGTCCATGCTTAAATATCATCTCAATCACACTCTTCAAAAAACTGCAATCCCTTTACTTTTTCCCCACAGCACAAATCCCCATCTGATGACACACTCTGTTTTTACTTATTTTATTGTCTGTCTCCCAACTCAGCCCCTTGTAATGTCAGCTCCATGAATGCGAGTTCAGTTCATCCTGTTTCCCCTGCTCTGAGAAGAGTGGACCTTCCTTTGAAATTGGTGAATGAATGAATTGACTGTGGCCTATGGAATCCGCCTAATTTGTACGCTTTGAGATTCTTAATTCAAGTATGCATTGCAGTGTTTTACAGAACCGGCTTTAGCAAAGTGTGAAGAAAGAGCTACACAGAATTTTAAGAAAGAAAATCCGAAGTGTCACAATAAGTAAAAGTCTACAAATTCATCCTTTGGTAATTTCTCTTCCAAAACCCTTTTAAACTGGACAAAGGAGTGTGTCACCACAAGCTTGCTGATTTGAAACGAGCTTGGAGAGGGTCAAGTCCGCAGAAGCTGAATGCAGACCATGGGTCTCTGCTCCAACACGTCTAGCAAGCTACTTCACCATCCTACACCCAAGCTTCTTAACCTATAAAAAGTTGATAATTATAACAGTGCTTAATACACAAATCTGTTGTGAGACTTACATTGAGCTCAGTGAGGATTAGCTTAGGTGTGAGTGAAGCACTCGGTAAACTGTTAAAATGTAATGTATGTGCTAACTAAATGCAAACTCTCGGACAGAGTGACATAAATAAATGTCCCTCTCAATAAATAAATAAATAAATAAATAGATAAATAAATAAATGTCCCTCTCCATGTTACCACTAGAACAGTAAAAATTTAAGGAATAGAACAGAAAGTCCAATTTGATAGAAAGTGACTTAAAATGTCACTTAACGCCAAGGGCCTGAGCTTTGCATTTTTAAGCTTTCCTAAGCAAATTTGTAACAAAACCTGAAGAAAATAGTGCAGCATGGCTGCCAATAGGTACAGGTTAAGAATTTCCAGAAAGAGAGGGGGAAAGAGTAGTGCCAGGGAGCCTTAGTCAGCTGAGCATCTTTTTTTTTTTTTTTTTTTTTTTTGAGCATCTGACTCTTGATCTCAATTCAGGTCTCCATCTCAGGGTCATAAGTTCAAACACCCCATTGCCCAGCATGGAGCCTACTTAAAAAAATTTTTTTCCAGAGTGGGAAAAAAAGAAATTCTTAACACTCTATCAGAACAAAGCACAACCACCCCAAAATGACACCCCAAAAAACTCAACGGAAATAAGCCAATTACTGAACTTCAGTGGAGAGGCATCAATTGCTTGTTGATAAAAATGAATGAAAAACTGAAATTCTCTCACTTTTCTTACCCACATATAAGAGTTAAAATGACATTCTTCCCTTGGAATATTCAAAGTATATGATCTTGGGACACCTGCCTGGCTCAGTCGGTGGAGCGTGTGACTAGTGATCTCGAGGTTGTGAGTTTGAGCTCCATGTTGGCCTTAGAGATTGCTTAAGTAAATTTTAAAAAAGAAGAAGAAATATACAATGTTCTGGAAGCTAAATCTTCCTTTAAAGGGTATGGAGTGACAGATGTATAAGCATCATTCAATCCTTTATGTTTTGCCTTACAAAACAGAGCCTGTGAGGCAGAGGTCTGAGCACCTGCACAATTCTCTCACTTTACAGAGAAAGAAACTGACACAAGCAAGTTAAATGGTTTTCTCAGCTCCCCTATTCATTCCTTAGAAATGGACCCCAGAGTCTAAATGTTTCATTTAATGTGGGAATTACTTCCTTGAGGGAAAAAAACATGTTCCTCTTTAACCCAAAGGAATTAAAACACTGGATTAAAGAGTTAGATAGGAGCACCTGGGTGGCTCAGTCTGTTAGCATCTGCCTTGGGCTCAGGTCATGATCTCAGGGTCTTGGGATTAAGACCCAAGTTGGGCTCCTTGTTCAGTGGGGAGTCTGCATCTCCTCCATCCTCCTCACCCCTGCTCATGCTCTCTCTCTCTCTCTCTCTCTCAAATAGATAAAATCTTTAAAAACATTTTTTAAAATAAAGGGTTAAATAAGTAACCCAGCTCACCTTCTTGGGGTTTTCAATCAGAAGCTTCTAAAGCTCCTCGCTATTTCAATCCAGGGCTTTTTATATAAAGCAAAGTAATGGCCTTCTTCTCCCTCACAAGCTGAAAACCCTGAGGCTCATATTTCAACATATAATCAAGTTATGATTCTGTGTCTCCCTCGGGGTAGTCACTAGACCCTGTATATGGGAATGCAAGAGACCCACCCAAAACAATATTTTCTTATATTCTGCTGTGACTATACATAAAACCACCCCATCTTTAAATGGCAAACTTTGACCCTCTTTTGAAGAGACCTTCCTGCCTCCAAACCGAATGCATTACCCTTTAACCCTCAAATTATTCAGTGATTGGCATCACATATACTGGAAGAGATGCCAATAAATTCAAAGAGAGATGATTTAAGAATAATAAAACAACCTTCAGGAAGCAAATAATAAAACTAATATCCAGAGTAATAATTCCTAAGTGTTTGTATACCATTTTCAATTAAGAGTTTCCTACTGACTCTGAGGAAAACCAGTGCTTGGTATCAGCTCCCCAGGCAAAAACTCACCTATAGGATGAGGCTTCAGAGAAATCCAGAGTGGCCCTGATGCCAATTAAGAGAGCCTACTATGTGCTATGCAATTTACCATCCATTATCTCACCTAATCCAAACAACAACCCTCCCAATTGGAATTATCATCCTGAGAAAAAGTCTCAAACAGGTCAGTCATTTTGCTCCAAATCACCTAGCTAATAGATTAAGGAGCCAGGATTTATAAGGAGCCCTGATCTTTCTAATGCTGAAGCCAGAATTCCTTCTCCAGCAATGCCATGTGACCTTCCACTCCCGACTCATCTGAAATTCACAACTCTGCTTGCTCTCCTTAAACATCTCCAGAAAATGTTTTTGTTTTATCTGAGACAGTGACATACTCTTTGCCTAATGCATTCACGGAGATGAGCATATCTGATTAGCAATTACTGTCATCCGACAGAAAGTAGGCTCTGTGGGAAGATGCCACAGGACAGGGAGGTTTGGCCTGTGAAAATTAAAGGACCATGGGTCTAGCTGACCTCTGACAGCATTACAGTTTTTTCTAGACGGTGAGTCATCCTGTCCTAGGTATCTTTTTCATATTGGAATTAACTGAATGAACTACAAGGAGGCTTGGCCCAAAACATTATATTAAAAGAGCTCTTCTCTAAATACATTTGGGAAACTCACAAGTGAATACATCCTGTGGATACAGAGGGACCCAAAGAATTTGCTGCTGCTCCTTAAGAACAGTTAAGGGACATTCAGAAATCCTTGGTTGAGCTTTAACATGAAGTCTGAGGAGCTCATTCTTTTTTTTTAAAGATTTTATTTATTTATTTGAGAGATGGGGAGAGAGGGGATGAGAAAGAGGTTGGCCAGAGAGAGCAAGAGGCAGAGGGAAAGGGAGCAAGAGGCAGAAGGAGAGGGAGCAAGAGGCAGAGGGAGAGGGAGCAAGAGGCAGAGGGAGAGGGAGAAGCTCCCTGCTGAGCAGGGAGTCCCATGTAGGGCTTGATTCCAGGACCTGGGGATCATGACCTGAGCCAAAGGCAGATGCTTAATCTATTGAGCCACCCAGGAGCCCCAAGAGCTCATTCATTTAACCAATACATTCAAGCACATATTATGTGCCCGTGCCCAGATATGATTCCATCAATCATGTCCCCAGACTACATCAGGGAAACCAGAAAGATCTTCATCTTTGGCCTGAATAGTTCATGGACTGTTTTGGCTCTAGTTGGGTAAGATGATGGCCTGAGATTTCAGGGTTAGGGGCAGCAGGGTCTTTAAGCCCAGGGAGGATCCATGAGGCTAGAACAAAGTTGTTTTAAGGATGAAAGGAGCTATGCCTTTCTTCATCAGAGCAAGGAAAAGGGTGGGTGAGAAAAACATCTAATGTTCTTTGCTCGGAACACAAAATATCCCTTGAGAGCTGCTTCCTGCTTTGCTTTGAAGAGAAAAAAGGTAAATGGGGTATATAAGGATGCCGGAAAAAAAAAACAGATAACTTGTATGTTTGAAAGAACCGATGTTAAATAACTGTTTTCCAAAGATCCTGATTACATACAGGCTTTTCTGGAACATGTAGTTATATAGAAGCAGGATACGCTTATTTAACTAAGTACAGAGCACAGAGGAAATTATTAGCAATGGTAGAGTTTATGTGGGAAATTATCCCAGAAGCAATGACATACCTAGTAGATTTGACCTGGGGTAAATCATCCAACACCACCCTTCTCTATATGACAAAACTATTTTTAGTTATAATTGCAAAAGGAAACACATAAGAGCGACAGCCAGAAAAGAAGCAAAAGGCAGGGATACTTTTATTTAACTCGATGTATGTAATCGTGCCCCCAAAAATAAAGAACAAAAAAGAAAAGGAAGATTACCATACAAAACAGAAATGTAATAGACCAATGCCCTTTAATTACTTAAATGTATTTTTGGAATAAAGAGATAAAACCTTACATCTATATATCAGCGTATCTTTATATATGAATGATGAATATTAATTTATCGATGCATAACAATGTTATAGTAACCAAATAAGCTAGTTTCAATAAAAATGAAGTGTCCTAAAAAGTTACAATTTAGGTTAACTACTAAATCACTATACTGATAGAACATTGTGTTTTCTGGTTCCTTTCTTAATTTTAAAACAAACACGAGGGGGATCTCTGGGTGGCTCAGCAGTTTAGTGCCACCTTCAGCCCAGGGTGTTGATCCTGGAGTCCCGGGATCGAGTCCCATGTCGGACTCCCCGCGTGGAGCTGCTTCTCCCTCTACCTATGTCTGTGCCCCTCTCTCTGTGTCTCTCATGAATGAATAAATAAAATCTTTAAAAAGTAAAATAAAAATAAAACAAACATGAATTTTAGGGGCACTTGGGTGGCTCAATCAGCTAAGCATCTCACTTGGACTGACTCAGGTTATGATCTCAGGGTCCTAGGATTGAGCCCCGAGTCAGGCTCAGTGAGGAGTCTGCTCTCCCTCTCCCTCTGCCTTCTCTCCTCCTCTCTCTGTCTCAAATAAATAAATAAAACAGGAATCTTAAGAGAAAAGTAAATTTAATTGCAAAGCTGGTATTCAAATTCAATGAAATGTCACATGTAAACTAAAATTTATACTTACAAATAAAAACTGGATCCCCGAGGATGCCTGGGTGGCTCAGTCAGTTAAGCATCCTGCTTTTGATCTCAGCTCAGGTCTTGATCTCACGGTTGTGAGTTCAAGCCTCGAATTGGGCTCCATGATGCCCTGGAGCCCATTTTATTTTTTTTTTCTTAAGATTTTATTTATTTATTCATAGAGATGCAGAGAGAGAGAGAGAGAGAGAGAGAGAGAGAGAGAGAGAGAGGCAGAGACACAGGCAGAGGGAGAAGCAGGCTCCATGCAGGGAGCCCGACATGCGACTCGATCCCGGGACTCCAGGATCATGCCCTGGGCTGCAGGCGGTGCTACTGGAGCCCACTTTTAAAAAGAAAAAACAAAACAAAACACAAAACTGGACCCCTTGCCATTTGCACTGGTTCAAATGTACCTTTACACCCAAAGCGGGGCTCAAATCCATAAACCCTGATATCAAGGGTCAGATGCTCCACTGACTGAGTCAGTCAGGAGCCCCTCACATTGCTTCAAAATTTTTTTTTTAAGATTTTATTTATTTATTCACAAGAGACACAGAGTGAGAGAGAGAGAGAGAGAGGCAGAGGAAGAAGCAGGCTCCCTGCAGGGAGCCTGATATGGGACTGGATCCTGGGACTCCAGGATCATGCCCTGGGCCGAAGGGAGATGCTCAACCACTGAGCCACCCAGGGATCCCCGCTTCAAATTTTAAATGCAAATAAAAACTCCAAGTGGTCACAAGGAATGACAGAAATGAAGTACATTTTTTTCATTGGTAGGACCCCTGTGCCATCACTGTTTATTTTGAATCCACGGTATAAACACAGAAACGAGTAGTACCTCGGGGGTCAGAGACTCCAGCTGTACCTGAGTCAAATTCAAACAATTCTGAGCTGTTGGGAACTTGAGGATGAGTGTGGCAGACCACTCACTGGGGGAAGCCGGCCACCATGATGAACAGCTCTGTGGAGAGAGGCCCAACTGGTGAGCAGCTGAGGCCTCAACCCAGTCAGTGGGGAGCTGAAGACAGAGCGGGGACCCGGTCACCCCCAGGCAGGCCTTCAACCGTCTACAGCCCTCATGGAAGATGCCGCTCCCAGATCCTGAACCTCAGAAACCCTGTACCCCAGGAAACGTTCATTATTTTTAAAAGAAACCACAAAAGTAAGTATGGGTAGTTCAATATTGAAGTAGGAGTTCTCCAAATTAACTTCCACACAGAAACAATGTTTATTAAAGAATAAGTAATACAAATGTGCTAATTCGCAGTTTACGTAAATATTATTAAAATGGAATGGTAACCACAGTAATTGTTTAGAACTTGGTCCAACAGAAAGAGTTTTTTCAGGGAAGTGTATTTTATCACCAACATTTGTTTAGATTTGTCACTGCATGGGGATATTAAAAGCAGACCAAAAAAAAAAAAAAAAAGAAAGAAAGAAAAAGCAGACCAATTTTTAGTTGGTTTTATTATTGTTTTATAATTATATACGGGGCACCTGAGTACCTCAGTCAGTTAAGTGGCCAAGTCTTGATTTCGGCTCAGGTTGTGATCTCAGGATCCTAGGATCCAGCCCCATGTCGGGCTCTCGGCTCAGCAGGGAGTCTACTCCTCCCTCTCCCTCTCTCCCTCCCCCCTGCTCAGGTGCATTCTCTATCATTCTCTAAAATAAATTAAGTCTTTCAAAAATACTAATAGGGGCATCTGGGTGGCTCCGTGATTGAGTGTCTGCTCAGGTCATGATCCCGGGGTCCTTGGATCAAGTCCCACATCGGGCTCCTTGTGGGGAGCCTGCTTCTCTGCCTCTCTCTGTATGTCTCTCATAAATAAATAAAATCTTTTAAAAAAATTTTTTAAATTAAAAATATTAATAATAATTATACTAAAAATGCACCCTTCATTGGGCTCACCCACAGCAGGCTACTCCTCCTGTCCTACTCGTAGTAGGTCATGGGCAGGGAGGAGTTCTAGGTCAATTCCTGAATAATATAAGAAACATAGACTTATTAAATAAGGAGAAAAGAATTACAACAGGTAGAAAAACATATATTTAAATAACACCTCCTGGGGCACCTGGGTAGCTCAGTCAGTTGAGCATCTAACTCATGGTTTCTACTCTGGTCATGATCACAGGGTCAGGAGATCAACCCCCACATCAGGCTCTGTGCTCAGTGGGGAGTCTTCTGGAGATTCACTCTGCCCCTCCCCACCCTTGCATGCACTCATACTCTCTCTCGCCCTCTCTCTGTAAAATAAATAAAAATTTTAAATAATAATAATGCCTCCCTCTCAAGAATACCAAAATACTGCAAAGAACTCTGTATTAAACTGCAGATACATGGGGAATCCCTGGGTGACTCAGTGGTTTAGCTCCTGCCTTTGGCCCAGGGTGTGATCCTGGTGTCCCGGGATCGAGTCCCACATCGGGCTCCCTGCATGGAGCCTGCTTCTCCCTCTGCCTGTGTCTCTGCCTCTCTCTCTCTTCTGTCTTTCATGAATAAATAAAGTCTTTAAAAAAAATAAAATAAAATAAACTGCAGATACAGCAGTTTCATATGTAAAAATGCCTCAAACATAGGTATCTTTCATATTTAAAGATACCCCTGTCAGTCTTATTTTTGACTGCCATTAAGTGGAAAAATATATTCCCATTTTCTATTTTTTTAAAGATTTGTATTTATTCATGAGAGAGAGGTAGAGACATAGGCAGAAGGAGAAGCAGGCTCCCTGCAGGGAGCCCGATGCAGGACTTGATACCAGGACTCTGGGATCACTACCTGTGTCAAACGCAGATGTTCATTCAACCACTAAGCCACCCAGTTGTCCCTCTTTCCATTTTCTTGAAAAAGATACTGTAGACACAAAACTAAACCCATGCCTCAGCAGAGGCTACAAATAAAGACACACCCTGACCGGCAAGTTGAAAACAAAGTATTTAATCCTTTGGGACAGTCTCACCAGGAGAACCTGGTGACATCTGAGTGTAGTTCCTGAGCTTGTACCTGAGTACATTATTCCCTGGTGTCACACTGGCTATCTTTTCCTAATTTCAGTAGACTGAACTGCATGAGTGCTCCTGTCCTAAAGGACAGCCAATCCACTGAAAAACCCCAAGAAACCTGACATCTGCTGGCAGCTGAATCATGCCACATGGTCAGGCATGACAACTGTACACCTGAGTGCCATCACATGTGATGGGCAATCTGGTGCTAAGCCAAGACTGAGGTCTTGGAATCCAACGCAAGGCTATAGAATGAGACACCTCCAGACTTTAGTAGTGGTCTTGTGAGCCCCAGATATTTTTGCTTGGCCTTGTTTTCTATACTGGTATTTGATTTAATTAAGTTCAATTCATTTCAACCTGACTAATAGTTACCTCTGTCTCAAAATGCTCACAGCCCAAAAAGGGGGGACTGTAGGAAACCTAAGATAAAGGGGACAACAGAATAGTGGCCCTGGTACAAAGGAAACACAAAGGAAAGAGCCATTGCCACCCAGACGCTCAAGGAAGGTGACAAACAGCCAAGTTTAGAGGACAAAGAGGAGTTCACCAGGCAAGAGGCAAGGAAACTGCCTTTGGTAGATCCCTACTAGTGAATGTCAGGTCCAATTACCTTATCCCTCAGTACCTTCTGTACTGAAGCCAATGCCCATCTGATTTCAACTAGACAATGACAAAGAAATCTGTAATGTCTGTTGCCTCTTTTTGTACACACGTGAATATTCATGAACAAGTCCACTTATGAATAAAGGACCCATTTAGTGAAGACCGAACTTGTGCTATATACCACAATAGGTATGTGAGTCTTACAACACCCACTAAAGAGCAGATGACAACCCCATAGGTAGAGCAAGGTTACCTGGCTTGTGGATGGCAGAGCCAGATCATGAACAAGGTTTATTATCTACTGCCAATGGTTGTGCTCTTAATCACCACAGCACATTTCCTCTCTATAAGTCACCCACCTATCTCAACCAATCCCTTGATTCTTTGGTGAATAACATAACACAGTTATGCCCTCTGTGTCCTCGGCAGTGGGACTACAGCTGGTTCCTTCTCTTGATTACTTAAGCCAGGGCCCCTCCTTCAATACAGTAAATCCCCAAGTTCTATGGGGAAGTAGAAAGGAGTCCGGTTTGCAGGACCAACGTGGAGCTGCAGTAGTGCTTTCTTGGCTTGGGATTCCGATTTCCAGAGCCCCTGGCTGCTTCCCATTTTCTAAGCAGCAAAAGGAAGAGAAACTCTCCAGCTGAAATGACTCAAGAAGGAACTTGAGATAATTGAATACTTTTATGTGCTTCAGCCCACTTAAGGTTTTTCTGATGAAAACAGAGATGACAGTATGAAAACAGAGAACTAAGTGGTCCCAATGGACTGAACCCAAAGAAAATGTCTTCCCAAAGTTCAAAGTGCATCCAAATATTGCCAAATCTAAAAAACTAAAATAAATAAATAATAAAAAGTTTGTAGGAGGAAAAAATGGGTAGGAGATGGGAAAGGAGAAAGAGACCAGAGAAAATCAAAGAGCCAAGGAGGGCAGCCCCGGTGGCGCAGCAGTTTAGCGCTGCCTGCAGCCCAGGGTGTGATCCTGGAGACCCTGGATCGAGTCCCATGTCGGGCTCTCTGCATGGAGCCTGCTTCTCCCTCTGCCTGTGTCTCTGCCTCTCTCTCTGTGTGTGTCTCTATGAATACATAAATAAAATCATAAAAAAATATTAAAAAAAAAAAAAAAACAAAGAGCCAAGGAAATGCTCAGATCAAAGATGGAGGATCCCACCCTCTCCAGCTCTTCCTTAGGGTTAAGACCCAGTCCTGGGGTCCCAGCCCTGCTTCTCTCCACTGTGGATAAAAGGATATCATATGTGGTGATCCAGTTCATTTCTCCCATCATCAGAAACAACCCCTAGGGACACCTAAGTGGCTCAGTGGTTGAGGGTCTGCCTTTGGCTCAGGTGGTGATCCCAGGGTCCTGGGATCGAGTCCCTCATCGGGCTCCCCACAAGGAGCCTGCTTCTCCCTCTGCCTATGTCTCTGCCTCTCTCTGTGTCTCTCATGAATAAATAAATAAAATATTTTTAAAAAGAAAAGAAACAGCCCCTGGACAACTAAGTCTGGATTCTGTGAATGTGGCACAACTTCCTTGCTTTTTAAGGGAATTATATCAAATTATGGCTGTAGGAAAGAAAACGGCTAAGCATTCTTTTAGAAGTTCAGCACAGTCTAAATTATGGGTTTGGATGCACAAGAATTTAATCTGATTTTAAACTGAATTAGTTGAAGCTGCTGCAAAGATGAACTATATAATTAGAGCAATCTACTCAGTTAATAGAGCTACACTGTAGGAATACAGAGTTAAAAACAGAGACCTGAAAGCTTTTCTCTGCTTTCTCCACTAAAATCATTTTTGTCTTTGGTAACAGGAAAAGGAAACATAAATACCCTTTTGCATACTTAATGGGCAAACCTGACATTAGTTTTAAAATTATACTTCTTACAAAATGTAAATGTTATCACTTCCTGTAAAATAAATGTATCCTTTTTATGGGGGGAAGTGAACTTGTTCCTTACTTAAAGCATTACTAAATGAATTTATTTACACTTAACACAGGTTTCACACACATCAATCAATCAATCACACTCACAATACATGTAACAGGATGGAATTCTTTTTTAAAAAATATTTTATTTATTTATTCATGATAGACCCAGAGAGAGAGGCAGAGCCACAGGCAGAGGGAGAAGCAAGCTCCCTGTAGGGAGCCCAATGCCGGACTCAATCCCAGGACCCCGGGATTATGATCTGAAGGCAAATGCTCAATCACTGAGCCACCCAGCCATCCCAATAGGATGAACTCTTTTTTTTTTTTTTTTTTAATGATAGTCACACACAGAGAGAGAGAGGCAGAGACACAGGCAGAGGGAGAAGCAGGCTCACATGCACCAGGAGCCCGACGTGGGATTTGATCACGCCCTGGGCCAAAGGCAGGCTAGGATGAACTTTTTTTTTTTTTTTATTTATGATAGGCACACAGTGAGAGAGAGAGAGAGGCAGAGACACAGGCAGAGGGAGAGGGAGAAGCAGGCTCCATGCACCGGGAGCCCGACGTGGGATTCGATCCCGGGTCTCCAGGATCGCGCCCTGGGCCAAAGGCAGGCGCCAAACCGCTGCACCACCCAGGGATCCCTAGGATGAACTCTTAACACTGACTTAAGAATCATTCATTCTGAGGGGCACCTGGGTGGCTCAGTCGGTTAAGTGTCTGCATTTGGCTCAAGTCATGATCTCCGGACGAGCCCCATATCGGGCTCCCTGCTTGGCGGGGAGTCTGCTTCTGCTTCTCCCTCTCCCCCTATCCCCATTCATGCTTTCTTTCAAATAAATAAATCTTAAAAGGAATCATTCCTTTTGAAATGTCCTGACCTTTTCAAATAACTTTTAAGCAACAATGTCTTATTAAACATTTTTTAAAAGCCATGCTTAATCAAATTACTCTTCACTTAATTTTTAGGACTGAAAAGCATCTCAAAGTTTACTAAAAAGCAAAGCAGAGGATACAAAAATCCCATTCACACAAGACGAAAGAGTCTTTTTATTATGTCATACCAGCAGAAATTGGGCATACTTGAGCAAGTTTTATTTTTTTTATTTTGACTTTTTTAAGATTTTATTTATTTATTTGAGACAGTGAGAGCACAAGCGGGGGAGGAAGAGAAGGAGGCAGAGACCTAGGCAGAGAGAGAAGCAGGCTCCCCAAGGGAACCTGATCCTAGAATCCTGGGATCACAACCTGAGCCACCCAGGTGCCCAAACCATAGGAAACTCTTAACCATAGGAAACAAACTGAGGGTTGCTGGAGGGGTGGGGGTGGGGGTATGGGGTAGCTGGGTGATGGGCATTAAGGAGGGCACATGATGGAATGAGCACTGGGTGTCATATGCAACTGATGAATCACTGAACTCTACCTCTGAAACTAATGATATGCTACATGTTAATTAATTGAATTTGAATAAAATAAAATATTGAATAAAGAAGCCAATCACAAATGGACAAATATCACATGGTTCCACTTATTTGAGGTACCTAGAAGTAGGTTCACAAGATTTACGAGACAGAAAATAAAACAAAAGTTTCTACCAGGGGCTGGATGGGATGGGGAATTTCTATTGGGGATGATTTTTTTTTTTTTAAGATTTTGTATTTATTTATTTGAGAGAGAGAGAGAGAGAGAGAAAGTGAGCAGGAGTAGGGGGGAGGGGCAGAAGCAGAGGGAGAAGCAGGCTCCCCAATGAGCAGGAAGCCCAATGCGGGACTCGATCCCAGGACCCTGGGATCACGACAACCTGAGCTGAAGGCAGATTGAGCCACCCAGACGTCCAGAACAGGTTTCAGCAGTAAGAAAAGTCATAATGCCTGCGAGCTTGAATTCAAACTAAGACCATCTCTCCAGCGTTCAAGCTAACCTCAAGAGAACCCCAGGATCACTGCTTCTAAACACGAAGAGAACACGTATTTCTAAAAGTCACATTTGTTTTCACATTTTCATCAAAATCAAAACACACACACAAAAAAAATGCCAACAGTTGCAGCACATGGTGAAGATCACTGAGTGGACCAACTTGTTAAACGAGAAACTAGTTTTCAGTTAGGATCCAATGATGCATATTTAATCACTCAGGGAAGATTCCATTGGCACATGAAATAATAAAACACGACTCGAAGAACACGGTTCCTATAACGCCTTGAAGATAAGCACTACCTCATTCCTCGTACCAATTAGGGGTAAGACCAGGGTGTTCCTAATACCAACAGCCACGCTGCCCTTCAAAAATGAACAGGGAATACCGTCATATTGTTCCCACCGGGTGAGAAGAATGAGAAAGAGCTTAAGAAGAGAAATTTTCAAGGGCATCAAAAACGTGGTAAAGGAACTGGAAATCGGGCCATGGAAAAATTGAAAGTAGTGAAGGTAATTCACTTACCAGGAAAGGATATAAAAATAATCAACTCATTCAATAAAAACATGATGCGGAACTGGGTCAGTGACACAGACCTAGAAACGTCCTTCCTGTCCCCCCACCCACACGTCCCTCTGTCTGCTGCTGCCTGGCGACCTTTGAGGCCACCAATCCCCTGTTAAAAAAGCCAAGAGAGAACAGCACGGGGGGGGAGAGGAGCCCCCCTCCTCTGAGCGCCCAGGTCTGTAACCCTGATGGGAGCCCTCTCAAAGTCAGGGCCGGGGAAACGTGGAGCCTGCAGTGAGCGCAGGGAACAGAAGGCCCAGGTCCCCCCAGGAGCTCCTGGTGGGCGCTGCCTGGGCCCCAGAGTTGCCTCCAGCACCAGGGAATCTGGGGCCCGGAGGGAGGCTGCAAAATCCAGCTCCTCCCCGCCCCTTCCTTTTCAAGACTCGATTCCAGATGGACCAGGGACCTGAGCTGCTCTAGGTGACAGTGACTGGGTGGTGGTGGGGGGGAGGGGGGGGCCTGGTTCAGGTCGGCAAGGGCGAGGCTGGCTCTCCCAGAGCGCAGGGTCCTCATCTCTCCCTCCTGCTCCCACCCCCCACCCCTGGGGCCCAGGGCTGAGATGCCCACCACCTGCTCCACACTCCAGCCTGACTCTTCTCTCCACTAATCCCCATCTGCTGAGTGCGGTGGGGGGCGAGGCGACTATGCATCCCCTTTCCCCACCTGGACTCCCAGCACCCCCAGTTCCCAGGTCAGAGCCAATCTGTTCATCTCGGGCTTCCAGGCAGCAAACAGAAGAAATCTGGGAAAAGGCTGGGTGCCCCTGATGCTGGATCAATCACACCACTTGCTGGCCTTAGGAAATAGCAAGGAAGCACGGGGAAGGGCTGGGAGCTTCCCCAGGGCCCAAGGAGGCCCCGCACTTTTGCTCCGCTGTCTCCCCACCACCACCCAAGGAGGGGTGAGCTCGGACCCCCTCAGGCCACCTCCTCTCCAGTCTTCTACTTTTAATGAAGGAATGCAGTTCCACGCAGCCTGCAGCACCCACGAACCTTGTGCTAAGTCAGAGGCCAATTACTCGGATGAACTACTATGCTCAGAGAATCAGTCAGAGAAAGACAATTATATGATCTCACTCATATGTGGGGTTTAAGAAACAAAACAGAGAGGGACGCCTGGATAGCTCAGCAGCTGAGCGGCTGCCTTCGGCTCAGGTCGTGATCCTGGGGTCCTGGGATCGAGTCCTGCAACCGGCTTCCCATAGGGAACCTGCTTCTCCCTCTGCCTGTGTCTCTGCCTCTCTCTCTGTGTGTCTCTCATGAATAAATTAAAATCTTAAAAAAAAGAAAAGAAACAAAGCAGAGGAGCATAAGGGAAGGGAGGGAAAAATACAAGACAAAATCAGAGAGAGAAGCAACCCATAAGAGACTTTTTTTAAAAGCTTTTTTTTTTTTTTTAAGATTTTATTTAGACCTAGAACCCACATCCAGGTTGTCAGGTAAGCCTTGATGGGACCCAGGAAAACCCATCCCCAACCCTGAGTGGACTCCACTGGACTTGGCAGCTGAGGTTGGGGCTCCTGGAGTGATTGGGCAAAAATAGGAAGTGAGTTTTCAGTCTTTCCTTCTCTACCACATGCTTCTTATCTTTGTAACACAATATTTCACTCATTCATGAGACAGTACTCACTAATTACTATGCCATGTAACTGCTGTGCAGCATAATAGTTAAGAACACACATCTGAAAACAAGCTTCTATGCACTAAACACGTGGCCCCAGGCTGTCTCCTCAACTTCCAGAGTCTTCCTTTCCCAATCCACACAGTGGAGATAATCGTCATGCCTGCCTCACAGCAATGTGATGGCAACCCTGAAAGGTTTAGGAAACCTAAACCTTTGCATCAAGCACTCAAAGCAAGTCATTGTTCTTCTGATCTGAACCAGTTTATCACCCTCAATTTTCATTGCTCATTGCTGATGTGTGACGATTTTTATTCCCGGGATGTAAGACAACTTTACTTTGTATAATTTTCTCTACAGTGTCTTCATCACTGGTACTATACTGGCCAAAACTCCAGCCAGCTATCTGGCACATCTTATCCAACCGAACTTGTCCACTTCTCTAGAATTCTCAAGAAAGATACTCAAAAAAAAAAAAAAAAAAGAATCCAAATAACTGAGTGAATGGAGATGAGATGCACAGAGGAAGTGTTCTGTGGCAATGTTTGAAACTTTGGCCCAACTTTTCCAGTCTCCCTTACACTTCCCAGTTATGTGAGCTTCAAAATTCCCTTTTCCGGACACTGAGTGGAGTTTCAGACACTTGCAACAGAGTCTTGATGGAAAATCTCAAAAACGACCTTAATAAAAATGATAGTGGAGTGGCGCTTGGGTAGTGCAGTTGATTAAGCAACTGCCTTTGGCTTAGGTCATGATCCCGGGATCCTGGAATCGAGTCCCACATCAGGCTCCCTGTTCTGCCCGGGAGCCTGCTTCTCTCTCTCCCTGTGTCATGCCCCCTGCTTGTGTGCTCTCTCTTGAATAATTAAAATCTTTTTTTAAAAAAATAAATTTTAGGGGCTCCTGAGTGGCTCAGTGGTTGAGTATCTGCCTTTGGCCCAGGGTGTGATCCTGGAATCCCAGGATTGAGTCCCCATTGGGCTCCCTGCATGGAGCCTGCTTCTCCCTCTGCCTGTGTGTTTCTGCCTCTCTCTCTCTGTGTCTCTCATGAATAAATAAATAAAATCTTTAAAAATTAATTAATTAATTTAAAAAAGTAATAGTGGAAATATTCATATTCATTTGATTCCTCTCTTCCCCTGGTGTTACTTCTGACATACTTTTAATGAAGAGTAACAAAGTTAATTATTGGATAAATGCCAAAGGAATGGATGCACTCCTTCAATAAATAAAGATTCTGTAAGGAATAGCAGAAATGAGTTTAGAAAGCACATCTTGAGCTGAAGCCAGCATGTCCATCAGACTATGAAATGTTGGAAGAACCAAAAGCTTCATCTCCTACAGGCACTTCAAGTCACTGCTTAACCTGTACCCCCTCCGTGGCCACCCTGCACAACAGACAGGGCTCATGCTCCCTCCATCCTCACGTAGAAAAGACTGCTGTCCACCTGGGGAACCTGTCTTCCCTTGGAATACATTAGGCACTACCTCTTCCGTGAGGTCTTCTCCTGCCCGTGGTTTATTTCTATGTCTGTTTTACTTTTACTTAAAGTGCATGAGGGAAGAAACTTCCACATTCACTTATCTCACGGCACCTGGCACAAGCCAGGTGCTCGAGACAGGGCTGATGAATGGATGTGTTGAATCTCCCTGATGCCAACCTCCTTAGGTTTCCCCCCTAGGGCCACCCTGCAGCCTCCACGGCTTGCTCCTCTACCTCCTCAAGTCCTACGGAGTGAGACCATCACGGCCCTGCCTTACCCTGTGTTTTGGTTCAGCCTCTGTGTGCCTTCCTCCTCTACTCTGCTGCTGCTCCCAAGGATCAGTTCAGACATGATGAATCAGGAAGCAATGGTCTAACGATGCAAGCCCCCTTTGGGATCGCCTTAATTTTGATTTCACCATCACTGATGGGAACTATGAAATCTAGAGAAACTTTCAAGATCATCGAGTTATCATCCAGGAGTTAAGTGTAAACGACTGTACACTTGAAGCAGGAGCCAACAGACACACAAAAAGAGAGCCCAAAGAGACACATGCGCACGCACACACACACACACACACACACACACGCAAAAGATTACTGACAATTCTAAAAATTTAGAAACATAGTAAGGATCACTTTTTTTCAAATGTCTGTATGACAGGAGTGGTACAGCTCCACCCACCAGATTATTTTCCTTCCAGCAGAGATGAATGTTGCTAACATTTCATTTTTCCATGTAATGAGTACACCATTCAACAACATGTTTATTTTAGAAGTACGACTCAGTCAAGAGTGTCAGGATTCTACAGGAGTTAAAAGAAAACATAACTGTGTAACAACAATATTGAATCAACCTCCAGATCACTAAACAGCCTGACCCCAATTACATGAGGGGCAGATGGGACTGATACCTGCCTGATGTGTATCTCCTGTGTTTTCACAGCATCCAAAGTAGACAAATTAGACTTCATTTAAAATCTCAAGTAACTTTTGACCTCTCACTTTTTATTTAGGCTGAATCCCAACAGGAAAGTCCATGAAATAGAAATATTTGACCATCATTGTTGTCTCAAGGGAAGTTGGAACTTGGGCAGTAGCACTGAATATTTCCTGGCTGTTTCTCACAGAAAACAAGCCACTATAAAGAACTTGATTATAGTGGGGCCCCAAACGAGAGAGCCACCTACCTCCTCCCACTTTTTCCTGAATCAATTCTTCACAGTGTGACACAACTTTAGGATTTGAGTTGAAGGCAATTTCTAGCCCTAACAACTATATACAAATGCAAATTTAAGACTAATCTACGTAAGTGTAAAAGTCAAGATTAGAGAATTCCAGACTTGAAAAGGGCTTAGGAGTTTTTAGTTTAAGTCCCTCACTCTACCTAAGAAACAGACCCAGAAAGATTGGAAGATTTGCCCAAAATCACAGACACGGGGACAGACCCACAGGCTCCAGACCCAACGTCAGGTCAAATGTTTTCTATTCTCACTGCTTCCCTGAAGACCAAAGAATGTGCCTTACCCATCAACACTTAGGATACGAACACTGGGTGCCACGTGTATCTCAGACAATAACACTAGGTTCATCTGTAAAGAAGGACAGCGCTAAAGTTGTTTTAATTAGCTATATAGCACTTTCCTGCCCCGTCCCAAGGAAAAACAAAATTTCAATTAGTGAAGGCAAATACTTTAACCTTAAGACAGCCTGAAGATTTTTTTTTTTTTAAAGAACATTCTCGGGGGGAGGGGGGGGGATTTTTTTCTTAAACAAAATCACCACCCCTAGCATCCAAGAGAGGAAGAAAACACACCATAACATTTGTAATAAGTTTGTTTACGTTTTTGAACGTTTTGATATTTCAAAAACTGCCAGATACGGATTTACCTAAACTTGACCATCATTCGCTATGGAAATGTTTAATCTCAACCTGGAGCAGTAGGTGTTGCCTCGTGTAAATTGAAGCAGGATTCTTAATTAGTCTAAAGCGCCCTCTAGTGTTCTTATGTGAAAACTTCTCTCAAGATAAGGTGCCATCCCACCTAATAATGGTTTGAGTCCCTTCACCTGGGAAAGTCCTGGTTTAGGGTCTACTGTCCTTCCATCCTGTTTGGTTTAATATTTGCTGGACATTTTCACTTTAATAGAGAATCCCTCCTAAAAGTCACATTAAAAGAAGCTGGGATTGGCTGAGCAGCCCTCAACTATGTCTTCCCAAGCTTCCCTATGGTCTTGTCCAGTATTGTGTGAGGCATACGGGCATGGCTACAACTCAGTGTGTCCTCCCAAAAGTCCTATGTTGAAGCCTTAATCTGAGTGTGATGGGATTTGGAGGTGGAGCTTTGGGGAGGTGATTAGGTTTAGACGAGGTCATGAGAGCAGATACTCATGATGGGATTAGAGCCAGAGTGCACACTCTATTCCTGTCCCTCTCTCCCTCTTCCTGCTTGCACACATTGAGGAAAGGCCATGTGAGGATAAGACAAGAAGACAGCCATCTGCAAAGCAGGAAGCAGGATCTCACCAGATATGAAAATGTGCTGGCACCCTGAACATACGTTTCCAAGCCTTCCGAATTGTGAGAAATCAGTCTTTATTGTTTAAGCCACCAGGTCTATGGTATTGTATTATAGTGACCCGGGCTGCCTGAGACAAGCCGTGAAGAGAGGTCATGCTCACATGTTAAATCTGAACGATGACCAGCAATGACCCATCTCCACTTTCCCCAGTCTTTCCCAAACTCAATGGAACTAATGGTCTCTTTTCAGAATTGAAGGCATTTGCTTACAAAAGAAAATGCACTCAAAATGGAGCTGTCAGGGACAGTTTACAACCCCTCCAGCCTCTGGCCATGGCAAGAGAACCGTGAATGTTACTGGCCTGTGCCCTCTGGATTCATCAGCTAGGTGTGCCATGCCCATGCGGAGGTCTGCAGGATGCATGAACCACCAAGGCACAGCTGGCGGGATCAGTCTGAATGTGGGAAATTATGGGTTAGGGTGTGAGATACTTTCAGGGAAAAGAAGCCAAGCATGTGGCCATAGAGCATAGAGACCAATCTGGACACCCTTGCCATAATGACTTGGTCATTTCTTATAGATGTATATCTACAATTAACTATATTATTATTTGATGGATGCTTTTTTTTAAAATTTTTTTATTTATGATAGTCACAGAGAGAGAGAGAGAGAGAGAGAGAGGCAGAGACACAGGCAGAGGGAGAAGCAGGCTCCATGCACCGGGAGCCTGACATGGGATTCGATCCCGGGTCTCCAGGATCACGCCCTGGGCCAAAGGCAGGCACTAAACCGCTGCGCCACCCAGGGATCCCTGATGGATGCTTTTTAATCTTGCAATAAGCCCTTCCAGCAGCAATAAGCTCAGAAATGAAAGCCTATATACAGTAAAATATTGTGTGCTGAATTTCTAATTCCCAAGTAAGTTAATGATGAATGTGAAATTGCACAAAATGTCATCATTTGCCACCCCACACAGCCGTAGGGACAAAATGCAATCCATAACTCAGGGAAAATCCCAAAACACAAACCTGCTGAAGTAGCATTATAATGGACATCAAAATTTACTAGCAATCTAGGGGCGCCTGGGTGGTTCAGTGGGTTAAGCATCTGACTCTTGGTTTTGACTCATGATCTCAGGGTCATGAGATGGAGCGCCAAGCACATCAGGCTCTGCACTGGGCATGGAGTCTGCCTAAGATTCTCCGTCTCCCTCTGCCTCTCCCTGCCTTTGCGTGTGCATTTTGCGCCCTCTCTCTCTCTCCCTCTCTCAAAAAAAGGTCACTAGCTATCTTAAGAACCCTGTTTTGTAGCTTATGATTTATCACATGCAGCTATACAAAATGCTTACACCACATTTGGATCCAGTGACTGTTCTTCTAAATCGACTTTGCCAATTTTTTATTTCAAGTTTTTGCGTTCATGTACAAAAATGAAGCAAAAGCTGTAACATGTTGATAGTGAAAACAGGAGAATTTTAAAATTGTTCAATGTTGCTAACTTTCTATCAGTGTTATCAGGGCAGCTTCAGCTAGAAAGATCAATTAATTCCAGTAATGGTTTGAATTCTTTGTCATGAAATCAAAGTTAAGCTTTTGGAAATCTAGTCTGTTTGAGATGAAACCTCTGACATTATTGGGACTCTCCTGTAAATTTATTTTAAAAGTTCAACATTAAAAATAAAAGTGTTTTGGGGGCACCTGGGTGACTCAGTCAATTGAGTGCTTAACTCCTGACTCTGGCTCAGGTCATGATCTCAGGGTAGTAGGATGAAGCCCCAAGTTGGGGTCTGTGCTCAGCAGACAGTCAGCTTGGGATTCTCTTTCTCCCTGTCCCTCTGCCCCTCCCCCAAACACACTCTCTCTAAAATAAATACATTTTTTAAAAATAAAACTTTTAAAAAGTATTTTTAAAGTGATAATATAATTTTAGTACAGCAGGTGTCCATGGTAAAAATCAATACCTTACTAAATTCAGATATCTCATTTTAAAATTACAACATGGAGTAGAATTGGGGTACTTGGGTGGCTCAGTCAGTTAAGCATCCAACTCTTGATTTCAACTCAGGTCATGATCTCGGGGTCATGGGATAGAACCTGGCATTGGGCTCCATGCTCAGTGTGGAGTGGACTTGTCCCCACCCTTCCCTCCTCAGTCCCCCCCTCCTCACATGTAGTTGTGTGTTCTCTCTCTAAAATAAATAAATACACAATTAAATAATTTTTAAAAAGGATATAAAAAAATAAAAAATATAAAGGATATGAAGTAGAATTATAATTGGAATTGGTTATAGTGTAAATGTAACCCATAATTTCACCCAAAGAAGTTGCAAACAGAAGCTATATTTGTCAAAATTTACAAATTTTAAATATGCCAAGTAATTAAACTACATAATTTTTGTGATGAAGCAGATGTCAAATTAAAAACAAACAAATAAAAAAACCCACTACCATATGACCCAGCAATTCCACTTCTGGGAATATATTCAAAGGAAATGAAAACACTACCTGGAAAAGGTATCTGCACCCCCATGTTCATAGCAGCATTATTTACAAGAGACAAGACGTGAAAACAACCTAAGCATCCACCAGGGGATGGATGAATAAAGAAGCTACGTTATGGATGTACAGTGAAATATTATTCAGCCATTTAAAAAAAAATGAGATCCTGCCATTTGTGAAAACATGTACAGACCTTGAGGGCATTATGTTAAGTGAAATAAGACAGAGAAAAGAAATAGCATATGATATCACTTATGTGTGGGAAGAAGGGAGGGAAGGAGGGAGAAAGGAAGGGAAGGAAGGAAGGAAGGAAGGAAGGAAGGAAGGAAGGAAGGAAGGAAGGAAGAAAGGAAGGAAGGAAAGAAAGAAGGAAGGAGAGAGGGGAGAGGGAGAGACAGAGAGAGAGAGAGAGAGAGAGAGAGAGAAAGCAAACAAGCTCATAGAAGAGAGACCAGACCTGTAGTTACCAGATGCAAGTGGCAGGAGGAGGAAAATTTTGAAGAAAGCCATAAAAGGTACAAAGTTCCAGTTATAAGATAAACAAGCACTAGGGATGGAATGTACAACATGATGACTTAGCTAACACTGCTGTATGGCATACAGAGAAGTTGTTCAGAGAATAAATTCTAGGAGTTCTCATCAAAGGATTTTTTTCCTTTTCCTTTATTTTTATTGTACCTATATAGGAAGATGGATGTTAGCTGAACCTACGGTGATCAATTCACAATATATGTAAATCAAACCATCAACCCCTATGCCTTAAATTTATACAGTGATGTATGTTGATCATTCCTCAGTTAAAGTGGGGGAAAAAACAATCCACGTCAGCATGGCAGTATGAGACTTCTCTCTTTGCTCCCATTATCAAGTGGAACGTTTCAGTAAATCAATCCGCATCCTCCCGATGGTATTGAGTTTTTTTGGAAATGAACCCTCTAGATTTGGAGTACATTTTGCTCAATATCAGAAATTCTAATCAAGGAATTCAAGGAGTACCCAAATTCTTCAGCTTCCTAAGGCTTTGGAGAATTACAATTATTAAACAAAACCAGCAAAAAGGAAGACATTGAAACATCTCAACCCTCGCACAGAAGTGAATAAATTAAATGATGAGCATTCAAAGACTTAATTCTACAATTTCATCATTGCTCTTTAGAGTAAATCCACTTGTGGAGAGAAACTTTTATAATACTCACTGGAATGGGTCAAAATCAAGAGGGCCTATGATTTTGTAGCATTCTCAGTTTGGGGAAACATCAAAAGAATCATATCTGGCCATAACTTATTTGATGATTTTGTCTTCTTGAAGTATTTGTCAAGAAAATGTACTCCAGGGAGATGGGGGGGGATGGGTGAAATAGGTGAAAGGGATTAAGAATATACTTATCAGGATGAGCATTGAGTAATTTATAGAACTGTTGAACCACCATATTGTACACCTGAAAGTAATATAACACTATATATTAATTATATAGGAATTAAAATTAAAAACTTAATTTTTAAAAAAAGGTACTTCGGGGCACCTAGGTGGCTCAGTCAGTTATAAGACTTCCATAGGCACAGGTCATGATCCCAGGGTCATGAGATGGAGAGCCCCCCCATCAGGCTCCCTGCTCAGGGGGGGAGTCTGTCTCTCCCTTTGCCCCTCCCCCTGCCTGTGCTCTCTCTCTCTCTCTCTCTAATAAATAAAATCTTTTAAAAAAAAAAAAAAGGTACTTCCAAATGGAGGCAAAAAAATCAGTATCAAAATCATATTTTATCTGATTACTTATAAATTGCAACACAAAAATATACTATTGAGAATACTTTCCATTTAGCAGATTTCATTTAGTTTTTACCTGGTAACTCAGTTCTTGTAGAGAGGTGTTTTTTGTTTTTTTTTTTTTTAAGATTTTATTTTTAAGTAATCTCTACACCCATTGTGGGGCTCAAACCTACAACCCCAAGTTTAGGAGTCACACACTCCTCTGACTAAGCAAGCCTGGTGTATCAAGAGATTATGTTTCTTAAGTAAAAATATTATGGTTTACAGACAAGAGTCAATTGAAAGTGTCAACAATTTCAACTTTTTTAAAAATTTTATTTTAGAGAGAGAGAGAGAGAGAGCACACATAAGCAAGGATAGGCAGGGGGTGGGGAAAGGGAGAGGGAGAGAGAGAATCTTAAGCAGGCTTCATGCCCAGTGTGGAGCCCAACGTGAGGCTTGATCTCACGACCTGAAATCATGATCTAAGCTGAAATCGAGTCAGACACTGAATCAACTGAGCCCCCTATGCGCTCCAACAATTTCAACTTTATTAACATAAAGTATTTCAAGAAATGTTGCAGACATTAGGAATAATTAAACATAATACATCAATACCAGTAAAAAAGATCATTCTTCAGAAAAATGCCAGGACCTGCACATTAGAGCCAAATAGGACTAAAAACTCATAAAGTAGGTGAAAATGTAACAAGAATAATCATTCCACTTATTTTTCACGTTCAAATAATACGAAGGTTTGATTTTTTTTTTATTTTGCTTTAATACAGGTATTTATTTTTAGTTTTTTGGAAAGAATTGCATTCAAAAGTCTGTAAATAGACCTATTCCAAAGGCCTATCCAGATAAAACTAATTCATCAGTCAACATCTAAATAACTTCTAAACTATATAAAACATATATAAATTATATAATAGGTATCATTTTAGCACCCCTTTCATTTTTGAAATTGCACTGGTTTGAACAATAGATTACCCTACACACAGCTAGCATTTACCAAGAGCTTGTTATGTATCAGGCACTGTGCTCTATCACTTTATAACTTTTTTTGCCCTGTACCCCCAATCGCCATGTTCTGCTGCTTTTCTCCCCACATTACTGGACACACTACTGGCCCACACAGAATGTGCTTCCAGCCAGTGAGCAAGAATTTGGCTCCACTATGACCTCTGAACCCATCACCCATGTGGCCAGGACTGTGCATTTTCAGCACAGCTGGCACATTTAGGAGCCCAGATTATAAGGGGAAACCCAGGCAATTAACTGTCCCAAAGAACCTAGGAGAGTCATTTACCCCATGTCTTTCCAGTTTGCTGGTGATGTCTGCATGTATGACCTTCAGTTCTGCAAAATCTTGTATTTTGTGTGGTATCCCAAACACTAAAGGGCTAAACTATAATGTAGAGCTCTTCCATTAATGTGAATTGAATGGTATTTGACCTCAGACCTTACTGTCACTAAAATTATAAATTCTTTTCTTTCTTTTTTAAAGATTTCCTTTCTTTATTCATTTGAGAGAGAGAAAGAGAGAGAGAGAGCACGCGTGCAAGAGCACAAGCAGGGGGAAGGGCAGAGGGGGAGGGAGAAGCAGACTCCCCAATGAGCAGGGAGCCCGACTTGATTGATCCCAGGATCCTGGGGCCATGACCTGAGGCGAAGGCAGATGCTCAACCAACTGAGCCACCCGGGTGCCCCTAAAATCACAAATTCTTTATAAGTCCCTGGCTATCCTATAGTACAGAAAATGCTATGAGAAGCAATAATAAAAGTTTAACTATAAATTTAGTCATTATCTTTAGCTGGTACATATTCCACTCTGTCTTTAAGTATCACTACAGAGACTGGAAACTCTTTTTTTTTTTTTTTAATTTTCCAAAGACTCCATTCGTTTATTCATGAGAGACACACAGAGAGGCAGAGACACAGGCAGAGGGAGAAGCAGGCTCCACGCAGGGAGCCCAGCAGGGAGCCCAACGTGGGACTCAATCCCAGGTCTCCAGGATCAGGCCCTGGGCCAAAGGCAGCGCTAAACCATTGAGCCACCTGGGCTGCCCAATAGACTGGAAACTCTTAAACTAGGATGGTGTACTTCTTTTTCTGATGCTTTCATTGTGTTTTAATTGCCTTAGATGTCTTAATTGTTTTAGATAACAAAAGCTCTCCCTTTACAAAGTAAAATAACAATAAAGACGTTATTTAGCAGAACAATTAACAATGTGCTACCAGATAATGAAAATATACAAAGTACTTATTAAGCCAAGGATTTTTTTTTCTTATCTACCAACGATAAGAGAGTAAAATGTTGCCTGAAGGCAAGAGGTTCGATTCAGATGCAGTGTCCCTCAAAGTGGGGATGAGGTGGGACTTGAGACAAAGGTTTGATTGCAAACAGTCGGTTAGGGAGGTACAGAAGATGACAGAGCAGCCACAGAAGAGGAAGATAAAGACGGATTGTGAAGCCATGACTAGAATTTACTTCTACCAGGAAACTCAGAGAAAACACGGATCTCACATTCATCCCACCCAAGGAGCGAAGGGGCTCCACCCTGACTCCCATCAACTGCTGGTTCAGGGCTTCTGGGCGTCGGGGTTAATTCCTCAGCATTTCCAGACACCTGCAGCTGGCATCCCGGGCCAGTACAGTAAATGATAAAGTCTTAAAGGAAGTGGGCAGGGCACTGACAGGATCAGCTCCACCCTTCCAAACATAAAATACATTCTTAAAGGAAGTAATTAGGCAAATACAAATATGCTAACTGCCTGCCTGCCCTCTCCTCACACAAAACAAATAGTCCAAATCTAATAGTGACAGGTTTTTCAATATTTATAGCCAAGGGAAATACCATAGTTCTAATTTCAAACATCCTTTCCAAAACAAAAGAAGTTCCTAGAATATCAAATAATTTAATATTTTGATATGAAAAGGATAGAAATAAAGATTTAATTTTAACTTTTTAAATAATTTTGTATTTATTTATTCTTTGAAAGAGCACCTGCATGGGGGGAGGGTGGGCAGAGAGACTCTAGCAGACTCCCCACTGAGCATGGAGCCCCACTAGGGGCTTGGAGCCCAGGGCCCTGCTTATAACCCACTGAGTGACCCAGGTGCCCCTAATTTTAATTTCTATTAGGCTTTGGGTTGCAAAAGATTTTAAGAAAATCTAGGAAATTGGCCCTACCAGAATATACTAAGGATTTCTCAGCCTCGTCAGATCCTGAGAGCGTCAAAGAATCATTTATTGATTGAGTTGGAGGTGACTATAAACAACTAGAAACACAATTCGGCTGTGTATTTCCACACTTCAAAGAAGGGAAGAACTTGCCCATGGTCCCCTAATCATTGATCCAAATGATTTTCTTTTTTTAAAGAGAAAAAATCAAAGTTTTCATTTGGTTTGCTTGTTGGTTGGTAATTTACAGACTACACAACGGCACTGTTCACACACACACACACACACACACACACAGGAGAGAAACAAAGGAATATGTTTCTCCAGGAAACACTGATAATTAACAGTGTCTCTAAAGCATCCAAGTTCAGGCAGGTGAGCATTCAGAGAGCCACCAAGAGGAATGCAGTTTTCTTCAGATACCAGATGGCAAGTCTACAATCTGCTGAAGAATTTCTCACCTAATTTTCACCGCTGCATATCACCCACCAATTTTACATCTATCCCCCCCCACTGCAAGAAAAATGACAAGCATTCCCATGGTCACATCCTGGGTGGATCTCAAAGAGTATTGGAAATAGCCCACGCAGCTGTTAGCTTCTCCAAATACACAGTCCAAGGCATTGAAATGCCGGCTCTGCAGTACTGGCAGTGAAAGACAAGAATAACAGTTCCTTTTTTTTTTTTTTTTTAACCAAAGATAAATGCCATATTATGCTTAGAAAAGCCAGGGTCAGCCTAACTCCTAGGCAGAGAAGAACAGCACCAATGTCAACGGAAGGAAACAGTTTCTGGGAAGGATGCACAGCTTTGACTAATTGAAGGCCTTTCAAATTAGCCAAACAACGTGGTTTTGTTACATCTTGGGGGGAAAAAAGTACTGCTCTCCACTTCTTTTTAAAAATTAAGAAGTAGCTTTTAAGTAGATACAATAAAATATCAGCTCTTGTTCTCCCCATGTGATGGAAGTTCAGGGATTTTCATGTTCTTTTTTCTATACCTAAGTATCACTTTGTGGGGGTTTTTTGACACGGATATGTACTACTTTTCTTCTCAGAAAAAAAGGTATGTAAACTATATGGACTTTGAAAAAAGGAGGGAAAAATATATAAAGATGTAAGAAGAGAAGAGGAACAAGAGGAGAAGGAATGTGAACTCCTCCTTCATTCATTAGACAAAGAGTTCTTTCGTCAGACACCATAAGAAGGCACAACTATGGATTGGAGGTGGTTGTCCTAAGGAAAGAGAGAAGGGGCTGAGACCAGGGGCAGAGAGGACTACATGGGAAGCAGTCAGAGAAAACTGGTCTAGAGAAACATTTAAGATAAGCTCCCAAAGAATCAAAGCTGACCCTGTGAAAAATAGGGGGGAGTCAGCACATGCTAAGGCCCCAGAGCAGGAAAACCTTGCACTTCAAGCTGACCAGTAGGGCTGCCATTTGGAAAGAAAGAGGCAGAGTGAATGGCCAGGGCACATTAGAGAGGTAAGCAAGTGACAATTCCTCTGGGCACCTGAAAGCCCAAGATAAGAAATTTGTATATTAACCTCAATACAGTGAGAGCCATGAAGGGATTTTAAGCAGCGGAGAGAAGTCTTCTGGTTCACATTTTAAATGGCTCATTGTCACTGTCCAGGGGATTGGAGGGGAGAAGGGGGCTAGTTGCTGTTGTATTAGGAGCAGGGCCACTGCCTCTTTCACCCTTGCATGTGCCCACTACCAGATTCCCTGCAGCCTTAGATCCTGCCCACCTGGCAACATTGTCCCCCAAAAGTGTGATGATCCTTTTCTTACAAAAAGATTTTTTTATTCAAGAGAGACACCGAGAGAGGCAGAGACATAGGCAGATGGAGAAGCGGCCTTCCTGCAGGGAGCCCTGATGTGGGACTCGATCCCAGGACCCCAGGATCACGACCTGAGGGGAAGGCAGACGCTCAACCCCTGAGCACCTCAAAAGTGTAAGGATCCTATTCACTCAGCTCCCAGGTATCCCTGCAACCTTCAGGCCAAACCCACAAACCCGTCCCAATAAATGTCCCTATTTTCTAGAAGTCCCGCCACACAAGACTCTCCTACCTCGTGCTCTGTACTGCCATCTGCACTCCTCTCAGAAGATGGAGCCCGATTCTCCCATAATCACCATTTTTTTAATTCCACTACTTACCTCCTGGTCCAAACTCACACCATCTTCCATGTTCCTGACACCAGGTGCCATACAGTACTTTCTTTGCAAATAATTTTATTTCACGGGATTGGAAAACACCTAAAGTTGAAAAGGACTTTAGGGATATTCTAATTCAACCTGCAGTTTTTTAGGACAAGGAAGCAGGCCTGGTATGGTGAAAAGACTTTCCCAAGGTCTCAAAGGTTAGGATTTATGACTTCTTATTTAGAGTTCCTTGCATGAGTTAAAAATCATTTTTTTAAAGAGAACACTTGGCCAGGGCTTCATGTTTGAGAGAACACCTCTGTACACAACATCTTGTAGAATCATTAGTAATAGAAATAAAGAGTAGGCCAAGTATAGATATATCCAAGTAATATATAGTAAAGGTAATCCAGGGGTGCCTGGCTGACTCAATTGGAAGAGCAAGCAATGCTTGATCTCGGGGTCATGAGTTCAAGCCCCACGTTGGGCAAAGAGATTACTAAAAGAAAAATAAACTTAAAAAAATAAAAATGAAATAAATGGTAATCCAACCACAGATATAACAAAAGAGTAGATACAAATTGGAGGCTGAGAAGGATGAAGAGCTGAGAGAGAAACTCAGCCAGCATCAGACACAGGTCTTCTGGCTCTGGGCTTAGCATAAACTACAAAGAAATACGTCCCTATTGTTTGATGCAGTTAATCCAGGGGCAAAGTTAGAGGTTTCCTATTTCTGCTCATCATTATTGGTTCATTATGCTTTTTGTATTAGTTTTATGTTTCTTCTGAAGATCAGACTTTTTTTGTTGTTTACTATGGTTAAAGGAGGAACTTTGTCCGATACTGGGAATTTATTTCAATGAGAGTGAGGGCTTCTGAACAGGAGATAAAGTTTAAAGAACAAAGACGATGGGGACGCCTGGGTGGCTCAGTGGTTGAGCATCTGCCTTCGGCTCAGGTCGTGATCCTGGAGTCCCGGGATCGAGTCCCACATTAGGCTCCCTCTGCCTGTGTCTCTGCCTCTCTGTGTCTCTCATGAATAAATAAATAAAATCTTTAAAAAAAAAAAAAAAGACAGTGAAGAAAAGAGGTGCAAACTTTGCCAATTTATAATTTAGCCAACACTTGGATGTGGATGCAGACTCAATGCCATCATGGCAAATGCCATTGTCAAAAGATGCTCTCTAAAATTAGTCTTCTTATTTTAAGTGAAGGTTAACACAGCACAATTCCATCGTTGTTAAAGAATGTGGATAGTTTCACAAAGTTCTTTATTAAAAGATTTGAATGATATACAAGTTGGATTATTTGCACTATGTTTTTTTTTTCAGCATTATTTGAGGTTTAGAATTTCAAATTCAATGTCAAGAAAATTCTAAGGGACAAAAAAAATATGTCCTTGATGGCTCTGCAGGATGTGGAAGAGATTACTGCTTCAGAGTAAATATATTTTGGAATGCATTGCATCCTGATGCTACAATTAGTTCTATTCTTGTTCTGAAAGTGGAAAGGGGTCAGGGGCCCCACATAACTGACACTTAGCAGTAGCAGCTGACACAGGCTGGGCACCCAACACTCCCCCAGGAGAAATGGCTCACTCTTGACCTCAGAACCCAACAGAAACAGGTTACAGAACATTTATGCAAGAATTATTGCTTCATTGCTCTTTAATTTGCTTCCATTTTGATAAGCTCAAACATTTTCTTTCCCAAATATCAAACCTATCAGGGGGCCTGGGTGGCTCAGCAGGTTACCCATCTGCCTTCCACTCAGTCATGATCCTGGGGTCCTGGGATTGACCCACGTAGGGGGCGGGAGGGTTCCTGCTCAGCGGGAAGTCTGCTTCTCCCTCTCCCTCTGCCCCTGCTCATGCTTGCTCTCTCTCTCTCTCTCTCTTAAATAAATAAATAAATAAATAAATAAATAAATAAATAAATAAATATCTCTTAAAAAGATATCAAACCTATTATTGTCAACATCCCCCTAGGTTATGTAGGTATAGTTACTTAAATGTGTTGTAAAACAAACGTCAAGTGTGAACGAGAAATCAATCCACACTTAACGTCAAATGCTAAGTACCAGAAGAATACAGCTCATTCCCTTTGTACATAGTTGGTGAGCTAAGGGAAATCACAGAGATCTATTACCTGAAAATCCAGAGTAATGTAATTATTAGGGGATTCCTTTTTTTCCCCCATTTTACTGAGGAGTAGTGGATATACATCGCTGTATAAGTTGAAGGCAGACAGCACGATGGTCTGATTTACATATATTGTCCAGTGATTAACAAAGTCAGTTCAGTTAACATCCATCTTCTCTTTTCTTAATATCATCCATCCGGTTTAGAGAAAATAACTACATTAACCCATCAGGCAGACAAAAGTACTAGCTTCTAGAAAGCTAAGAAAAAATGTCTAAATAGCAAGTGTCCCACTGAAAATAATCATGCAAAATGCACATATCTCTCATACCATCAAATCTGAATGTATTTCAGGACATCTTCTGCTTCCTGCATTCCATCCATTTTCCTAGGAGCTCCTCTCCAGTTAAGCCACCCAAGTTGTGACATGTGGATTCTGGCTTAGCTCAGTTGAATGCAGTGAGCCTGGTGGCATAGAGGAGTCAGTAAAATGCCTCACCCTGCATACCTCTCATACCTATGGAGAGACCCCAAGATTGTGGTTCACAAACATACAGAAAGCTTACAGTGCATTAGCTTGGCCTTGGGGGTTTAGGCATTCCTTGGAGTCAACTGAAATCTGAAGACACTGGATCACCTTTCTAACACTGCACTTCATTGTGAGTAACCAATGTTTAAGATGAGGTAAGAGGACTAGTCAAAGACACATGATTATGCCTGCTAAAAATCAGTCTCCTCCAGCTTTTGAAAGCACTGAATGGTGCTTTTGTACATGAGATTTCAAGTTCAAGAAGAATTCCTATGACTGAGTAATGTTTGTATTTGTGTTATTTTTATTTCTTTGGGTAAGTGCATTGAGCTAAGATGTCTAATGCCCTGAGCTACATATTTAAGATTCAGATGAAAGCAAAGAAGAGAGATGTTTTAGGAATGCAAAATAGGTAACACTAGTCAAAATGTCATACCTCTGCTTTCTTAAAAATTGAGTTTTACATAAAGATAATTTTATTTGCCATTGAATTTAAATAAGGAGCTCCGTGCAATTCAGTTGGCATACATTTTCAGGCAGTCTCTCATTCTTAGAAATGTATTTTACAACCATCAAGAATGACAGTCATTGAGTAACTCTTCCCATCATTGTATCTCCCTGAGATCAAAAAATATGCTACTACTATTTTCAATTGTGACACAAAAAATAATAATAAATAAAAATGAACAAACTAGAACATTGTCTACAGGAAGGGAAACAACTGAGCTGTTTTTCATAGATTCCTCAAACTCTTTATCAATCCATTAGCACAGCTGTGAAATTAACAAAACTTAGATAAACATCTCCTGGAGCCCAGGGACTATGGCTTTATGGTTCTGTGGCCCACCCACTTTTGGCTTCTGGGAAAACAAAAATCAAAAGTCAGAGCAACAGGGCACCTGGGTGGCTCAGTGGTTGAGAATCTGCCTTCGGCTCAGGGCATGATCCCGGGGTCCTGGGATCAAGTCCTACATCGGGCTCCCTACAGGGAGCCTGCTTCTCCCTCTGCCTATGTCTCTGCCTCTGTGTGTCTCTCATGAATAACTAAAAAAATCTTAAAAAAAAAAAAAAAAAAAAGCCAGAGCAAGAAACCAATGACAGTTTCCACCATTAAGGAACATGGCAATAGATCCTGAAGACTTGGTCACATGAGCCTTCCATCCAAACTGACTGCAAAGCAACATGATTTGATTTGAGAATAGAGCCTTTCAGGGCACCGACTGTTGCACTGTTATCAAAACGGGAGGTAATGTACACCTGCTAGCCCTTTCCCAAAATCCTAGGACTCAGGAAGAGCAAGGCAAATTTGACAAATCTCATGAAAAAGCATCAGAGATCTTGGCATCCATATCTCTGTAAGAAATTGGAGAAATTAGGGCACCTGGGTGGCTCAGGTGATTAAGCATCTTCCTATGGCTCAGGTCATGATCCCAGGGTCTTGAGATGGAGGCCTACATCGGCTACCTGCTCAGTGGGGAGTCGGTTCTCCCTCTCCTCCTTGCTCATGCTCACTCATCTATCTATCTATCAAGTAAATAAATAAAATCCTTAAAAAAAAGAAATTGGAGAAAATGAAAAAGCACATTAAACATAACAGACATACAGTTGCATTACCTCCTCAGGAAACTTTTTCTGAGTGCCAACGAAGAAAACAAAGTTCTTAAATACAAGGAAAATATACCTAAATTATTTTTGGAAAAATCATAGGTAGGACTTATGAATGAAGTGGGGCTCTGACAGCACAATATATCACGTTCCAAGGCAGTTTAAGATTTAGATGATTTAAGCATCATTTATTCCTTGAATTGTTATTCTGAAATCTATTTAGATAGGCTTCTTATATTTTAAATTTTTGTTGAAGGGCAGCCCGGGTGTGGCTCAGCCCAGGGCATGATCCTGGGAGCCCAGGATCGAGTCCCATTTCGGGCTCCCTGCATAGAGCCTGCTTCTCCCTCTGCCTGTGCCTCTGCCTCTCTCTCTCACTCTCTCTCTCTCTCATGAATAAATAAAATCTTTTTAAAAATTAAAAAATAAAGTTTTGTTGAAGATCTCTAACTAAAAATAGTTAGCAGCATGTTGCTCTGCTGTGATTTCCTAGAATTACAGACCAACAGAGCTAGAAAGATATTTGGGATAATTTATTTCAACACCTATTTATAGACGAGTGTGTCCTGACACCCAGACAGGATGAAGGTCTTGCAGTGGCAATACAAAAACCAGGACCCAGATTCCCTAATTCTCAGTTGAATTTACTGAATCTTCATTGTGATCTAAACGAAAACAGTTCAAAAAATTCTGAGACTGGCTGCAGCAGTCATCCCATGCATGGAATACTAACATAGGTGATTAAAAAAACCAGAGTGGAGAATCAAGATAAAGATACAGAAACAGGGATCCCTGGGTGGTGCAGCGATTTGGCGCCTGCCTTTGGCCCAGGGCGTGATCCTGGAGACCCAGGATCGAATCCCACGTCGGGCTCCTGGTGCATGGAGCCTGCTTCTCCCTCTGCCTATGTCTCTGCCTCTCTCTCTCTCTGTGTGACTATCATAAATAAATAAAAATTTAAAAAAAAAAGATACAGAAACAACTGCCCATAAAAAAAATTTTTTTTTAAAAACACCTCAATAGCAAAAAAAAAAAAAAATCATATTGTTTTTGCTCTAAATTGTTAAATGTTGTTGCCTAAACTTTTCATTTTCCTTTAAGCCTAAATTAGAAGCATAATTTCTTCCTTAAAAGAAAACACTCTTGGGGCAGCCCTGGTGGCTCATTGGTTTAGCACCGCCTTCAGCCCGGGGTGTGGTCCTGGAAACCCAGGATCGAGTCCCACGTTAGGCTCCCTGCATGGGGCCTGCTTCTCCCTCTGCCTGTGTCTCTGCCTCTCTCTCTCTCTCTCTCTCTTTCTCTGTCTCTCATGAATAAATAAATAAAATCTTTAAAAAAAGGAAAAAAAGAAAACACTCTTTAGGAGGTTTACACTCTGAGGTTACAAATAAGTCCCAAATCTCAGGGGCTTAAAACAAAAAAGATTTTTGAATAAGTCACGGGAATAAAAGGTACAGCATAGAGAATACATTCAATGGTCTGGTAATCACGTTGTATGGCAACAGGTGGTAGCTACTCCTGTGGTAGTGAGCATGAGTGGTGAGCTTAGCCCAATGTATAGACTTGAAGAATCACTATGTTGTATTCTTCAAGACAATGTAACATTGTATGTCAATTGTACTCAAAAATAATTTTTAAAGGGTTTCCCATTCATGGTAAATGTCCTCTCCAGTTCAGCAGGGGACCCTGCACATCATTATCACATAGAGCAATGGAGCAGGTACCATAGACTCCTCTCCAGAGGGTCTTATACCATGGATTAGGTACTCCCCCTCAGAAGTGACACACTATTCTCACAAATCATTGGTCAAACTCTCACATGATCCAATCCAGACACATGGGGCTCGGGAAATGCAATATTGAAGGCAAAACACCAAAAATATTTGGAGAAGAGCATTACTGCCACACCCTGTTATTTCTGAAATACGAAAAACTGAAGACTGCCCTTCTCTGATTGAATACACAAATTTATGAAGTATCGATTTTTTTTTAATCATGAGCAGAAAGAAGCTAAAAAGAATACCACTAAGCATCGAGAATCTCCAGCTCACCTTTGTACAACCACCAGATAATGACCCCCGGCAAGCCACATCAGTTTCCTCACTTGTAAAATAACTAGATGAGAAAAGGTGATTTCTAAGGTCTCATCTAGCCTTATGTGACCTACCATCCTAACTGACTGAATTAATGAATATGTACAGGAAGGAAGACTTCTCTCTGGTCGCATTAGCAATGCTAAAATCAAAATATATTCTCTTGAGGATGCAACATTCAAATACAGAAGTCTCAGTTTCAAAAAATCATACAGAAATAATAATTAATTGGTTGCTTTTTTTGTTTTGTTTGGTTTCGTTTTCCAAATAGTCACAAAAGTAGAAATTTTCACTTTGTTCAAGGAATTATGGCATTTAGCTTGCATCGGGTTTGCGCCAAAGAATCCTACACCAACATCTAGGGATAATCTCCCTAAGCCAAAGCAAAAGGTTTCTGTTCACTGTGGACCGGACTATACTTTACTATGCTTAAATGCACTATCTTTTTTGTTATTTATTTCTCTCTGCTTGTATTTGTGCCTTTTCTTACAGGATGGAGAGAATTCTAAATTCTATAAGGCAATAATGTAGCATTATACTTTTTCCTTACAGGGATCAGCCCATCATATTTTACCTGAACTAAGATCATTCTGTTCAACCAGTTGAGGAGGTAAGGACACTCACATTTACTCCCGAGAATTAAGAATATTAACAGAACCTTAAGAAAAACATTAACAGAGTATGAACAGGAAAAAAAAATTTGTTTTACCAAATATGGAAAGAGCAAACTCGTCTTTGAGAAAATGTGAAATCAGAAATAGGACTCGTTTTAAATAAAGTCAATCTATTTCAATAAGAGGTAGACAATAAAGCAAGTCATTTGAACCCCAAACACTTCATTTGAATTCTATGTTATTAAACACCTTGATCTGTGCTGTTAAGAAAGCTGGATGTGGAATCTAATAAATGAAAACAGGGCCCCTGGCAGCTACTGATCAACTCAGGTGGATGGTCTCAACTAATGTTAAAACGAGCTATGCCCTTATCTCTTCCACAAACGATAGATTCATCTATGGGGTTTCTTCCAACTATCCAATGTAAGGAAAAGACAATCCCGCTTTCCCGTTGTCTCCAGGAGCCTGCTTTATCTACCTGAAAAAGAAAACTTTTATATTCGCATAAACCTCAAGATGTGTGAAATCATGTTTCAAAGTCATTCAACATGACCAGGGTAATTTCAAGTCATAAATTGTATCTGCTGATAATCACACTTTGGAGAGAGATATATATCCAAATGAATGTAAAATAAATTTAGTGGGTTTAAAGAAATTATTTTCCTGCCTGGATCAAAGTCTCGGTCCCACAGACACAGTGCAAACTTCAGTCTGGACCCCGTGGCTTGGTCTGTCTCCCCCTGCCGCAGCTGTTTGCAACTAACTTGAATTATTATCATTAAAGAGCTTCTCACGATTTCTGAACCCAAAGCATAGTGCACAGCATTGTTCATTCATCTACATTGCAGAAAAACAGAGATGTATTTTGAAAATAAAAGTCTACCTAAAGCCCCAAGTCATTAAATCAGAAAGTAAATTGCAAGTTGGTGGTGGTGAAAGAGTTGCTCAGAAAGAACTGGAACAAGAGAATTCAGGCTTAAATTTTCTAGCGATCTACATGAACCAAGACAATCTTACATGAGAAGCATTCTTTCTGCCTTCCAAGAAAACTCTTTCATTGCTACAATTAAGGGCTGAGACCAGAGAAAGGATTCTTAACCTGAAAAGTACATCAGATTACCCCGGGGAAACTTTCCAAACACACACACACACACACCCATCCACACCTCAGACCCACAAACTCAGAAGGCAGCAAGTGTGTTTTGAAAATGTTCCAAAGGGATTCTGATATGCGCCTTTTAGTCTATAAAATCCCCAAAAGGCCCCTTCCAGGTCTAAACTCTACATTTATGATAAGTAGAACCAATGAGAAAAGAGCTCTACAGAGGAGAAGTAGTAAAGCTCTGCCAGCAATAATGATTTATTAATTACCTGGTGGCGTGGCCGTGAGAGAAGTACACCTGGTCTCCACCTTGCGGAGCAGTTGTAGTGAAGGACTGAGTCCTAGATGTGCATTTCCCTGAGAGTCTGAGTAGACAAGGGGAATATGCTTTGGCCCAAGTTCAAATTCTTGCTTCTTCATTAGTAGCTGGGTAACTAAACCTGCACTGGTTACTAAACTTAACCCCCGGGGAGCCTGGCTGGCTCAGTTGGAGGAGCATGTGTCTCCTGATCTCCGGTCATGAGTTCAAGTCCCATGTTGGGTGTACAGATTAGTTAAATAAATAAACCTTTTTAAAAATAATAAAATTTTGGGTACCTGGGTGGCTCAGTCGGTTAAGCATCTGCCTTTGGCTCAGGTCATGATCTCAGAGTCCTGGGATCAAGTGCTAAGTAGGGCTCCCTGCTCAGAGGGCAGTTTGCTTCTCCCTCTGCCCCTCCCCCCATTCATGCTTTTTCTCTCTCTCTCTCAAATAAAATCTTAAAAATAATAAAATTTTATTTATTTATTTATTTATTTATTTTGAGAGAAAGAGAGAGGCAGAGACACAGGCAGAGGGAGAAGCAGGCTCCATGCACCGGGAGCCCGACGTGGGATTCGATCCCGGGTCTCCAGGATCGCGCCCTGGGCCAAAGGCAGGCGCCAAACCGCTGCACCACCCAGGGATCCCTAAAATTTTAAAAATAAACTTAAACCTTTGAGCCTCAGTTTTGCAGTGCCTGAAATGGGAATGTGAATCCCTCTCTCACTAGTGCACAGTGACCAGGTGTACTTCTCTCTCACAAGCTCCCACAGAGCTTGATGTATCATAGGTGTTGGTCATACGTAACACACCTTCTTCTCCTTCAGTCTCATTTCCCTAAAAATAAACCCTCCCCATGTCTTCAAAGCCTTTTCTCCATTATAAAGCTAATAAAAAAACTCTTTGGCTTAAAGATTAAAAACTGGAAGGTCTTAATTATTCCTACCAATGATAGAAAGGTGTATTATCACAGAGAGATGAACTACTATACCCAATAATATACAAGCGTCAGCATACTT
The DNA here is from genome assembly GCF_048164855.1 of Canis lupus baileyi. NCBI lineage: Eukaryota > Metazoa > Chordata > Mammalia > Carnivora > Canidae > Canis > Canis lupus. The sequence goes on from NC_132874.1 coordinate 9,463,950, forward strand.
ATTACTATTTCCCAAAACCCCCACCTTACTTTAGTCCCCTCTTTTCTGGATCAAACCCTCCAGTTTTCTAAATAGAAGGTCTTGGGCAAGTCACTTTACCCTAGGGACATTCACTGGGTCAGGTAGGAAGGCTAATAATGTCATTATCTGCTTCAGACCACTGCTGTGAGAGCCCAATGAGATCATGTGCAGCCAAGTGACTTAATGTACATTTAACATTATGCAAATATAAAGGGGGGCTGTAACATAGCAGCTCTTAACAGCTTTTGGCCAGGCAGCTCACCTATGACAAATATGATTTGTTTTCCCATCTTCTTCCTCTATTCGCAGTTTATAAGGAAGATGGTAAAACCCAAAAACAACCAACATAATCTGAAGAAAGTATATTTACCCAATGAATAAGTTAATCTGTAACCTGGATATCATATACATGTTCCAACCTCAAGAACAGATATCCTATTTGTTTTTTATTGTATATGTATTTCGTTTTAGTAAGTTGGGTACTGAGGCTTTTTTCTTTCCCATAGCTCCCTAATGCTGCTCTCAGAATAGTTTTGTGGAATCACAATTAAATACGCCTATTTCAAGACTTCTATATTTCACGTTTTCCCATTAATTTGAAAACAATAATAAAAATAAATAGCAAAGGTGTAATTTTCTAAAATAAGCAAATTTTAATATAGGGTGCTATCCAAGCGTACCAGAATAACTAGAGATAAGAGAGAGAATATTGCAGCCCAGAAATCCCTCATATGTTTTAAGATTTGACAATTTAGCCCTGTCTGGTTTGGAGAAGCCTCCTTAGATTCTTCTATTACATGACCTGTGGTGCCACACATCTCTTGTTTAATTAAAAGAACAATAAATTTTCACAACAGTTTTGCAAAATCCTTTAAAACTGAGAGTCACCGAAAGAAACCTGGGTAGACAGTTACTGTGCTGCCCACAGAGCGTGCTGTGCCAGAGTTTGCACAGATGGCTCTTGGAGGTTTCTTGGGGCACAGACCATTTAGGTTGTATCTGAGCTGCCTGCGGCACCACCCCCCCACCCTCCGACCCCCCACCCCCCATCCCTGCTCACTTACTGTTTGTTGCCTAAAGCTCAGCTCCCCAGTTTAGCAACAGACCTAAGCTCAGCTATTTCCTTCTTTCAACCAGTGGTTTTACATACCCTGATTCTGGCATCCATCAAGTAACAAAGTCATGCATATTAATTCAGTTGACTGCTAGTACTTTGTTTTTTAAAGATTTTGATTTTTATTTATTCATGAGAGACACAGAGAGAGGCAGAGACACAGGCAGAGGGAGAAGCAGACTTCCTGCGGAGAGCCCGATGGGGGACTGGATCCCAGGACCCTGAGATCACGACCTGAGCAAAGGCAGATGCTCAACCACTGAGCCACCCAGGTGCCCTGACTGCTAGTATTTTCTATTTCTACTTAAATTTCAAAAAGTTTTATTTATATGTATTTTGCATAATTTTGATAAATGCATATTACCAGTCTCTGGACTGTAATATACTAAGACTAAATTCGTAAAGGAAAATGTTCCACTGATTTATTTCATAAGTTTGTCACTTTATATTAACTAAGTAATTGAGTTGAATAATAGCAATTAAACACTTCAAATTAAAACTGTAGTGATTAGATAATTTGCTTGCAGTTATTCAACAAGCTGGGAATAATACCTAGGATAAAGTATAAAATCTAGAACTAAATTGAATAATACGTAAACAAGACTTGTTTTTTAATTGCACAATTTCAGTAGGATATTAAAGAGATGTCTCAAATAAATGATGGGATGTAAACCAGATTCATACATAAAAGGACTCAGCATCATGAATACATAAATTCTCTCCAAATTAATCTATAGATTCAACATAATTCAATAAAAACAAAAATGGAATTTGGGGGAGAGGGGATTACAAAATGAGTATAGAGACCAATCAGTAAGGCATGCCTGGGTGACCTGGGAAGCCCCCTCCATCCCCAACCTTACCACCCCATCCCACAGCCTTCTCTGCTAACCCATATAAGCTTTATATAAAATATAACAAATTATTTTTAAATGCATAGCTGGGCAGAAAGCGAGAAAGGGAAATCTCCCAGAAACAAAAAAGAAACTCAAACCCCACAAGAGTGATTAATAATTGAAGAGGAAGGAGGAATATGAGAACAGATACTCACTGTGTAGCATGGGGCTTACCTACCATGTGGAGTTGGAATTAAGCCCCTAGCATAAAGTCAGGAGGGCTGAAGACTAGAACAACTCCATCCTCTCAGTAGAAAAGCAAGTACAAAAGCAGGCCACTGGCCCTGGACTATGGATGGGAAGAGTCAGCAGTGAGAAATCAGAGACAGTAGCCTGCTCACACCACAAAAAGGAGTTCAAATGCATTCTTAAGACACAGGATTTTCCAAGCTGAGGAAGATCCCTGACATCAGATCCCAAGCCGAGGAAGCTTGCAGACCTCAGCAAAGGAAATGTAAAGCTGCCTCAGTGGAACGCCTCCACCACCCAGGGCACATGGAACAACCATGGTTAATTCACAAAGATAAGGCACATGAACAAGCAAACCATCATGAGAAGGGGAATTAGCAGATGAATAAAAAAAGGTGAATTTACTCCACTGCAGGTACAGGTAACAGGACACTCTAAGAATTGTAATGTTTTTAACATGTTTGATAAGGGGATCCCTGGGTGGCTTAGCGGTTTAGCACCTGCCTTTGGCCCAGGGCGTGATACTGGAGTCCTGGGATCCAGTCCCACGTCGGGCTCCTGGCATGGGGCCTGCTTCTCCCTCCTCCTGTGTCTCTGCCTCTCTCTCTCTGTCTATCATAAATAAATAAATAAATAAATCTTTAAAAAAATAAAAAAATAAAATGTTTGACAAGGTGCACCTGGGTAACTCAGTGGGTTAAGGGTCTGCATTCGGCTAAAGTCATGATCCTGGGGTCCTAGGATGGAACCCTGAGTCAGGTTCCCTGCTCAGCGGGGAGTCTGCTTCTCCCTCTCCTCCCCATTTGTGCTCTCTCTCACTATCTCTTTAAAATAGGTCTTTAAAAATAAAATAAAATGTTTGACAAAATAAAGGTGGGAATAGAACATGTAAGTCAAGAACAAGATATCATGAAATAAAAAAAAAGAAAAGAAAAACTACATGAACATCTAGAATTTTAAATAGGGTCAATGGGGGGCACCTGGGTGACTCAGTCATTTAAGCACCTGTCTTTGGCTCAGGTCATGATAGCAGGGTCCTGAGATCGAGCCCCAAGTGGGGCTCCCTGTTCTGCTTCTCCCTTTGCCCCTGCTCCTTCCCCCTGCTCATTCTCTCTCTCTCTCTCTCTCTCTCTCTCTCTCTCATAAATAAATAAAATATGGTTCATGGAAAAATAAAAGCAGGCCATTTTCATATGTTGCATTGTTTAAAATGTTTCTTATCTTCCCTTGGTAAAGGGTCTGGTTCTCCATCTCAATCATGGGCTTGGCTACTGACTTGTGTCGGTCACTGGTGTTAAGTGACAGCACACCAGCTGTGAGCAGAGGCTTTCGGGAACATTGCAAGCCCACCAGACCTCTTGAGCCCACACCATGAGGACCCCAGACAGGGCTGCTCCCCTACTCCAGCCTGGGTCTCACAATGGAGTTGACGGAACTTGACTCACCACCTAGAGCAAACACCGTGTGCCTGACCTGCAGGCACTGATGTGCAATGTGAGCAAGAAAGAGATACCTATTGTCAACCACTGAGGTTTGTGAGTAGTTTGTTTCTCTGTATTATTAAAGCAAAAGCTGATCGACGCAACCAGCCGAAGAGAGAATCAGTGAAGTTCAAGATAAAGCTGAAGAAAGCCCAGGACACAAACAGAGAAGTTGAATGCACCATATAGGAGGTTGAGAGGATAAAATAAGAATATCCAGCATAGCCTTGTAATGACTCCAAGAGTACAGACCAGAGAAAATGGGGGGATATGTTAGTTTTCCATAGCCATGAAACACCACACCCCAAACTCAGCAGGCAGACCAGAGTCCTAGCCACGTGGCCTCTCACAATGTGGCAACATGCTTCTTCAAAGCCAGCAGGTGAATCTCTCCCCAGTCTTTTTTTTTTCTTTTAATTCCAGCATAGTTAATGGTGTTCTATTAGTTTCAGATTTATAATAATAGTGATTCAGCATGCCCAGTCTCTCTCCAGCCTTGATATTGAGGATAATGGAACAAAATCATGGGAATAACATTTTATCCTCACAGGCTCCATCCACACTCCAGGGAAAGGGATTTATAGGGGGGTACAGGGATCTCAGGAGACATCTTTAGAATTTTCCTTATCCAAGTGAAACAGCAACTCTAGGAGATGCCATATGCCCCAGGTCATACCACATCTAGCACTTTTGCTCTTACCACTGTGCTAAAGGACCTGGACGTCACATTTGGCAGAGCACTAGCACAACGTGGCATCGCCCTCAGGATCCTAAGGGCGCAGCTGGGTTTCCTCTCGACTCACAGAAGGATGACTCACGTCCCCGTGCCAAGTCACCACTTCCTTCCATCTATTTGGGTCAATCTAATATCCTACGTCTGGACCCAAGATTCCACATCTATGGGATAAACTCCACTTGTTCTCAGTGTAAATACTTTACAGGTGACTCACATATTTTTCAAGTTGACTTTTCCACTTTTAGGAACACATTAATAGAAATGTTATTTAGATTGCTCCCTTGTCACTGCTTTACCATTAAACACTTTGGTTGAATAACTTTGCAAATTCTGGGAAGATAATAAGGAAGCTAATAGTTTAAAGCCCTTTTAAAATTCCCAAAAGCTGAAAAGAAATCCATTAGCATTTTTGTTTATTCTAGAGTGTATTGGCTTATGGGCATCATCTTTATTGTTTTACAGGAACACATGCTTTTTTTTTTTAATTGACCAACAGTAGAATACAAATGATGAACAATTAATCTTAACCATTTATGGCTTCTGTGATTCTTTAGAAACAGAAGGGAGAAAATGTGTTATGGGCTTATTTCACAAAAGCAGTATCTCAGATCGTTTCCCCAGCTGTAGAACAGATTGCAAACCTTATTCTTAAATTACCTGCTGTATATTTTAATTGACTGATTAAAATTCTCCCAGCATCCTTTTAAGAAATGAAAATAGTTATCGTGACATTTCTGTTTAATTCCTGGAAGAGCCCGTGTTCCCCTTCCATCCTCTTGTCAATTAAGGATGATTGAAAAACCGCAGATGGTTTCATATGTACGACCCTTACAGTGAACAAGCAGGACTCATGGGATATAATCAGAAAATGACTTTATCTGTTTTCTCCATCACCTCTTTTAGTATGTGAGGCTCGTCCTTTCTCTTGTCCTTGGGTGAAATTCAGGACAGTTGTCATGACTTTTTCAGTTTCCTCTTAAATAATGAGGGCACTCAAGTCACTCTAAATCCAAAAAATCGATCGTCATTCTGTAATTAATGTGACCCATCAAATACAGCACTCAAACTTCCAACTTCACGTAAAGTTAAACTTCTTCCTGCGACTATAGCCTACTGAACAACTTTACTGAACACTCTCCCCTTGTACTGGGAAAGGTGGACAGGGGAAGAGTCTTCTTTCTTTGGCCAGATTGCTAACACAGGTTATGCCACTTTCTGATACCAAAGCGGGGATGAGGTGGCAGGTGGGGGGAAGAGGCAGCAGGAAAGTTCTCCCTGACTAATAATCTAATGCTGGTGATCTGTGAGCTCGATGGGTATTTAAAGTTTACTTCTTCCTCGTTAGCCAGGGTTTGGGATGGTGGTGAAGGAAATGGGGGTTGAGAGGTAGAAAGCTTCACCTTTACCCCCATCATTGGGGATCTTTCACCTACAAATCCCCTGCTGCACATGATTGCTTATGGCTCTTTCCTCAGTTTACCCTGCTAGGTCCAGGTGGCTCTCCTGCACATGACCCGAGATGACCCCAGGTTAGCTAGCTCTCCATATAGGGCTACTTTGGGTCCTTGGAGACCAACCCCACAGTCTGTGCTCTCTCAAGTAATGGCACAGTGCAGCTCCATCTTGTTTGATCTACCAATAGAGAAGCTAGCTGGTCTCGGCCTTTAGATTTCTCAGGCACCAATCTCTCATCTACTATGCCTCCCCATTAAACACTCTAAATGGCCTGCATAAAACCCCTTTCTCTGGACTTGAGTAGAAGAGGCACTACTTCACACCCCCCTCCCAAGGTAGCCAGAAGCAGGGACTCAAACCCACTACCAACTCTCTAAAAACTATCTTTATAAAAAATATGTATATATTTTATTTATTTACTCATGAGAGACACAGAGAGAGAAGCAAAGACATAGGAAGAGGGAAAAGCAGGCTCCTTGTAGGAAACCCAATGTGGGACTCAATCCCCAGACCCGGAATCAGGACCTGGACCGAAGGCAGATGCTCAACCGCTGAGCCACGCAAGCATCCCTCTAAAAACTATCTTCTTTTTTTTTAATTCTTTTTTTTTAAGATTTTATTTATTCATGAGAGACACACAGAGAGAGAGAGAGAGGCAGAGACACAGGCAGAGGGAGAAGCAGGCTCCATGCAGGGAGCCTGACATGGGACTCAATCCCAGGTCTCCAGGATCATACCCCGGGCCGAAGGCAATGCTAAACTGCTCGGCCACCGGGGCCGCCCTAAAAACTATCTTCTAATCATTATTTTCTTAGCCTCTCCAGCCTGTTTTACCAGCTGGAAGTAGCCAATGAGCTAACCACAAACAATACCAAACTGGTTTTCCTGTGCTTGCTCATCCAGTTCCGCATTTGGTCTTACACCTGACTTTGGAATATGGCCTTTGCTGCCCTGAGTCACAACTAAAACTGAAAACTCAAGAGGTTCCGTCTTGACCTCCTGTGACACCGGGACTTGTATTCCTATCATATGGTTCATTTTCACTTTTTTTCCAGTATAAAATATCTGTAGTCTTTTAGCTCACAAACTCCTATATGTAAGGTTTCAATTCCCAAGAGTTAAATAATTGCAGAAAGCTAGGTGCAGGCACCAACCCATGAAGCACGAGAAGACAACAGCTGGGGTGGGGTGGTTGGGTAAGGTGGGGATCTAGCTGGAACTTCCAGGAGCAGGAGTCAAAGCTACAGAGTTCCCAACTTGTACAGCCCACTGCATACTGGACTGAGTCCATGGGATTTTATTTTCCCAGCCCTGCTCCTCCTTCATGACAGCACCGTGTTGTATAGCCACTCTGGGAGTCCTCTTAGCTTCCTCCCTCTCTCCCACCTGCCACCTCCAATCAGTCACCAAGTCCTATTAATGCTACTTATGTCATCCCTCCTCTCTAGCCACTCCTCCCATCCCCTCTGCCACTGTGTTCACATAGGTCCTCATTATTTCTTACCTATGTTTTAAGATGGAGAATATGCTTATATGATGATGGAAAAGAGTCAACGGAGAAGAGATACCGACTTTCTCATAAAGCTGTATTTATTTTTTTCACATCAATATTTTCATCCTTTTGGAAATTAGTATTAGGCAGTAGGATGTATAATGTCCTTACTTGGGGAAAAAAATGGACTTGGCAAACTTTTGCCTTTTTTCTTCTGAAATTTTGCTATTCCTTCAAATCCCAATCTCCAATCTTGAGTATCCACCTTGCTGCTGACTTCTCTCTTCTTTCCTATCTTATCCCTTTCCTTTAAAAAAGGAACAATCTTTCCATTGGCTGTTTAAACTTCCTATCTTCTTTCCTACACTTGTTAATCATCCCAGTCTAGTCTTCTTTCTACTCTCTCTACTCCAAGGGTCTGTGGCTGAGGTCATTCTAACCAACTGCCAAACCCAGCACTCATGACCACACAATGCTAATGATTGCTCTTTTCAACCAAAATTTCTAAATCCTCTCCGATTCTCTAATTTTACACTTGTCTGATCTTTGTTCTTCACTCTGGCCACCCCTTTATTGACTCTTCCTCTGTGCCCTCAGGAATTTCTTGTCGAAGGCCTCTCTTCCTGCTCCACACTCTCCTAGGGCCATCTCATCCATGCTTCTACCACAAACTATGTCCTTACAATTCCTATACAATTATCCCCTGTAATCTCCTAATCATTTTAGGAGGTAAACACTACTTCTTCCAGGTGAAGAAATGAGGTTAAGAATACTTAGAGTAATTTACAAAGCTTCCATTACTAGTGTTAAGGAATGTATTCAACCCACCATCTTCAGAACCCAAAAGCCATGGCCCTTGAACTCAAAAACAATTGTTTTAAGAGTTACCAACTTGAAAAAAAAAAAAAAAAAAAAGAGTTACCAACTTGTACAGCCCACTGCACACTGGACTAAGAAAACAAAGTAATGTATAAAAGTATCTGAAAACTGAGACAAAGGTTTCTATCTTTTTTTTAAGTCATCTCTATACCCAGCATGAGGCTTGAACTCACAACCCCAAGATCAAGAGTCACATGCTGTACTGACTGAGCCAGCCAGGCATTCCCAGTGGTTTCTATTTTAATGAAGTTCAGGCATTGTATAATAAAAAACATTTTGGTGAAGAGCCAAAGTTCTTTTCTTGAATACCATCAGTCTCTGGCTCCTTCTCCAGAAGTACCTTTTCTCTGAGGTGGTAAAGTAAATCACAGCACATTACGACTTTCTCCTTCTTTCACTGACCATGGAATCATTCAGGGCCCCACACCATATGTACAGGACCCATCTTAACTCCTGATTCTCAAACAATAGATGTTATTTCTCCAAGGTAGAGCAAGCAGATAGAAAATACTAGGTATATGAAAAGACTGTATTTCAAAAGGAGACCCTTCTAAGGAATTACGATAATTGGTATGTACTGAAATAAAGTTGCGGTACAGCTGAAACTTGGATGGATCTTCTATGTGGTGGACACCCAGTAAGAAGCAAAAGGGCATCATAGCTATGAAGCCAAAGTAGGCGGGACGCCTGGGTGGCACAGCAGTTGAGCGTCTGCTTTTGGCTCCGGTGGTGATTCTGTAGTCCTTGGTTCGCGTCCCACATCGAGCTCCCTGCATGGATCCTGTTTCTCCCTTTGCCTGTGTCTCTGCCTCTCTCTCTGTGTGTCTCTCATGAATAAATAAATAAAATTTTAAATAAATAAATAAATAAATAAATAAATAAATAAATAAATAAAAGAAGCCAAAGTGGGTAATCACAAAGAAGGAAGGATCTGAGATTAGGAAAGACAACCAAAAATATCGCCAAGTCAAAAGTCACAATGGAGACAGTAACATATCGGAAATAACTGAAATTCTCAACAGTGTAGATTATAGGCTTGAGAAATTCTGCCAATAGTCAGAAAAAAAGACAAAAAGTTTACATTTATTAAAGGAACAAGAGATATGGGAAGTGAATGCATAAATGTATGCATAATTCCAAAAAGAAAAATATCAATAAAGAAATCATCAAAAGAATTGATTACTGAGATGAAAAATAGATTTTAAGTCTTCAAATCAATATTACTCAAAGAGTACCAGGAAAAAATAGAAGACTATCATCATGATATAGTCTGGTAAAAAAAAATTTTTTTAGTATTAGAGAAATGAAAATGCTTTAATCATCTTTCTTTAAGCAAGTAAAACAGATTTCCTTCAAAAGAAGAGCAATCAGAAAGACCTCAGACTTCTCTTCTGCAACCCTCATTTTTAGAATTCAGTCAAGCCATATCTAGAGAACTTAAGAACTGTGACCCAAGCACTTTATATAAAGCAAGAACAACAGAAAGTAATCTCAGCTGTGCAAGGCTTTCTGAAAGCAACTTCTTAAAAACATCCTTAGCTACACACGACCTAAAAAATTTACTTGAATATATACTTAAATTTGTTATGGTATGAATTTAAGGATGGAGGAATGATAATATTATTAACTAGTTATAAGCAGTAAAACGACTTACACAGAGTTAAGTCTAAATAAACTTGGTCAATTTGGGTATAAACCTTAAAGAAAATGTTAAAAGTAATTCTTTAAACAAAAAAATAAATTATTTCAGCATTGATAAATGATAATAGATTTGATTTTAATAACCCTAGATTACATCACTAGATTTTATCAACAAGAAACTAGGACATGTTAGAGATGGAGAAAGAGAAATAGTGAATATGTCCAATTTCTCATCTTACAGAAAGAAAGCTGTTAAATATCTTTTCTTCCTGGCACTGATTAGGGAAAACAAGCTCATGTCATATTAAAAAAAACAAGCAAAAATCTTAAAGGCAGCGACAGTTGGAATTTTTGAAAGATATAATCTATGCCTTTTAAGCTATCAGAAGAAGAATGAGCAAATAAAATATAGTCCAGATAGCTAAAGAAAAAATGTTGAATAGCATGGGCAATTATTATATTGTTAATTAAAAAAAAAAACAATGCATAGGAAAAAAATCTTAATTCTGTAACAGCATTTATATATGCATATACGCTCATGTGCATAGTTAAAACCAGAAAAGTCATGCCAAAATGTTAGATGTGGTACCCCCAGGTAGTGGGATCAGAGGTGATTCTGAAGGTCATCTCTATGCTTCTCTTTGTTTTCCAAAGCCAAAATGTAAAAGTAGTCCATTGTCTGATATGCTCCTTGGCCTTTTTCATAAGCCTACTTGTAAACTTAAATATATTTATATACATATTTACATACAATATTTCAAATACTCTTACTTACCTCTCTTTGCTCACATGGTTTCCCAGAAAATAGTGATAAAGTACCAAAGTATGCTAATGGAGAGGAGGATTTCAAAAAGAAGAGTCTGTCCTAATTAAGGATGATGGGAAAGAAGTATTAAGTTACAAGAACTTATTTGAAAACGTCAAGCAAAACTTCACCCTTCTATACTCTAAGGCCCTTCTATACTCTAAGAGGAGGCAGGGTGAAGAGGGGGTTACACACTCTGCCTGAGTTGCTCATTGCAACTTTTCCAAACTGCAGATCCAGAAGCAGGGCAGCACCAAAAGTAGAGCCAAGGAGGGAATGCTCCATGTACTGGGTCTGGCAGTGGGGCTTTCAAAGGATTTACGTAAGTTTTCTATGAACCCACTACTTCAGAAAACAGCCTCAGCTTTGGGGGATGTGGAGGAGACTTCAGTGGAAGACTGGTAGTCAAGGGGAAAGAAGCATTCTTACAGGCTCAAAGATTCTCCTCAGATAAAAGGTTCAGGATTGGGATGCCTGGGTGGCTCAGTGGTTGAGCGTTTGTCTGCCTTTGGCTCAGGGGATGATCCTGAGGGTCCTGGGATCCAGTCCAGCATTGGACTCCCCAAAGGGAGCCTGCCTCTCCCTCTTTCTATGTCTCTGCCTCTCTCTGTGTCTCTCATGAATAAATTAAAAAAAAAAAAAGAAGAAGAAGCTTTAGGATTAAACATAAGGGGGTGCCTGACTGGCTCAGCCGGTAGAGCATATGACCCAATCTCAGGATCCTGAGTTCAAGCCTCACATGGGGCATAGAGTCCACCGAAAAAGAAAAAAAAAAAAACTTTAAGAAGGTAAAAACCATTTTTGTAAGACTAAATGTCAATCCAGTAGAATAAATAACAAAAGGCAAAAGAATCCAATTAAAATATGTAGATTCATGAAACTAAAGGTAAAACTTTTACTGTTAAACAGCTGTATTTGTGTCAGATTCAGTAAGAAATATTCTTTGTAGGGCAATGATTCTCAATCCTATCAGACTAATGCTCATTTTTACACTATTTTGTAAGTTTCCCTTTACTATCCTGGTCTGAAAGTCACAGAAATGAGCCTAATGACATACACGCTTTCACAGTCCAACAAATATACTGCCCTGACAATAATATTAAAAAAAGAAAATATATGTAATAAAGGAATACATATTTAATATATAAATGCTCTGGTACGCTGACACAAAAAAGACAAAATGTTTAAGAAGCCTTGAAGGAAGGGGTACCTGGGTGGCTCGATGGTTGAGCATCTGCATTCCGCTCAGGTCATGATCCTAGGGTCCAGGGATCAAGTCCTGCATCAGGCTCTCCCCCAGGAAGCCTGCTTCTCCTTCTGCCTATGTCTCTGCCTCTCTAATGAATAAATAAATAAAATCTTTAATTAAAAAAAAAAAAGGAAGCCTTGAAGGAAACGGTGCCATGCAACAAAGACATCAAAGAGTTACTTACAGAGAGCAATGGAGATGTGGCACACCGGTCACATTACAGATGTCTTGTAAATCACCAAAATTTCATGAAATTATAAAGAAAAAATATATATGTTTTTAAAGATTGAGACAGAGATTGAGATGAGACATACCACTGACAAGAATACTTCCATAGATTCTATATGGTTTCTGAAGATTGGTGCCTACATTTCAAGACAAATTTTTTTTAAGATTTATTTATTTATTTATTTATTTATTTATTTATTTATTTATTTATTCATGATAAACAGATAGAGAGAGAAAGGCAGAGACACAGGCAGAGGGAGAAGCAGGCTCCATGCCGGGAGCCCGACGCAGGACTCGATCCTGGGACTCCAGGATTACGCCCTGGGCCAAAGGCAGGTGCTAAACCGCTGAGCCACCCAGGGATCCCAAGACAAATTCTTTTATAAGTGACAAAAGAAGAATGTCTCGGTGCTAGGATGTTGGGCAGATCTTTAGGACAGAAGATCTTGAAAGACAGACATCAAGAAGCAGGATTTTTAAAAATGAAGCCTTAATTAAGTAGGGTTTTGAAGCCTAGAAAGTCCAATGACTGCTTCCATTATTTCAGATTGCAATTCCTAGGAGGGGTTCTGAAGGCTAACCATTCCTGAATGATATACTGATTTAGTTAAGTCCCCACTACATGCCCTAGCACCCTACTCTTCTTAGGGCATGCCTTTTCTTCATCGGTCAGCTGAAGCAATCCCCAGGCAATGTAGCAAAAAACACAGGATGCTAGTGTAAAGTACCTCACCACCTTTGTAAACGACCTACCTGCATTGCCTTTAAGGTCACACTTTGAGATTCATTGTAAATCTAGCTGAGATTTGCAAGTTACTTTGCTGCCATTGCTCCATTACTGAACTCATGTATAAATTCATTTCGAATGAGCAAATTCCTCATGACTACACAAACTGGAAAGAATATAAAACTTAATGTCTACTTTCGAAGTTTGGATTACAGCTATGAGTGCTTCAATATTCATCTGCAGAAAGAAATTATTAGAATCTAGATGACTTCTAAAGTGCCTTCCAATTTTAATACTCCACGACACTATTATTTCTACATAGTTGAATCAAGGGAAATTAATATAACTTGGTTAAATACGGCAATTTGTGATCTAGGCTACACTGAAGCTACTCTTCTTTGTGGCTAAAGGTATTTCTTTGAATACTGTGCTAAAAATGTAACTGCATTCTGCAACCAATGCAAACATGTTCTATTTGATGGGAGGGAAAAAAATTCAATGCAGAGTGCCAGCAATTCCTCTGCGAGCTAGCTAGCGTGGCAGGGAGAGTGTGGGGTCAGTGAAGCATCAAGTTACAGACCAAATTAAAGGTCTGAAAAAGAGTGGCAGGGTCTAATCATCCGCTGTCTGAGGCTGCCAGAATTGGATCTGCCACCCTTACTCACTCACAAAAGACTATTCCATGTATGCTAAGCACACAGCTAAGGGCTCTTTGCATCTTTTAACAAGGCCTTCAGTTCCAAATAGATCTTTATGGAATTATTTCCTTGAAGTTTTTAGTTCTGTCATATTAAAATTTCCATGAAAAAGTAATCAAAACCTAATGCTTACATACAGTATTCTGCCGCAGAGAAAAATATTGTGGGTTTTTGTTCCTATTAAAAACATGTGTTACATATACATCCATAATTATGTAAGCTCCAGACCCAGGGTACACACATCTATACCAAATCTTTAGGAAAATAATAACAGTTTTGCTTAAGCCAACAAAATTCATAACATAATATTGTACTCTGTCCATAACAACCCTCATTAAGCCAGTGCTTTGAAAAGGTCAGCAAGCAATGAATATTTCTGCATATTTTGTGGTACAGACTGCAAATTCTAGATCTATAGGGATGAATTAAGGTCAGTTTTAAAATTCAAACACAGTATTTTCTTGACTTGGTTGGCTGAATCGTGTGCATCTGCACTATTTTTCCTAGGGGAAAGTTAATTTTAGAAAGGAGAAAAAGTTTGCCAGGAAAACAATCATACTGGCTCAATACCTAGACAGTGACTCTTTTCTTAAAAGTTCAAAATGCTTTACAGTCTCCTACTTGTCCTTAATATCCTTGAAAGCAGTTACCAAATACCATCCCTATTTCATAATGAGCATCTCATTTCATAAAAAGTGGTATGATTTAATATGATACCTACTGAACAGTATTTTTTTTTTAAAGATTTAGTCCTTCACCTTAATTTTCCAAATACAAAATAAAAACATTTATTTTCCCTGGTCTTTACTCTGAGATTTTGGTAGGTACTTAGCATGGTTCAGATAGAGGTCCGTATGAATAGCAGCAGATGCACATCTATGACAAAGTGGAGAATGGAGAAGCATTTAGTATTTGCATAAATTTAAATACCATATAATTTACAGACACCCTTCACCAATTCAGGGTAGAAATAATTAGGAATGTGAACAGAACCTAAATTAATTTCTATGATAATCCTTCCTTCTGGTTCCTAGAGATGTAGTGCATTTGGATCTTCAGCTGTAAAGCAACCAACATGTTAATGATGCCAGCGGCCATTGACAGAAAGTCAATTCAAGCACAGCCAGGGAAGGTTTTCTGGTTTTCATAGGAATAGGCCTCATTCCCTTCTAATCGCCAGAGTCCTTTTGGAATTCCTTTAAGGAATTCTTACATTAAAAAACAAAAATGATGTTTAAAAGCTAACTCTTAAACTGGGGCTCTTAGAAGTATGGCATTTCTCTCCACCCTAAATGTGAGTTTCAAACGCACGTTAACCCTCCCTTCCCCCAAATTGCCAACTCAGAACCAACCACCCCAGCAAATTCATCAACTTGGAGGAAACCAGCCTTGGCTCTGTTTTTATTCTGCAGGTGATGCTCACCAACAGTTGGGAGCCTCTTCTCCCCGCTCTGCGGACCTTCAAGATACTTAGAGGAGATTTTGCGATGAAGAGCACAGCGCGATCCCCCGGAGCGCTTCACACAGAAGCTGCGGCTGCACCCACCACCCACCCTTACTTTTCTGAATCGGGCATCTCAGCGCTTGAACAGGACCTATGCTCTAGGCTGTGATAAAGTTCCACGAGCACCGCAGTCACCCAGAAAACCTTGTAAACTCCTCACGGTATTTAATTTTCAGGAAGAGTGCCCCCCAAAGAGCCTCACCCCATTGCTGGGTGCACATAGGAAAGAGAAGCCGCTACACCTGCCTTGACCAAGGGTTATCACCAAAGCCCTCAAAGTTAGGCTAGACACCGAGGCTGGGAGGGGTGGGGGTGGGTGTTCTGGAAGGAGAGGGATCGTGATGTTCCAACCTGGGGAGGACTGCAGGGTCTAGGGGAGAAAGGGGCGTGGGTGCTTGCGCCACGCACCTGGAGAGGGTGCAGGACCTCCTGCCTGCCCTCCCACCCCGGGCCGGGGCGCGGGGTTTGGGGGGCTGCCCGCGGGCTGGGGGACGGGGTGGGGGGAGCCGGGGGTCCCGCAGGCCGCGGGGTAGCAGCGCGGCTGGCGGAGGCTCGGAGTCCCCGCAGCCCGTCCCCGCGCCCGGGGCTGGCCCGGCGCGCAGGAGCCCCCGGGGGAGGCCGACCCCGCACCCGGTGCCGCCGCCGCGCAGCGCTGGGCGAGGGCTCCCCCCGCACCCCTGCTTACCTTGCGTGCGAGGTCCGCGTGCGGAGCGGGGACCCGGGGAGCGGCCGCTGTCAGCACCACCCTCCCCGCCCCGGGCTGCGCTGCGCGTAGCAGAGGCGCGCGGGTCTCCGGGCTCCAGCCGCCCCGCGCCCCGGCCCCCGCCCCCCGCGCCGGCCCCCTGCGGCCGCCCTCCGCCCTCCGCCCTCCGCCGCGCTCCCCTTCTCCCCCTGCTGTTTATGCCGGAGAGCCGTGGCCCCTCTCCCGAGCCCTCCCCGCACCCCCCCCCCCCAGCGCGTGCACGCACACACCTCCCCCAGAAATGCGCTCTCCTTCCGCAGGGGCAGCCACTGTGGTCCCTGACATTCTGGGGCTGGGCGATTTCAGAAAAAAAACAAAACACACACACACACACACACACACACACACACACACACACACACACCTTTTAAAATCTTTGATCTACCCTTCAGGGAAGGCACCGCTTGCATTCGTCCCCTGCCTCCATCTCCACCGGCCTTACCCACAGTATCATTTAACGCTTGATATTCTCGGAGATTGTGCTCGCTCTCCGGCCAGTCATTTTCAGTTTTCCAAAATAACTCCTTCCATTTTTACTGTTTCAAAAATGTCGACGTTCCCAATAATTAAACGTGGTTGCCAGGACTTGAGATTGGTCTCCAGAAGGATGTGTTCAGCTGTACAAGACAGGGCAGGTCTCTTTTGCCGGCACCGGTGATACCTGCCACCTGTTAGGGCCCCGAGTCTAGGCGAGAGCGGTTCATTACACCTGGCTTTGGTTACTGAGCATGTCTGGAGCCTCCGTTTCTCAGGAGAGGGACCCTTCTGAAAGCCAAAGTTCTGGGAAGGAGCAGGTGGATGTGTTCAAAGAGAGTTCTACGGCCAACGAACTAGCAATAGGCAGAGCATATTGAAGAACATAAAAAGGTAACCATAGGAAGGCATCTGCGAAAACATCACTGTATCATCACTAACATGCAGGAGCTGGGAGGCAGTGACATCATCATCCCTCCTGGGAATGTGGAAGGTGACTTGTTAAATGGCACTCCGTGTGTTCATTTATTCATACACATGATGTGTATTTATGGAGCAGGTTAGAGGTGGTGTAGGAGTATTCATAGTCAGTCATGTCAATCACACCTTAAGTGATGCTAGGAATTACCTTAAGAAACAACTAGTTTATAACACAGCTCTGGAAAATGCAAATAGCTATTAAAGAGACTCTGGCCCTTTTTTATTATTCTGCCAAAATTTATTGAAAGCTTGCTAGTTTGAGGTGCTGCTGGCTGGTAGGGGTAGAAGAGTTAACATGAAAGGCAACATCCCTAACCTCACGGAAATGAATAGAGGGGCACACAAGTGATCAGGCTGTTAAAGGTAGATGCTCTGATGGAGGGAGGGGCTAAAGGAAGGCATTATAGGTGGAGCCCAGGGGAAGTGGCTTTTTTTGGGGGGGGGGGGGGAGTGGCTTTTAAGCTGAGACCTGAAGAGTGAATATAACTTGGTAAGGGTTGGGAAAGTAGGAACAGAGTGTTCCAGTAGGGGGATAGCATAGAAAGAAAGCCAAAGAAAGCTAGAAAGAAAGCCAAGAAGCTCGCTATGGTTGTGGGATTCTTTTTTGGAGGAGGGAGTACCAGTGGTTGGGAGGAAGAATGGAGAGACCTGCTAGAGAGGGAAGCAGAGAGCAGATCAGATAGAGTCGCTAGGCCATGTGTTGTTTTGGTTTTTGTTTTTAAATTTTTATTTATTTATTCATAAGAGACACAGAGAGGCTGAGACATAGGCAGAGGGAGAAGCAGGCTCTCTATGGGGAGCCCAAAGCAGGACTCAATCCCAGGACCCCAGGATCACATCCTCAGCCAAAGGCAGAACTCAACCACTAAGCCACTCAGCTGCCCTGAGGCCATGTTCTAAAGTTGCTTTTGATTCCACAGACAACAGGGAGGCACTGAAATGTTACAAGCAAGGTAACCATGAGATGAGATTTTTGCTTGGGAAAGACTATGGGCTACAGAGAACAAATGAGGGTGGGAGGTAGGGATGGGAAGGACTCAGAGATCTCTGGCAGAGCCACAGGTTCAGTGAGTATCAGCACACAGATCCTCATGCCTTTGAGGCATCTGAGCTCAGTCAGCCCTAAGACAAGTCCCTAGAGAGACAAACTTTTCCTGAATTGATGGGTGGAGGAAGAGCAGAATCAGTGGTGGTAAACAATGAGAAACAAGAGGTAAACGGAAATTAGAGGAGAGAAAATGTTGTTTATGAAACATTTTATTATATAGTTACTCCTACAGTAGAGGATAGAAAACATGTTGATTTGTAACTGACTAGTAGAATAAAGGAGAATTTGACAAACAGGAATCACTTTGATATATATTCCAAATGTTCTACTATATGACAGCAGACAAGCATGCTCCCACCCCAGCTCGCTTCTCCTTTTCAGAGTTATTTGATTCCTATTATCTTTCAGTCTTACCAACTGATCATTTTGTGACCTTCCTCAGTTTCAACTCATCTGTCTGAAACCAAAGTTCACGCTACTCTTACTAGGCCACACTCTCTGGGTTTGTGAAGGTCTAGACATCTAATGACTGGGACCTGAGTTACCTCACTGCAACCATGGTGGGCTGTAATCAGATGGAAAGGAAAGTGGAAGTGCCAGGACTCCGGCTGGGTCCCCCCACCAGACTCTGAGAGCCAATGGCGGCAGGTGAAAGCAGGAGGGGAAAATAGGCTGACCTAGGACAGCAAAGCCAGAGCAAGACAGACAAACATTTTGTCCTTAATTTTATTTTTTAAAGATTTTATTTATTTGACAGAGAGAGAGAGAGAGCGCACACAAGTGGAGGGGGGGCAGAGGGAGAGGAAGAAGCAGACCCCCCACTGAGCAGGGAGCCCAACAATATGGGGGCTCGATCCCAGGACCCTGGGATCATGACCTGAGCCAAAGGCAGATGCTTAACTAACTGAGCCATCCAGGTGCCCCTTAATTTTATTTTTTTAATCTCTCCCTCCCACGTTGGGCCCAAACTCCAACTCCGAGATCAAGAGCAAAAAGCTCTTCCCACTGAGCCACAGGTGCCCCAGGACAGCCAAACATTTTACCCCTAGATCACTCTCTTCATTATTCTTTTTTTCTTCATTATTCTTTATTGTCATTTTAAGAGGATTTACTGCCTTCTCCCTCTTCAGTTCTACTCTCTTGAATTTTCTTTCAATTTTTTTCATTTGTTTCTCCTCTTTCCTTCCTTCCTTTCGATTCCACAAATATATTTGTATCTAGAATATGTCTTATATCTCAATAGTAAGTGCTGGATCTACAAAGATGACCAAGGGAGGTCCTTACCCTTGAATTTGTAGTCAGAGCTTTTTTGGGAATATAATCATGAGGCTTTGTTCCTCCCTTATCCTAATTCACGTTCACCTTTAATCTCTCAATTTCAAATTGATATTGGGAGGATTCACCAGCCTTCCCTGGGTCAGATATCCAGACAGATGGAACAAGGTGTCAGGATCATGATGTAAACACATGCCTGCAAGAGTTCTTCATGTAACCATATAGATGGTGGCCAATACAGAATTGGGGACGAAAAGGACAGGGCGTTTCAATAGTCAGGAGTAAGGCGGCTTTTCAGAAAGAGCTCTCGCCAGATGACTTAATGAATGTTTACTATAAGGGTAGACACATAAATAATTACAGTATGATTTTGTAAGTGCTGTAAAAAAGATATGAACAAAGTGCTAAAAGAACATGGTGCAGGGGGAAGGGGAGTTTCAATTTCAGAGACAGGAGGAATGTTTCATAGAGAAGTCAATATTTTGAGTCTTGAAAGCTCAATTTAGGGCAGCCCGGGTGGCTCAGCGGTTTAGCGCCGCCTTCAGCCCAGGGCCTGATCCTGGAGACCCGGGATTGAGTCCCAAGTCAGGCTCCCTGCATGGAGCCTGCTTCTCCCTCTGCCTGTGTCTCTGCCTCTCTCTCTCTCTCTCTCTCATGAATAAATAATAAAATCTTTTTTAAAAAAAAAAATTTAAAAAAATGAAAGCTCAATTTATGTTTGCCAGACACACTAGCAAGTCTATAGAATTTGCAAGATTATTCCTTTTTGGTGACTAGTTTTTCAAAAGATGAAGTCTTCAGGCAGAGACCAGGAGTTTATTACAGCAGTTAGAGAGAAAGCTACCATGGCCTGAAAGATAAGGAGAGGTATATAAGACATCCAGGGATTTAGAATCCAGAAGATTGGGCAGCCCCGGTTGCTCAGCAGTTTAGCGCCACCTTAGGCCCAGGGCGGGATCCTGGAGACCCAGAATCAAGTCCCACATTGAGCTCTATGCATGGGGCCTGTTTCTCCCTCTGCCTGTGTCTCTGCCTCTCTCTCTCTCTATGTCTCTCATGAATAAATAAATAAAATCTTAAAAAAAAAAAAAAAAGAATCCAGAAGACTTGATGTAGGGAGTTGGGAAAAGGGAGAAGCTAAAGATGATTTCAAATATTCAAGTCGGAGCCACAAGCTAGAAAATAAGGCGATGAAATGAATCATTAGAAAGGGGAGAGATTTGCTAAAGAGAAGGGCTTCATTGTTGATGTTGATTTCAGATATTGACAGGATATTGAATGAAGAAGTCCAATTATTAATGAGTAAGATACTCAAAGTAAGTTGCTAAATACATTGATTTGGACTTTACCCAGCTAGAGGTGATTAGATGGATGAGAGTACCCAGAGAAATCATGTGTAAGCAAAGAACCAAGAGCCTATGGGGATCCCTGAAGAACATTAACATTTCAGATGCAAGATAGTCAACAGAGGAAAAGAACCAAGAGAATGCCATGTCATGTGAGGACAGTATCATACAAGAGAAAGGGTTATTGAAAGCTGGGGATGATGGGGTCCCTGGCTGGTTCAGTTGGTAGAGCATGTGACTCTTGATCTTGGGGTCATGAGTTTGAGCCCTACATTGGGTGTAGAGATTACTTAAAAATAAACAAAATAGACTTTTTATTTTATTTTTAAAGATTTTTATTTATTTATTCATGAGAGACACAGAGAGAGAGAGAGAGAGGCAGAGACACAGTCAGAGGGAGAAGCAGACTCCATGCAGGGAGCCCGACATGGGACTCGATCCTCGGTCTCCAGGATCAGGCCGTGGGACTCGATCCTGGGTCTCCAGGATTAGGCCCTGGGCTGAAGGCGGCGCCAAACCGCTGAGCCACCGGCACTGCCCAGACTTTTTATTTTAAAAGATTTTTATTTATTCATGAAAGACACACACAGAGAGAGAGGCAGAAACATAGGCAGAGAAGCAGGCTCCATGCAGGGAACCTGACGTGGGACCCAATCCCAGGACTTCAGGATCATGCCCTGTGCTGAAGGCTGGCGCTCAACCGCTGAGCCACCCAGGCATCCCAAAATAAACCTTTTTTTTAAAAAAAGAAGGGGGATGGTAAATAGTGTCATGCTGAAGAGAAACAAAACAATTTTATAGGACTATTCAAAAGAAGTCTTTCAATTGCCTATTTGGGGATGATTGTTGGTCTTTATGAGACTAGGAAAAGAAAATACATTGCATTTGATCAGGGCTTCTTAATCTCAGCAATACTGAGGTTTTGAACCAGATAATTCTTCCTTGAGAGGGCTGTTTTGTGTATTATAGGATATTTAGCAGCATCCTGGCCTATACCCACTAGATGCCAGTAGCACTTCCCCAAGTTGTGACAACTGGAAATGTCTCCAGACAATGTTAAATCCCCTGGGGATTTAATTTTGTCCCCTGGGGGAAAATTCTCACCCCCATCCTACTTTAGAACTACTGCATTAAATTGAGATGTGGATGGGACAATTTTCTTTTCCTAACTTGCACATGTGTTTATTTGAAATTTAATTTTATAAACCCAAATACCAATGGGATGAATACTTACCTAAGTCCTCTCTAATTCATTTAGAGAATAAGTTGTAAAAAACAAAGCTTTTACTATAAAAGTCTAGATTCAAAACATAATTTATAGGGCGATTTTAGAGTTAGATATATTTTTTTCTACACTGGCAGAAAGGGTATCAGTCATTGTCCAGGGGTAGGGATTGGAGAGATGACAGGGTAGGAAAACAAAGGGGCACCAAAAACCCTTGGAGGTGGTAGGTATGGTCTCAATCTTGATTGTGGTCATGGTTCCATGCTGTCAAACTCATCAAATAGGATACTTTCTTTTTTTAATCATTATTTTTTTTAAGTAAACTCTACCCCCAACATGGGGCTTCAATTCACAACCTAGAAATCAAGAGTTACATGCTCTACCAACTGAGCCAGCAAGGTGTCCCTAGGATACTCTCATTATGTACACTTTACTTCATGCCAATTATACCCCAATACACTTTAAGGAGAGTGAGAAAGAAGAAAGGAAAGGAAAGGAAAGGAAAGGAAAGGAAAGGAAAGGAAAGGAAAGGAAAGGAAAGGGAAGGGAAGGGAAGGGAAGGGAAGGGAAGGGAAGAAAAGAAAAGAAAAGAGGAAGGAGGGAAGGGAGAAAGATAGGTTGCCTGTATGAACAGCAAGGAGGAATAGATGATGAAGAGCTGGCCAAGTGAACTAAGGCTCAGACTGTCATGCAATTTGTTACAGGTTTGAATTCTGTCCTGTGCATACTGAGAGCCAATTGAGAATGATAAACATGGGTGTGATCTACTAATATTACCTAAGATAACACTTCATTTTGATAATCTCATGACAATGTTGATTTCTAGCCAACATGTAGTAGAAAACACTTTACTGCCTCTGATGTTATGATCTGGCCAACAGAGATGGTGCTAAATATAATTTAAGCACTGAATTTTACTCCATAAGCACAAGAGCCCCCTTCACCAGAGATGATCTCCTTATCTTACCGTGGAACAAGGTAAATTAATACCAAAATTCCATGCTTCTCTTTCTTTGGTCTCATTCACTGGAACAGCTGATAAGGATATATTCAAGAACTGTGTTACAAAGAATACTTGCTAAATATAGAGCAAAATTAGGTACCAGAGCCAAAATCTGGTAACCACGTATCCTTTGTTCTCCAACTTTTGTAATCTCACCACCATTTCCCTCAACTTCTCCTACTGTTTACTTTGAATAGTCTTCCCTGGCCATTGTCAGAGCTGGAATATCCAGTTTATCAATCAACTGGATATTGTTACAGTCACATATTTTCAAACCTAATCTCAGATTACCAAACTGTGTACTTTGGCTAACTCTTTCTACCAAAATAGAGTATGATATCTTGTTTTTAGAACGACCAAATGTGTCACTATATTTATATTTATGACCAGGTTTAAATAAGAATCTGGTCATCAGTTTACTCAAGCCATGTTAATTTACTGAGTTGATATTGCTGGAAGGTCTTTAAATAGCATTCAGACAACAGATTCATGCCACTAAGAACCAAAAGAGCTCATTTCAATTAAACAAATATTTTTAAAGTATTTACTGTGTCAGACATTATGCCAGGAACTGTGAGAGAATAATAAATAGCATGGGCTTGGTCTCTGCCCACGAAGCTTGCAGTGTGGGAAAGATAGATATGCATATGTAAGAGCTAGATATGTGTATGAGAAAGATATGTGTGTGCAGTGTATGTAAAAAGTTTCTTAAGCTAAAATGAAAAAAAAATTAAGATTCAGGGTTTTAGTGTTTCTGAAATAAAACCAACATATATCCACTGTTCATCTTAGTTGTACCTTTTCTGGTTGTGCTATCAGCCCCTTATTGTGCAGAGGCAACAATGCTCACAGATTATTCCATATGTGCCTCCAAGTTGTCTGGATTCTTTTCGGGTTGGTGGGATCTTGTGATAATCTGGCCACTGGCTAATGAGCAGAACCACAGAACAGGAATTTCTCTTCTTGCTCTATTCCTCTACCATTGTGAACTCCAAGGACTTGTGTTCAGATGGTAGATCTACAAGATCAAAGCAGCCAAGAGCAATGAGTAAACCACATGAATGGAAGCCCTGGGAGTTGCCTCCGCTGACAGAGAGCTTTATAGCATGAGAAATAAACTTCTGAGGTCAAACAAAACTGTTGAACTGCCGTTAAATGAACTTTTGCTGACATGACTTGTCCTATCCTAAAACATCATCTCATCACATTGAACAAAAAAAGCATTCTGATCTTCGTCATGAGAGCTAAGATGAGTTTGCTGTGCATTCCTTCAGCAAATATTTATTAACCACTTACTATGTGGCGGGCCCTGCTTCAAGAGCTGAGAATATCATGATGAATAATCCAAAGTCTGGACAGCTACAAGGAGCTTACATTTTAGTGGGGAAGGCAGACAATTCTCAGGTAGTGAAATTCTTGATCTTGCTCCATTTCTTCTTCTTTTTTGTTTTTAAGATTATTTATTTATTTGAGAGAGACTGGGCAAGTGTGAGAGAGTGTACAAGCAGGGGGAAGGGGTAGAGGGAGAAGCAGACTCCCCACTGACCAGGGAGCTCGATGCAGGACTCAATCCCAGGACCCTGAAATCACAACCTGAGCTGAAGGCAGACACTTAACTGACTCTGTGCCCCTAGTACCCCACATCTAATACTTGAATTTATCCAGTCTCTCTCCAGTGCTCTCATTTA
The DNA here is from genome assembly GCF_048164855.1 of Canis lupus baileyi. Taxonomy (NCBI): domain Eukaryota; kingdom Metazoa; phylum Chordata; class Mammalia; order Carnivora; family Canidae; genus Canis; species Canis lupus. The sequence continues at coordinate 9,488,346 of NC_132874.1, forward strand.
CTTATGGTCTCTTTTCAAATGTCATTTTATTAACGGTTATTAAATATAAAATAAAATTCCATCCACTCTACTGGTACTTCCTATCTCCTTTTAACCTGTTCTATTTTTATCACAATTAGTCATTCAGTGTATTCACTTATTTGTTCATCCTTTCATCCAGAATGCAAGGTTGCAGAGACTTTTCATCTCTAGCTCCTACTGATGGGCAGGAGGCCAGGCAGGTGGTCAGCAAATACTTTTGAATGAATACATGAATGAATGAAAAAGGATGGAAAGGGACTAGTGATGGTATTACAGGGGTAGCAGAAGCAGCTGGGCATAAAGCTAAATGATGTGAAAGTATGAATCATTTGAAGATTCTGAGGGAAAAGTGGTCCCCGCAGGAAAAAAAAAAAAAAAGCAAAAAACTCAAAGGTAAGAACGAGCTTGGCTTTCTAGGGGAACATCAAAGAAGGCTTGTGTGGCTGCAACAGCCAAAGGTGTCAGAGAGGTGAAACCGTTAACAACTGGATTGCATAGGACTTTATGAACCCTAAGTACTTTGAATTTTATTCCAAGTATGAAAAGAAACCACTGGAGAGTTTTAAGCAAGAGAGTACCCAATCTGATTTTTTTTTTTTAAATCACCTCAGCTGCCCTGCGACTAGCAGGGGTTTGGGGGGATGACCAGTGAGAGCCTGCATGGAAATCCAAGCAAAAGAGCGGACAAGATTTGAGTGGCATCAGTAGTGGGGGAAATGGTTTAAAATTTGAGGGTAGTGGGGCGCCTGGGTGGCTCAGGCAGTTGGGCGTCTGCCTTCGGCTCAGGTCATGATCCGGGGGTAGTAGGAGCGAGCCCCACACCCGGCTCCCTGCTCCACGGGGTCTCTGCTTCTCCCTCTCCTTCTGCCTCTGCCTGCCAGTCCACGTGCTTGTGCTCTCTCTCTCACTCTGTCAAATGAATAAATAAAATCTTTAAAAAAAAATTTTTTTTTAATTGAAGGTAGAAAAGGCAGAATTGGCTTATGTTTTCAGTAGGGGCACAAAAGGGAAAAAAAGAGGATTCCAAAAAAATGTCTAATTTTTGCCCTGCTATCCGGACTCCATTCAGGCAAATTTAACTCATCGTTATTTCCATTAAGTCCCTTGACTAAAAAGAATTCTTGGGGCAGGTAGTGGTTGAGCAGGGGGAGGAAACGAGGGGAATCACATACAGAAAGGGTGCGCACTGAAGGGTCGAAAATTGTGCGCTCAGGTGTTGAAATGTTGACTTTACAAGGAATCTGCCGGAGCTCCTGGAGAAGGCTCTGGACTGGGCAATACCGCATGTCTCCATCATCTCCCCCACATTTACGGGTTTGGACTGGGCAATTCCGCGCTTCCTCTGTTATCACACACACACACACACACACACACACACCTCCCTACACCCCTACATTCGCGGGGCTGGACTGAGCAGCACAGTTTCCTTCACTATCTCTCACTTACAACTCTACGCTTATGGGTCTGGACTGAGCATTACCGTATTTACTCTATTGTCTCTCCCACAGTAAAGTCTGGGCTGAGCAAATACCAAGCTTCCTCTATTATCTCACACACACACACACACACACACACACACACAGACACACACACACACAGACACGCCTCCCACATTTACGGATCTCGACAGGGCAATACCGTATTTCCTGCATTATCTCTCATACGCGCGCGCACACACACAGTCCCTACATTTACGGGTCCGGACTGGGCAGTACCGTATTCCCCATATTATTGCGCGCGCTTGCTCTCTCTCTCACTCTACATTACGGGTCCGGACTGGGCAGTACCGTATTTCCCATATTAATGCGGTCTCTCCCTCTCCCTCTCTCTCTCACACACACACACATACACACACACACACACACACGCCTCCTACATTTACGGGTCTCGACAGGGCAATACCGTATTTCCTACATTATTTCTCATACGCGCGCACACACGCACAGTCCTTATATTTACGGGTCCGGACTGGGCAGTACCGTATTCCCCATATTATTGCGCGCACTCGCTCTCTCTCTCACACTCTACATTACGGGTCCGGACTGGGCAGTACCGTATTTCCCATATTAATGCGGTCTCTCCCTCTCTCACACACACACACACACACACACACACACATCCCTACATTTACGGGTCTGGAAATCGATTCGCCTGTGGGACGTGAACTTTCGGCGTGGTGGGGTCCTGGTCCCGACGGTGCACCCCCCAAGGCACGCGGTCCTGAGAAACAGCAGGTTCGGGAGTCGCCCCTGCACGACCTCGGGAACCTGCGGGAGGCCGCTCTCTGAGTAACTCCGCTCCAGCTCGGTGACAGCCGGGGCCGGGAAGTTCCCCGCCGCCCGCCGCCCGCCGCCCGGCCCCTCCCGAGCGCAGGCGGCCCCCCTCTTCCGGGAAGGAGCGGAGGAGACAATACCAGGCAGGCCCCCTAGCGCCGTCGCCGCCCGCCCGGCCGCGGCCCGCACGCAGCCAGCCCGGCCGCCGCCGTCCCCGCCCCCGCCCCCGAGACCCCTCGCGGCCCCGCCCCGCCCCGGCCCCCCGCGGAGGCGCCCGCCCGGCCGCCCCGCCTCCCGCCCCGCGCGCGCCAACTCCCGGCCCGCCGCCCTGATTGGCCGCCGCATTCCCGCTTTCCTTCCCGAACCGCCATTTTGAAAATCTTGTTGATTCGGGGAGCGGAGCGCGCGGCGCGGGCGTCAGCAGACAGCGGCCCGCGCGCCTCCTCCTCGGCGCTCGCCGCCGCCGCCGCCTCCCGGAGCGTCTCCTGCCTTCGCGCGCCAGGCCCGCGGCGGCCGGCACCGGCGGTGAGGGCTGCGCCGGGGCGGGGGAGGCCGGCGGGGCGCCGCGGGCCCGCCCGCCTCGCCGCGGCCATTTGGACGGCGGCCTGGGGCGGGGGAGGGGACGCGGGCGGCGGGCGGCGGGCCCGGGGAGCGGCGCGGCCGGGCGGGCGGGCGGGCGGAGGGAGGGGCGGCGCGCGCCCGCGCTTTCCCGCCCCGGGGGTGCCCGGAGCGCGGGGACGCGGCCCCCGGGGGCTGAGCGCCAGGAGACCGAGCCGTGTGCTTCCGGCCCGCCCGCAGGTCGGAGCATGTCCTCGTCGGGCCCAGCCGCGGACGGAGACGGCGCCCCCGCCGCGCCCGCGGCCGACAAAGAACCCGAGATGCCCGGCCCGAGAGACGAAAGTGAAGAGGAGGACGAGGACGACGACGAGGAGGAGGAGGAGGAGGAGGAGGAGGAAAAAGGTGCGAGCAAGTCGCGTCCCGGGCGGTGGGCTTCGCGGCAAACAGTTCTGCGGGCGCCCCCGCCCCCCGTCGTGCGCCTCAGACGCTCCCTCGGAGGGTCCCTGGCGGCCGCGCCCGCGCGCTGTTTCACCCCCTCTTGGTGTTGGGGGTCCGTGGACTCCGCTTCCTGTCCGAGATACTTGTTCCCCGGCTTTACGTGGTTTTTTTGGTTTTTTGGGGAGTTTTTTTGTTTTGTTTTGTTTTCTTGCAGCGCGGTTGACTTCTGGTCAGCAGTGCGTGTTCGTCACGCTTTCTCCTCTGACAGGACGTTTCTGAGTTTCCAGATCTGTGCTCAGAACCGTTAGCTTTTGACGTTGCTACTGCGGTAGCTCCTCCTCGGCCCATTTAATTGCACTTTTTTTTTTTTTTTTTTTTTTTTTTTGAGGGCAGGTGTCTCGCCTTCTGGAGTTACTGCGAGGGTCTTGGCGTGAAACCACGCATTCAGACGTAAAGGAGAATTATCATTGTGCTAGCCCTGGGAATGTTCTGGCGACTTTAGGGTCTTCGCTGAACTTTTATTTCCACCCCCCCCACCCCCCCTTTTCAGAGGCTCGGAGGAGCGAGTGACTTTGACGGGGACACGGCAGTGAAAGCTGCCTTCACTGCCGCTGTCAGGGAAAGTGGTTAAAGATGAAAGCGGTGAAGCATGAAAGAGTTCCGAAAGCTGTCTCAGTTTTGGAAGTTGCCGAGAGCTGCTTTTTAACCATTGTTTACCTGGAGGCCGGAAGCCCAAGGACCTCCCGGAATTCGGGGGCGGGGGCGGGGCACCCCGGCACTCAGGCTGGGGTAGTGCCACTTGCAGGGACGCCAGCCAGCTCCCACGATGATCCCAGCTCTTAGCATTCTTTGATGGGATTAGCCCGCTCTCGGTTTGTTTAATACATGTCTCCAACTCAGCCAGACTTGGGAAGAAGTTTGAAGCTTTCTTTCCAGACCTGGGTTCATCTGCCTGTCTAAAGTCAGGAGGAGCCCACGGTCAGCATTTTATAAATACAATCTGGGCTGAGATGACACCCCTCCGCCTCTTGTCTGTTTAAAGAGATAGGTGTTCTGAGAAAAGGAGCACTGCCACGTTGAAGCTTTAGAAAAAAAAAAATAATACAGGTTATTTTTAAACTATTCATACTACAGTAACTGAAAATTGGCTGCAGTATCTTAACTGCTAGTCCAGAATCTTCTTAGCATTTTTTTCCTCTAGTTTTTTTGGTCTCTTTAAAGACAAAAGTTTTGATACCACAGAGATGATGGATTCATATGTGTCAGGAAAAATTATACAAATCATGTAAAAATACTACAAATGGCAGAGTAATGCTTGGGGGAACTGATGATTGTTTGAATTGTGATATCCCCCCCCCCCAAAAAAAAATTACCCTCAAGCAATTCTCTAGTTGTTCTAATTGATTACTGTTCATTCCCTCATTTGAGGTGTTCATGGAACAACTAAAATTGTAAAGGTTTTTATCCTACGTTAGCCCTGAACATTCAAGTCTGCTGTCTAGGCATCACAGAAACAAGGCAGTGTAGTCTGTTCCTAGTGAAGGTGGGATTGTCTTGACTGCGGTGGGTGAGGAGCTGGTAAAAGATGATTCTTCGGTGTCTATCTTCGGCAACTGAGTTGACATTACTACAGTTTTCTGAAAACTAGAATTGTCAAAGGTGAGCAAGGTTGGAGAGGAGTACGACCTCTGTTTTGAATGCAGAGTTAGGTGCCTACAGGACATGAAGTGGAGCTGTCCATTTATCGACCCTCCTAGCTGATTTGAAGCTCTTGAGTGGAGAGAATCAGGAAAGTCATTAGCTTGTACGTGGTAAACAGGTGAGCGAAAGGTTTAAATCACTCAGGGAAAGGAAGTAGCAGGATCACAGGGATTGCTTTAGAGTGCATTTTCTTCACTCTGCACACCATTGCCATTGCTGCTAGAATCCCTTTATCCTTCCTAATTCCTTCTGTGCAAATCCTCCCATCTCCAGATCTTACCTATCCTTCAAAGGCAGCTCCAGTGTTTTGATCCTTTTTCCTTAATCCAAAAATAATGACTCTCTTCAATTCAGAGTTGTTTTATTTGTAGATTGCCTAAGGTGTTTTATCATCTGCTTGGAGTGTGTTTGTTGTGTCTCATCACCACCGGTAGACATGATCTCTTTCAAGAGTTACTCAGTGTCTTGACCATCTGTTCAATCCCCCCTTAGTGTCTAGTGAAGCTTTGTACAAAACTGGCATTCAGTTGAATGAATGAAAGGACCTTCAGTGATAGTGTCCTCTTTTATCTGAATTTATCTCAGTAGGTAAATTGTTTTGGAAATTTAAGCTCAGTGTTTTAAGTTTTTAAGTAAATGCTGTTTATCTTCTAGCCTTTTTTTTTTTTAATAAAAGCAGTCTGTACTATAAACAATTTAACTTTTTTAGAATGATTTATGACCATTGTTATAAACATTTACCAAACTAAAAGTAATGTCCTCCTAGTCACTTGCAGTAAATGTAAACTTGGAGAATTTTACCCTATTTATAGCAACCTCAGGCTGCTCTGCTTTAGCTAAAGTCTTCGTTTTTCTTTCATCTGCTTACTGAATTACTGCTTTTCTATGTTTTTGAAGTTGTTATAATCTCAGTCTTAAACTTGCTGTTTGATGTACCATAAACTAAATCTCAATCAACAGAATTAGGTCTAATTAAAGAGCAGGCTTAGTGAGGGGCATTGGTGATTTTTCATAAAGTGACTGGCACTTTCATTAGCAATAATTGTAGTTCAGTAAAAGTTCATTTCCTTTATGATTTTTTAAAAAACTGGATCCCTTGTGAGGTTGCCAGGTAAGTAAAATGCTACTCTAAAAAAAAACTTAAGTGATGTTAACTTATTATGTATTTTCATTTCTCTTTCATCATTTGCTTCTTAAAATTAAAGAGTAAGGTATTAAAGAGTTCTGCAGTTTTTTTCTACATGTTTATCCAGTAGAGTTAATACTTTTTTTAAGCTTTTAGCTGTTTTAAGAAATATTCAATTAATTTCTAGAAAAGAGTCTCATCGTGGAAGGCAAGAGGGAAAAGAAAAAAGTAGAGAGATTGACCATGCAAGTCTCTTCCTTACAGAGAGAGCCATTTACAATTGCACAAGGTAAGTTTATTCTGTTCTTTTCATTTTATGGTAAAAATGACTAAATATATAATAAAATGGTCAGTGTTCAGTTTTTAGTGTTTACGAAGTCATTATATATCATGGGTATAATTTTATTTAGTTTGCCCTATTCAGCAAAAGCTATATGTAAATTTGGCTGTTAAATAATCGTGATTAAAATAACTTTGTATGTATTAACACATGCTGGGCATTTAACTTTAGTTATTATGGTGTTTTGTTTTGTTTTGTTTTCCCTAGGAAAGGGGCAGAAACTTTGTGAAATTGAGAGGATACATTTCTTCCTGAGTAAAAAGAAAACAGATGAACTTAGAAATCTACATAAACTGCTTTACAACAGACCAGGCACAGTTAAGACCTTTTTTATATCTTTAACCTAGTAACATATTTATGTATTGAAATACTTTACAATTAAAGCATGATTTTAGTTCAGGAAGGGACTTAAGCAATCCAGTGGTTCAATTTCTGTACCATACAAGTGAACAAACTGAGACATATAAAATGACTTATCATATGTAGAATACATAATTAAATATCAGCAGTTAGGATTATAACATTTAGGCTTGTACTATAGTTGTTTTTATGCCAAACTGAAATTTCAAAATGTGAAATCCGAAATGTGATTTTTAGGGATCTTTAAATGCATTAGAAGAAATTTATTTTTTGGATGTTTTTACTTATTCAGAATAAATGATACAGTATAATTTATCTCATTTTGAGCAAATATCTGATAAATTAGGTGGTAATTCTTTGTCAGGGAACTTGTTAGAACAAATCAGTATTGCATTAATTGAATTACACTGTACACACAACTTCAGTATTTCGTATAATTGAGTAAACTTTGGATTGTACGTGGGCAAAGTGAAGTTTGATGTTAGAATTGAATGTCTGAAGCATGGTGTTATTTCATGTGATCGTCACTGCAATCTGATTTACACAAGTCTTTTTTTTTTTTAAGATTTTATTTATTTATTCATAGAGACACAGACAGAGAGAGGGAGGCAGAGACACAGGCAGAGGGAGAAGCAGGCTCCCTATAGGGAGCCTGACGTGGGGGTCTCTAGGATCAGGCCCTGGGCTGAAGGTGGTGCTAAATCTCTGAGCCACCCAGGCTGCCTTGATTTACACAAGTCTTATGACTGCTAAGTGGTATTAACTTTTGGAGGTCCTCCGTTCTTTTCAAAGAATAAAATACATGACTCTCTGATTTGAGAAATATTACTAGTAACTTGTATTAAGAAACGGGAGTTTTTTAAGAAGTAACTTTCCACATCTTCTGGTATTGTCAGATAACACTTAGTTGTGGTTTTATAATTGCCAGTAAAAATTCCCAGATGGAAATTCATTCAGATTGAAATTGTTATCTTTAAGGATTGAACTTAAAGCATTTATTATGTTACTATTTTAATAACAAATACCATTTTCAGTTGTGAATAAGAAATGTTGAATAAACCAGTGTTGTAGGTGGGAGACAGCTATGAAAATAAAGATGTTGGCTTTGAATTTTCTTACATACATTACCGGGTAATAGCATTAATAATAAGGGAAACGTTTTCAGGTGTCCTCATTAAAGAAGAATGTGGGTCAGTTCAGTGGCTTTCCATTTGAAAAAGGAAGTGCCCAGTATAAAAAGAAGGAAGAAATGTTGAAAAAGTAAGTTATTTTTAAAGTATTGTGTTTTGATCAGTGTGTTTTATTTCTTAACATTTAAATAGGACCATTGAAACATTTTTTAGCAGACTGCTAATGCTTTGCTTTAAATACCAAGATCTGACTTTCCTTCATAGCTATCAACTTGTGATGTTCATTACTTTCCACTAGTGACTGTTAAGAGTATTGAAAACTCACATCTAAAGATGTTTCTATTTCTTAGGAGAACTGTATACACAAATTGTTCACATGGTCCAAAATTTAGGCCTAAGGGAAATATACTGAAAAAACTCTCCCACTCTTGTCCTCTGCCAGCCACTCTGTTCCCCCAACTTACAGGGACCATTTAAACTGTTGTGAAGATAATCAACTTGATAGGAGCAGTGTTCTTCATCATAATGCAAGCCAGATGATAAATTAAGAGCTTTTATTTGTTAAATCATCTAAAACTTAAGAGTTACAAATAATGAAGATGATTACCTACTTGTTCATCAAAATGTCATAGTAGGAGTGCTGAGGGGAAAATGTAGTATTTAATCACCAGAAGAATTGTCAAATCCATGAATTTTAGAGTACTGAAAACTTTTTACAGTATTTCCTAGTTGAATTGACTTTTTTTCTTTTAAGTAGCCTCGACACGTCATGGGGCTTGAGCTCATGACCCTGGGACTGAGACCTGGGCTGAGCTCAAGAGTCCAATGCTTAACCGACTGAGCCACCTAGGTGGTCTGACCTAGTTAATTCTTCTACTACTTTTAAAACTTAATTGGTAAATGGTGTTTTCAATTTATTATATTTGGTTGTATTTTGTACATTAGTCAAGATAATAGGGAAGAACTTTTTAGATTTGGAGAAACATTGGTTTTTTTTGTTTTGTGTTTTTTTTTTTTTTTTTTTAATGCTTATTACCCAAGCCAGTTTGGTTAGCTGTTACGTTTATGTTGTGGGTAATATATGCTACATAATAAATAAACTTTGTTTCTTTCATTTTCTGTTTTAGATTTAGAAATGCCATGTTAAAGAGCATCTGTGAGGTTCTTGATTTGGAGAGATCGGGTGTAAATAGTGAACTGGTGAAGAGGATCTTGAATTTCTTAATGCATCCAAAGCCTTCTGGCAAAGTGAGGACCAGTTTTTTTTTTTTTTTTTTTTTTTTTTTTTCCAGTAACAAATCAATTATTTGTAGCCTTTCTTTACTTTCTTTTAATGGAATGATTTAGTTTGTTAGCAGCATTGTCAATATTCAGTATTGTCTTCTACATTTAAAGGATATGCCCTTGTTGATATATCTGCAACATTTTCATGATAGAAGTACATAGAATCCATGCAGATGTATCCTATATCAGATATAAATGGTGTAAGATTAAGAAAAGTAATTGTTAACTGGATTAGTCTTAAATGGACAAATACAAACTAAGCATCCAGGCTTATTTATATATATAGAAGGCATTGGAAGAACAGAAACAGATTGAGTTGAGGGTGAGGTGTTGGATTGTCCAGGTAAGATTAAGATGGGGTGCATTAGAACTGGATGTTTTCTAGACACTGGAATAATGTTATGAAAATACAACATAAAAAACAAAATGGAATGTTAAAAGTTTCTTGGATTGGGTTTCCAGAATCAGCAGAGCCCAGGAGTTGGACATGGAAGTAAAATGGCCTTATACTTTCCCCCATTCTTCTGAAATTTAGATTAGGTTTGCCCAAATTGTTTAACAAATGACATCACTGACTTAAAAATGTCTGTTGAAGTAATACTTACAGGAGCCTACATTTTCTGTTTGAAGTCTGTCAGTAAATATTTTCATATTCTTCCTCATTTTCATGGCAAAGAAACTATGAAGAGATCTAGAGGACTTAGGAGTTCAGGGGAATACTATCAGTGAGTGGAAGGGGCCTTAAGGATTAGAATCAGAAAATAGCTCTGAGACTTAGGGGTGTTTTTAAGATTTTATTTATCTGAGAGAGAACACAGTTAGGGATGGGGAAGCAGAGGGAGAGAGAAGCAGACTCTCCGCTGAGCAGGGAACCTAACATGGGGCTTGATCCCAGGACCCTGCGATCATGACCTGAGCTGAAGGCAGATGCTTAACCGACTAGTCACCCAGGTACCCTTGGGACTTTGGTTTTATCTGCTGGTAGTCTAATTTACCATTAACTGGACAAAGACTGATAAAGGGTATTTTTGTCAGTTCTCAGGCAGCTAAAAACCCAAGGGCCATGGTGAATCTTTGTGTGTTTTGAATTGGCTTAAAGATGAGAGATTATCTGTTTTCCTAAACTTTTACCTCTACTTTAGAATTTCAGGTGACAAACAATACCATTTCTCCAGAAGACATTATTAAGTTATGAGGGATATGTTTATATTCTTTTCCTCATTGATTTTTTTTTTTAAGATTTTATTTATTCATGAGAGACACAGAGAGAGGCAGAGATATAGGCAGAGGGAGAAGCAAGCTCCATGCAGGGTGCCTAATGTGGGACTTGATCTCAGGAATCCAGGATCATGCCCTGAGCCAAAGGTAGATGCTTAATCACTGAGCCACCCAGGCAGGCGTCTCCTCAATGACTTTTTAAACTGTTGGTTTTAGGACCTGATACCCTCATAAAAATTAATGAGGACTCCAGAAGCTTTTATATGGGATATTCTGATATTTACTGTAGTGTAAATTAAAACTGAAACAATTTTTTAAATAACAGTTATTTTTCATACAAAAAAAGTGAGTTTTTTGGTATTAAAAATACACCAGAAAAATCAAGAGAATGGTATTTTTATTTTTGTGAGTCTCTTCATGTCTGACTTAAGAGAAGACCACTCTATTCTCATTTGTCATTTCAGTATATTGCACATGCTGGTTTTTTGCTTGAAGTATGTAAAGAAAATCAGCCTTAAGTATATAGTTAGGAAAAAGAAATATTTTTTAAACTTTGAGATAATTATGGATATTCTCCTTTGATACAATACCAAAACTCCACAGTGGTAGTTTATTAAAGGTTAGTTGTAATATGGTCTCTGAAACCAAGTCCATGAACTCTTAGAACTTTTATCTATGATTTTGTTTTTTGTTTTTTTTTTTTTTTTTTTTATCTATGATTTTGTAATATGGATTCACCACTTGGAAATTATTGGTTTTCTGAAATATGCAGAAATATGCAGAAATCTTTCAAATGTTGGCACATATCCATTAAACAGTGTCAAAAAGTCATTTGTTAATGTAACCACCATCTCATCAGAAGAATCTTTAGGTATTGGGAGGCTCTTAGTTCATGGTGTTGGATGTGAATTACCCATGTGAAGTATTGAAATATATCATTGGCAGTAAATACCATCAGTTTTTCTTCCAGTGACAGGCTCTTGTTCATTTTAAGAAGATGTCTTTCTTTTTTTATTTTTTATTTTTTAAAGAATTTATTTATTCATTCATGAGAGACACAGAGGGAGACAGAGACAGGCAGAGGAAGAAGCAGGCTCCATGCAGGGAGCCTGATGTGGAACTCGATCCCAGGACTCCAGGATCACACCCTGAGCCAAAGGCCAGGCGCTAAACCACTTGAGCCACTGAGGGATCCCCAAGAAGATGTCTTTGAATAGGCAGACTTTCACAGTTCTTTTACAAATTGTGTTTCATGAAAAAGGTAGCTAGCTTAGCTCACAGGTCAGTTGTGCAAGTGCTTTATCTTAAGAAAACCAGTGAAGTTCGGTACGTAGCAAACATACTCTCTGTGTACCTCCCATTTTGTTCCAGATAGCACAGACGAGTACTCACAGGCTGAGAGTTAACATAATATTTACTGCTTCATCAAAGACATTCTTAAAGGAAAAACCTTTTTTTCCCTCTAGTTTGCATTTGTGAGGAATATAATGACTACTAGCACAGCTTGCTACTCGTGCCTTGATTGGTACTAAAGGCCAGCAATTTTACAACCATCTTTGCTTTTGCAGAGTCAATGCAAATGTCAACACAATGAAAAGAGAAAACAGTGTCTTTATATTATTATGAAAATAGTTTTGACCTCATGGGCTTTTGAATAGGTCTCAGGAAACCCCAGGGTGCATGAACCATTTTCTGAGAACCACTCTTTTAGCCTTAGGAATCCAACCCTCTATCTGCATTCCAAATATCTGATTCTGTGATAACTACTCCTTAATCTAATATCAATCTGAGGTAATTTTCTGTTCTATACTTTTCATTTAAGAAAAACAGTAAGCTCATGAGTACTAATTTCTTTCTCCATAATAATAAAAGTACTGAATTAACATTGTTTGACTATCTTTTTTTTTTTTTTTTTTTTTGTACTTCAATCTTGATTATCTGTTTTCCAGATTTTATTTCTAAAAAGGGATGATGCTCTTGACACTGGATTCTGGTTAATAGATTCAACTATTTTTAGAACCAATATAGGAACGCTCTAGAATATTTATGTATTATTACTTTTTTTTAAAGCTCCTTATTTTAGAAGTTGCATTTTTTTTACTTTACTTAAATGATTTAACATTCTTTCGCTTCCTGTGGAGATTATCCTGCACCCATGGTCTTATTACTGATTCCTTATACAGATTACATTCTTAATACTTGTATTTGGTTCCTGAACTGAGCGAGTAAGGGATGCCACATTTTTCTAATATATTTGAGTCTTGAATTTCATATAATGAATAGGAAGAGTTTGGACACTGAGAGTCACCTTTTCTCCAGTGAGTTCAAAGAATTTATCCAGATGGATTTAGTTCCTGGTACTAATTGGTGATAGTAGCAGGTCACATAACAAGGAGATCTGTATACATCCAAGGAAGCTTTTTTTTTTTTTTTAAGATCTTATTTATTTATTATGAGAGAGAGAGAGGCAGAGATACAGGCTGAGGGAGAAGCAGGCTCCATGCTGGGACCCCGACACGGGACTGGATCCCAGGATTCCAGGATCACACCCTGGGCCAAAGGCAGGCGCTAAACCGCTGAGCCACCCAAGGATCCCTAAGGAAGCTTTTTATAGAAACTTACAGAGAACCCCTCTGAGAAATATCATTGGTCTACTAAGTTAAAGCTCCCAAAGACCTAGATTGGTTATTGCCCAATCTGCCTTGAGGAAGGATATGTTGTTTGGGCAGCTAGAGGCTATCTTCTGGATTGTACATAGCCTGAGAACACTACATACACAAAGCAGCCACCTTTTCTTAATGTTTGTGCAGGTGACACAAACTAAGACTGGAAGTTTCTGGGAGAGAAAGAGCCTGTGGTTCTAGTTCCATGAGAGATGTTGCCTATAAAGTTACCCCTGACATTTATATAATTGTCTTTCACAAGGTTATATTCTGGAATTTTCCTGTTTCTTTTTATTGTGGAAAATAAGATAGGCAAAAGGAAAAATAAAAGATACCTCTAATTTTGGAAATTTTAATTCCTCAGTGTACATATTTTTGGATCTTTTATGCAAGGTTATTTTATGGTTTTCAATTTCATAAGTTAGCAAATACTCCCCTAAGAAAGCTTTTTAAGAATTAAATTTGCTGGTTAATATAATCAAATTGTTTCCTTGTGCGATCTCTACTTTTTAAATACGTGTGGTTTAATTAAATATCAGAGTAAAAGCAATACATGTATTCTATGGTTCTTAATTAGTTTCATAATTAACACCCAACACTAATTGCATATTTAGAATCATCAATGAGAATATAATACTTGCATTATTGAAAGTAGAACCCAGAGATAATATGAATATAAATTATATAGATCATAAATTCAGGATGTGTAAAGTGAGGTTTTATTTCCTTTATGGATGGTTCCAATCTTTTGATTGAAGGATTCCCTAAAGCAAGAAGTTCCTCTGGCATTGACAGTTGTAATGCTTACAAGAATGAAATAAATTACCAGGGTAACTCAAAAAACCACCTTGATAAAGTATAAATAACTGTTTGAGCCTAATACATTGTATACTTGGGCTCCTAATGCCATGTGAGAACACACAGTATGTATTTCAGCATTTGTGGAGAGTCTTGTGTGGGTGTTAGAACACAAATGAAAGTTGGTAGTGTGGACAAAAAGATCAACTTGACACGTTAAAGATGAATGGTTCTCTCTAAAGCTGCTATGTTTGGAAATACTTCTTGAGATAGGAACAATACTGATTGAGCTGATAAGTAGTTATCACAAATGATTGACTTGGAAATGTAATAGCCCATTGGTGTTATCTTTATTATACACAGCCATTGCCAAAATCTAAAAAAAGTTCTAGCAAAGGCAACAAAAAGGAACGGAACAGTTCTGGAATGGCAAGGAAAGCTAAGCGAACCAAATGTCCTGAAATCCTGTCAGATGAATCTAGCAGTGATGAAGATGAAAAGAAAAACAAGGAAGAGTCTTCAGATGATGAAGATAAAGAAAGTGAAGAGGAGGTAAAGTGTTGGGTGTTTGTGGGGTTTTTCTATAATTTCTTTCCATGGGGAGAGTTAAATATTCCTGTTTTATGATAGATCTAGCCAGAATACCGATTCTAGAAACCATTAGTACCATATTGGTTGTTTATAATTTCAAAGACACAAAAATAGTTAAGTATAATATAAATCCTTTCTTTCCCTTATGGAGCTTTGGGTTTTGTTTTTGTTTTTTGTTTTTGTTTTTTTTAGATTTTATTTAATTCATGAGAGAGACACAGAGAGAGAGGCAGAGACACAAACAGGGAGAAGCAGGCTCCCTGGGGAGAGGGGACTTAATCCCAGGACCTCAGGGTCACGCCCTGAGCCAAAGGCTGATGCTCAACTGCTGAGCCACCCAGATGTGAGAGTTTTGGAATTAGAAGAGTGAGGTTAATGTGGCCTGGATTTCAGCTGCCCCTTGAAGATTAGAATAGGTAAATGGGAAGTGGGGCGGTGCATATATTGAACCACCAGAGAAGCAGATTGAGAATTTTTTTTTATGTTTGACTTGAGCCATTTTACTCTATGTTCTATGCAAAAAAGCCAGGGGCTTAAGGACCCCAGTTTTTCTCAGCTCAATGGGGGCTATTTAATGAGAGGAACAGTGTTTGAAATTTATTTGATGCATGGGCAAGTTTTGTATCACTTAGGAATGCCTGCCGTTTTCTTTTAGTTGGGCATATCTGTAAAATTTTGAGACTATTTAGTTTCACAAATGAAACTTCAGGAAGAGGAGAGCTGCTGAACCATTTGAAGAGTTAGCTTTACCTTCTCCTTGATACGTATCCTCAGTCAAGGAGATGACTTCTTGTTATGGCTAATAGTATTTCAATAGACTTTTGTTTTGGTGTCTCCTTCAGTGGTCAGAACTTGCTATGTAAATTGGGTCATCTCCCTTATTTAGGGACTTGATTATTGGCTTGACTTTTTAGGCCAAGATAATTCTTTGTTGCAGAGGGCTGTCTTGTGCTTTATAGAATGTTCACCCACTAGAGGACAACAGCACCCTCCACCCCCCCTCCCCAAACCTCCAATTGTGAACACCAAAAATGGTGTTCAAGGACATTATTAGATGTCCTTGAGGGTAGGAGTGGGGGGGATCACCTCCACTTGGTAACTACTGGATTAGTAGGAATAAAGATGTGATGAATGTGTTGAACTCTGATTTTATGTGTGTATTTGTCTTTAGGTACTTAAAACCCATGATTATTCTAATGTCAGATTTTATAAAGACTTCTATAAAGCTAAGTATGAAGTGCTTTATAATTTCCAAAAGAATATTACAATCTAGGAGGTATTTCATAATATATTTGTAGAGCAAGGGAAGATGAGTAATCTCAGCCTCAAGGTTTTAATGGAATAGATTTTAAGGACATCAGAAGGGAACCCTGTTTGTTATTATGTGAATGCATAATAATAGCAGTTTTGCAGTAATGATATTCCTCATTCAACAGATTTTGGGTTATTACTACATGTATTCACTATGCTTCCTAAAACCTTTTTAAAAGCAGAGTTAAAGTGTGAAAAGTTGTCATAGAATATAAACATTTAATTTTTGCATAGAGACAATGTGACTATGAGCATGGGCTTTGGAAACTATCTGGGAACAAGTCCCAGCTGTACCTTCGAGTATGACTTTGGGCAGATTACTTATAAACTCTATACCTTAGCTTCCCATCTGTCATATGGGGTTGATAATAGTATTGGCCTCAAAGGGTTGATTTCATTGACTTTATTTAAAGCACTAAGAGCAGTACTTGGCACACACTCTAAGTAGGTATTAGCTGCTGCTATTACTATTAGTATTAAAATAGTTTTTATCATATGTAATATTCCTAAATCCAATATTCCTGTCATTACTAAGGTGTAGGTTAAAAGGTGAGGGTATTTTATACTCATTTTTTTACTTTCCAGATTATTGTCAGATTTTTCTAAGTAGAATTACTTGAACTTTGTGAATATAGATGACTTCTGATTTGTACCATACGGGTTCCTGGATAAAGACCACAAGTGGAACTGTCCCACTTATAAATCAGAACCTTTCTACAGTACCATAAAAAAGGATCATTTGCTAGAAACCCAGGTCAAATAGTGAAAATCCATGTAGAAAAAAAGAAAACACAAATAGGCTTTTACAGACGTACAAAGTCACACAACATAAGTACTGTATCATAATGCTCTGTGCTGTGGTTATTCTGCTTGGATGGCACTGACAAACTTTGTAAAATACGATCCAATAACACCTGGACCAAGAAATAGTTCTTTCTTTTTTTTTCTTTTCCTGTTATGTCTCCCTCCAACAGCCATAGCTACTATTCATTGTTCTAAAGGCTATCTCAAATTTAGGACTATTCTTCTCAAAAACTGTATTACTGATTCCGTTCCTGTGAAAGGTTCTGATTGCCTTTGAAAGGTAAGTACCAGCAGGAGGAATAGTATTTTTGTGGTAACCGTTTTTCCTTATTTTTTCATTTTTTTTGAGGACTCAGTTAAGTGGTAATCTTTTTAGGGACTTCATAAGTGGCATTGTTTTTTATTATTACTATGAAAGGACCTTTTTTTCTAAGAGGCCAAAAAGAAGAGTTACAGGTTGATTGGAAAAGTTGTGGATTGCCTGTAGATAGAATTTTTTTGTTTTGTCGATTCTTTCATAGAAAATTACTAAGGTAATATTGTTTATTTCCTGAGACAGATTTTTCCTTCATAAATAAGACTTCTCCCCCATTAATATTTTCTTGTTTTATTGTAGATTCTTGGATTAAGTAACTCTGAACTTGGGTAGATTAATGTTATCTTTGGTTTCTTTGTAAGTTGAGGGCTTTGGACTAAATAATCTATATCATATTGCTAAAGTTAGGACTCTAACTCAAGCAGAAATCCAGTGCAAGTTATAGTTGTCCATTGACCAGTTACATGAGGTAGGTACTTTTTCATTCTCTCTCTCTTTTTTTTTTTTTTTTTAAGATTTTATTTATTTATTCATGAGAGACCTACAGAGAGAAAGAGAGGCAGAGACACAGGCAGAGGGAGAAGCAGGCTCTATGCAAGGAGCCCGATGTGGGACTCAATCCCAGGTCTCCACGATCACACCCTGGGCTGCAGGTGGCTCTAAACCGCTGTGCCACCCAGGCTGCCCTCATTCATTTTCATATGAAGCTGTGTGAAAGACTAGGAAGTTTTTAAGTAAATTTCTTCTCTCTTAAATGTAAGAATGAAGTCACTGAAAACCACACAGTTAAAACAATTGGCAGGTTTTTTTAAGCCTTCTGTAAGGATACATGTCCTGTTTAAGCATGTTAGCTAGTAATTGCTAGCCAAGACATTTTGTTGGAACTTCTCTGTTCCTATAGCTGTTTCTGTGATAGGCAGTGAGTGGTTCACAGCAATTTTTAATCCTCCTTTTCTTTAGAAGTAACTCAAGTAAGAAGTTGCTCTTTGTTTCCAAGAGTGACTTGGGTAGTGATTCCTTTATAAAAGAGCTGTTTTAAACTTATCATCTTGGCTCTTGGGGACATTTGCTTTATTAGGGTAGTAGAAGGAGATCAGTTTAGAATTAGGAAATTTGTAGATAATGTTTCTTAAAAATAAAGGGATAGGAAAATGACAAGTTTAGTTATTTTCTATAAACTTATTCTGAAAATCATCTGGTTCTTATATTGGATTAGCATCTTTAGGGGAAGATTGCTAAAAAGAACTGGTGAGATCATTTACCATGGATGTTTAGCCTTAGGCATAGAGAAGTATTGGAAAGTATTGAAAAAAGGAGCTATGCTTCCCACATTGGAGAAAATAATTCTGATAATTTCTTAGACCCTTGAAAGCATAGTTTTTAAAATTTTATCCCAATACTCCTTCAATTTTTCATAGTATTTTTATAACACATTCTTAGAGCAACAAACTGAATTATCACTTGGTATTTAGAATTCATCTGAATGTACCCATACATATCAGGAATGTCTTTAACTGTAAATACTTAAAAACCTTACTAGTAATGTCCAAAGCAAGAGTTTCTTTTTCTTTCATGACGAGAAATACAGAGAGGCGATTTGGGGCCAGTACATCAGCTCAGGAAAGGTATTAACTGGAATACCCTGTTTCTTCCTGAGGCACATTATCTGCATATGTGGTACTTAACCACGATCACAGGATGGTGTTTTTACCTTTAGGCATTGAATCTCTGTTCAGAGAAAAGTAAAGGGCTTTCTTCTAGTAGCCTTCTCACTTTTTTCCCCGGGAAGGGATGCCTTTTACCAGAGATCTCCATGTAAGTTGCCTTTGCAGAACTTCATCACCTCTCTATCTGTAGCTGCAGGGGAGGCTGTGAGATCCAGGTGGTAGCTTTCCAGAGCCAGGAAATATTTGGACTATTCAAGGAATTATTTGGTAGTAGTGGGAGGGTGAATGGAAAAGTTTTATTAGTCCTTAATTATGTTCTAAAAAATAATAATCCCACCTTCATTTCATAATTTCATCAGAGGATTTACAAAACCATATAAACTACTGAAATCTTTTGGTGGAAGGCAAACTTGAATAATCACCGTAATAAAATCTTAGACTTTAACTCGCTTTCATAATTTTTCGTGAAATATAATGAGCCTTGCACATTCTTTACTCTTGGCACTCTTGAGTTTTCTCAGCCAAGTTGTTAAAAGAATAGTGTATTTTAAGCTAATTTTTATTTTGTTCATCTGTTCACCCAGTACAACCTTTCTGCTGTGAGGACAGGATTCTGGCTCTGTGACAGGCGTCTTTTTTGGAGACCCTCCTTCAAGAGCCCTGCTGCCTATAAAAGATAGGTAAGCCTTTTCTCCCGAGATTTTTTTTTTTGCCTTCCCTCAAAAAGTGCTTGTGTCATTCCTCTGATTCTATACCTTCACGGTTGTCAGAGATACAGAAAATCCTCCTCAAATTAAAAAAAAAATTATGGTACTAATCTTTTACAAAATTAGATCACAGTACATGGTACTACCTGAAATTAATGGCAGCGGTCAATTTTTGTCTGTTTCCCTTTAGTGCATTAAAACTTACTACAATACCGGATGGTTCTGAGTGAACCACTCACAGCAGATTTAGAACTAACAAGCTGGAATCTTAATAAATCCTGTGACATTTTGGAAACTAGCCTTTTCCTAATTTTTTTTTTTTTTAACTTAACCACCTAATTTTTTCCCAGATATTTTGATAAAAGACTTGAGTCTTGACTCCTGTTTGGTTAAGTAACAACTTTAGGTAACTCATGAGTACCTCCAACATTTTTTCTTTGTAATGAGCCACATAATGGGTTTGTTATAATTACTAAAATTTTCAAAATATTTTAAGAGAGATTTTAAAGTAGGGATTTCTCATGTTATCATTTTTACATTAGTTAATTCAATAAATTGAGAGTATACTAAGTGCTATTGAAGTTCCGGAAAATATTTTCTACCCAAATGCCCTTTGAATAATAAATTTCCAAATGAAAATGTTGCTATCTGTTGCTGAGGAAAAGCTTTGAAGAGAAATGACAGTAGTTTCAGTTGAAATTGACCTTGGGAATAGAAAGGAAAGTTGGACATGTGGACCAGGATGGGGAGCAAGCAAGTCAGGGACCCTCTGACTGACACTTGTTTGTGGTTAGGTAATGTGTCCAGAAGTAAAGCAGTGAGAGATTAATAAGCAAGAGCAGTGTACATTGAAGCCAGACTATGGAAAACTCATGAGGCTGGGTCTTGTTGTATAAGTAATGGGTACATCATTCTTGTTTATTCAGAGTGATGGTCTTATTCTACCTGAGTTTTGCTGAGTAGGGAAAAAGAGAGAGACCTGGCCTTTGTCTTCTAGGAACAGTCTACTTGGGGAGAGGTACCACCACTCATTCAGTAAGCATTTATTGGTAAACACAAGGAGCAGAATTACTGAGAATCTATGACATGCCCTGTACTTACACATCTTGTTTCTGAATTAGTCCTGACTCCAAGTGAGAGGATGATATATCCTCAGTTTTGTACCCCAAGGATATAATATATATATATATATATATATATTTTTTTTTTTTTTTTTTTTTTTTTTTAGTATTGGAGTACAGTTGACACACAGTGTCACATTAGTTTCAGGTATACGCTACTGGTATGTTTTATTGTCTTGTCCTTATTACTCTTTACAGAGCTGCTAGTTCATATGCTTCTGTCTTCAGAGTTAGCTATATAGAATTAGTGATTTAGATTCAAATTTGATTTTAAGCAATACCTTTAGATAAGTTAATAAGTATATATCCACTTCTAATTATTAAAAAAGCTAAAAGCTGTTGACATAAATATATAACTTCAGAAATTATCTTATTGACTGTCTAGTTCCTGCCTTTTCTAGGGCCAATCATTTATAATCTAGACCAGGAATTGGCAACCATAGCCTACACACCAGATCCACACTATGGCCTGGAAACTGAGGATGTTTGTTTTTTTTCATTTTTGAAATATTTGTTAGAAAATGAAGATTACAACAGTAAGCACTGTAGCCAAGCAAAGCCTAAATTAATTACCTCTGACACTTCATAGAAAAAGCTTAGTGAGAGATGCAGACTATAAATTTATCTCTCATCTTAGAAGATTTATAACTAGGTGAGTCTGCTGTGGGGCTTTAAAAAAATATATAGGTGCCCAGGCCTCAGCCTTGATGATTTACCTAATGGTCTCTTTTTTTCCTCTTGCACATACAACCTCTTACACATACAACACAATATAGGTAAGTTGTGCCAGAAGACAGTTATATTAAAAAATCAAGAAGTTTGGCTGCTGTTAAGTGGCAAACATGTTATCTTAGGAAGCAGAGTGATGCTGATGAAACGATCTCAGAGCTGGAGTAGATCTTCAGCAGTTATCTAGTTTCCAAGAATATTGTCCCATCTCAGTCTCCAAATAATTACATAGTAACTACTAGGATCCAGTTCTGAGCCCTACACTGGAGATCAAGGAACAAATAAGATGGGATTCTTTGTGCTTACCAGTTGTTGGTAGAAAGGAAGAGGTCAGAGATCAGGAGGAAAACAGTATAACTTACAAGTTTTATTTTTATTTTTTTTTTAATTTTTATTTATTTATGATAGTCCCACAGAGAGAGGGGGGCGCAGAGACACAGGCAGAGGGAGAAGCAGACTCCATGCACCGGGAGCCCGACGTGGGATTCGATCCCGGGCCTCCAGGATCGCGCCCTGGGCCAAAGGCAGGCGCCAAACCGCTGCACCACCCAGGGATCCCAACTTACAAGTTTTAAAAAGGACATTTAGACAAGATAATGTAGAGGCTCAGGAGATAAAGGGTATTTACCTCTTTCTGGAGACATGTGAGGAGTAAAGATCCAGGCAGGAAAGCTTCACAGTAGCTAACAATTTGATCAGAGCTTTTAAAGGATAAACAGGAGAAGTCAGCAGAGTGAAAGGAAGAGATTTGGTAAAAAAAACTATTTATACAAAATTGGATTACACTAAGGCCCATCTTGGCTTTAAAAAAAAAATTCTATAAAGAAATGATCCTGGGGCTGCTACAAAATTTAGAGGGTAATAATGGCCAGAGAGCCCTAATACAAAGGTTGGTGATCCTTTGTTGCTATTTTGCATTTTCTGCCAACATTATTTTATTCTTTATCATGGTAACATTTGTATGTAATGGAAAAAGTTAAATTTAAACATATAAATAGGTTATGATATCACTGGCTTATTTCTAACATTTCAGTTCTGGCTTAAAGAGATACATAGGTATGTTAGTCATTTCCATAAGCAACTAATCTAGGGTAGGCACACTGGACTTCATCAGATGTCTTGCTTCTCACTAGCTGTGAGGCATTGGCTCTCAACCACTCGGATACATTTTCCTCCTTTGTAATGAGATAAACAGTTTTGTCTTTGGATCTTTTTTTTTTTTTAAGCTCATATATGATAATGTATGTGAACGTAGTAGTATGGAACTGCCTCTTTTTTTATCCTTTCAATTACATTTTAAGCACATCTTGGGTATAGAGTACAAGTAAACCAGATCCTACAAATGATACGGAGATGAACATGACAAATATTTAAATGGTTGCTTTATGCCAAACATTTGTAAGGTTGCTGGGGACAGATAGAGCTAAATAAGACAATCAGGTGTCTCTTCTCATGGAGATTGTCAAATATACCTTTAAGGAACTTGTGATATGGTGGGGAAACAGGCTATAAATAACTAGTTTAATAATGCTATGTATTAGATGTTATTCTCTCTGCTACCTTATACTTATTTACTCATTTAATCCTCACGACAGTTCTACAGATATGGCCACCATTCATCAAGTCTGATGCCGATAAGGTATCATTTTAATGTAAATTATAAAATGCACCCCAGTTCAGGTACTGCTGAACTGTGAAAATGTGGGGGGGAAAAGTGTTAAATTCGGCAAAGTCTGGATTTTACAGATGAGGAAACAGGCGTGGGGAAGGTAAGTGATGTACTTGAGAATACAGAATGGGTCGGTAGCGGAGTCAGGGTGTGAAGCAGGGTTTAGCTCTCAATCCTGTGTTCTTATTCACTGCTTCACATGAAGTAGGGATACGCAAATTGTAGGCCAGGTACTGTGCAGCCACGGATGGATCATTTGGTGGTACAGTGAACATTCAGAGAAGGTCACTGGCAGGCTGGATTTAGACTCAAGAATGAGATTGTCCTGAGAAGAGGGAAGAAAAATAATGAGGATTTGAAAGTTCCTATAGAGTGTAATTGAGCGTGCTTCCACTCTCCTCCTCAGCTCTCCCTGGGCCTCTTTTCCTCCAAAGTATGTGATTATTCATTCACCTTACCTGCCAGAAATTGTCCATAGTGTCTCAGTCCAGGGTCCTTTGGGATGCCCATTTTTTCAAAGTAACCTCCTTCTGTACATACCTAAAACTTATCAGGGCAGCTGAGGTGATTCTTTACATCTGCAAGGCTAACTCACATGATCTGAGTTACTCTGATTGCCTTTCTGCTCGAGATGAGACCTGTAGACATGTGGTTTTCTAGAGTTCAGTTATTTTACTACTCCGCTGTCAACCACTACTGCATGCCAACATTTATCTGTCTAAAAAAGATAAGCTTTACTGAATTCCTACCTTAAATATGTTGCAGAATAACTTGTTGGTCATTAACAATTAAGTGAAATCCAGTGTATATATATCATGTAGTTTATTATTACAGGGATGGCTGTTTGTGGGGGCAGTCCTATCTACCAGAACGTAATGAAATAAACACAGTGCATCATGGTTAGTTACTAACACAGGTGTCATTGAGTGTATCTTACTGCTTTTGTTCTGTGTATCTATTCTTTTTTTTTTTTTAATGTTTTTTTTTTAATTTTATTTATGATAGTCACACAGAGAGAGAGAGAGAAAGAGAGGCAGAGACATAGGCAGAGGGAGAAGCAGGCTCCATGCATCGGCAGCCCGATGTGGGATTCGATCCCGGGTCTCCAGGATCGCGCCCTGGGCCAAAGGCAGGCGCTAAACCGTTGCGCCACCCAGGGATCCCCCTCTGTGTATCTATTCTTTGAAATGTGCCTTGCTTTTAAGAAAAATTTAAGACTTCAAGTGACTACATTTGTTTGATGAAAGAATTTCTTTATAAAGGAGGGCACTCAAAATAGTAATAATAGCTAATATTTATTAACCATTTCCTGTGAGCCAGGCACCACTAAACTTACTTTCTGTGTATTAATGCATTTATTCCCAGAAAGCCATGAAGTATGGTCACATTTCCCCCATTTTGTAAATGAGGGAACTGGGGCCAGAATCTGAAACCAGACAGCTTGTCTGCAGAGCCCACATTCTTACCTGTTAGGGTTCTGTAGTGCTTGTGGACAGTATGTTTACAGTGTTTCTGTTAATAGGGTAGTTCACTTAAAAAACTGGGAAACGGGCAGCCCGGGTGGCTCAGCGGTTTAGTGCCTGCCTTTGGCCCAGGGCCTGATCCTGGAGACCCGGAATTGAGTCCCACATCAGGCTCCCTGCATGTAGCCTGCTTCTTCTCCCTCTGCCTGTGTCTCTGCCTCTCTCTCTCTCTGTGTATCTCTCATGAATAAATAAATAAAACCTTTAAAAAAAAAAAAACAAAAAACTGGGAAACACTATGCCTGTTGTGGAAGATGGTGTGAAATACATAAGTGTAGTTTCATTTTGTTGTTTGTCCAGTGGTAACAGCTCGTGGAGATGGCTTGATTATCCTTCATTTATCACTGAAGTTTTACACTTTGTCAAACTATCACTACTCTAGTTTGCAGGTTTTAAAATGGTGCCATATCATGCGCCTTCTAAAATTTTAATGATAGCTGTATACCCTGGCCTTAAAAGGCTCAGGAACTATTTTAAGTATGTGATTCTAATCTAATTTGGATGAGGATCAAGTAATAATGCTTATAGTGTAGCTATTATCCCTTTTTTGTAATAACTTACTTACTTGTAAAATATTTTAATCACCTACAGATCCAGATTTCATTAAACTTTGACTAAAAAGTGATACAGAATAGTGATTATTCTGTGTATCAAGTACACCAACAGAACTTAGGAAATTTCAGTCTTCCCTTTTAGACTTACTATGGTTCTTTTTTTTTCTTTACTATGGTTCTTATGAATTAGGTGAACACTTAATAAAACTTCGTTCATTAGAAAGTTGATGAACCAGTGGTACCTTTCCACCATCCTCCCTCTTTAGAACACCTCAAAAAAGTAGGAAATAAGTAAGAATGGCCTCTAAATAGCAAAAACGCATAGTAAATCTCATATACTTTACTTTTAGAAGGCATTTTGGCCCCTTGCCACCTCTTAAATGCATTTTTAGTGGCAGCTAAACTAGATAGGTTAGCCAGCTGCCAGCCAACAGTATATGATTGCAGTAGGACGGGGTGCTTGTGGCCTGGTGTGAATACATAGTGATGGCAGTGTGGCAGGAGGAAAAACAAATACTTAAATTGAACTACACTTAGAAAGCCTGAGCCCACTTAACTCTTGGGACAGATTGGTCTATATACTTTAATTTTCTTTAAGAGTAAGTTCAAACCAGTATCTGTAATTTTTTTTTTTAAAGAAGGAATTATGATACTCAAATTAAAGTGTAAAACATTGGAGAGACTTTCTGTCAGAAGTGATTTGCAAGATTTTTGGTGTATGAAAATGAGATTTTAGGTTATCTTGAGCTATTTGCTTATATAAGATGCTTCTACTTTGGGAAAATTAATTAAATGAAAAAATGTTCCCTAATATCAAAGACCCTGACTGGGACAAAGTTTAAATTATAATACTGTCATTTTAATTAATCTATGTATAGATATGTGTAAGATAAGTATACTTAGCTTTTTTTTTTTTAATTTTTATTTATTTATGATAGTCACACAGAGAGAGAGGCAGAGACATAGGCAGAGGGAGAAGCAGGCTCCATGCACCGGGAGCCCGATGTGGGATTCGATCCTGGGTCTCCAGGATCGTGCCCTGGGCCAAAGGCAGGCACCAAACTGCTGTGCCACCCAGGGATCCCTACTTAGCTTTTTTTAAGATCAGCTGAGTCATTGTTTAAGGAAACAGGTTCTGGAGTCAGATCTATTTGAACATCACTGTGTGTATTCTGTTAGTTATGTGGCTGTGAACAAAATACCTCTTGAGCCTTAGTCTCCTCATATATTCATAAATACTTCCTTAGCAACTGCTGTACTTGGTGCACTATTTTGGGAGTTCGGGATACACTTAGAGTGTCAAAAAAAATCCTGTCCTCATGGAACTTCCATTCTAGCTAGAAGAGACAAAAGGAGAACATTAATAACACCTATGTTCTAGAGGTGTATTTTTTTTTTTAAGATAAAGTTTTCTCTAATGTGTGTAATCAATTTGGGCAGCTTATTTTTAGTGTTTGATTCTTGTGACTAGTTTTGCATCAGGATAAAATGAAGTTTGTTGAGCATATTGGTTACCTCAGACATTGATAACTAGTAATAATTTTTCATCGGTGATGTTGAATACATTAATTTTCTCTGGTATCATTGAGAGGCACAGAGGAATAGAGGAATGGAATTCATCTCATTGATATATGTTCTTTGCTTTCCTTTCCAACAGCCCCCAAAAAAGACTTCTAAAAGAGAAAAACCTAAGCAGAAAGCCACTTCTAAGAGTAAGAAAACTGTCAAGAGTGCTAATGTTAAGAAGGCAGATAGCAGCACCACCAAGAAAAATCAGAACAGTTCCAAAAAAGGTATGTCAGACATGGCGTGTCCGCAGCAACCTGGGAGGTATGACTCCTACGCTAGAGCACTTTAGTAGGAGTGTGTGTGGAAACAGAGAAACTGCAAAGAAAATGGGCTGGGGGAAGGAGGGAGTGGTGTTGTAGTGTCTTATAGTTAAAAATTTTCACAATTGACAAAAATTTCCATGCATATTATGTACATAGCTTACAGAGTGGTGATGTGTAGTTGGACCTGATACCTCTCTGAGAATCTCATGAATGCTTATCTTCTCTTAGAAAGTGAATCCGAGGATAGTTCAGATGATGAACCTTTAATTAAAAAATTAAAGAAACCTCCTACAGATGAAGAGTTAAAGGAAACCGTGAAGAAACTATTGGCTAGTGCCAACTTGGAGGAAGTCACAATGAAGCAGATTTGCAAGGAGGTAACTGGACAAATACTTGCATCGTTTTGCTTTTATTTGAAAAATTCACTTGGCCTTTAGTTCAAAGCAAGATTCTTAAGTGCATTCATTCACTGAATAAATGTCTGCTAAACTGTTATATGCCAGCCATTCTTATAGGTGCTGGGATACTGTGCGTTAAATAAATGAGTCAAAGCCTCTGCCCTATTGAAGTTACTTCATAAATAACAGTAGCATGTGTACAGTGAATAAAGTTAAAGTTATACATTACAAACTGCAGAGAAAACTATTGATGCATCCTTAGATTATGTTAAAGAAGCAGAATCTTAGGCTCCGGCTGACTTAGTTGGAGGAGTATGTGACTCTTGATCCTCGTGGTCATGAATTCGAGCCCCACATTGAGTGTAGAGATTAAGATTACTAAATAAATACTTTAAGAAAACAGACTCTCCTGAACCCCTTTGTTTTCAGCATTACTGTTCTAATAGGATGGTATAGATCAGGTTTTTAGCCCAGACTTCTATGAAGTTAGTTTCTGATACTCAGAAATTAAAATGACCTAGTCTTGAATAGGATTCCATAGAGATTCCATACCCTAGATCCAGATTGGGAGATTTTAGAATCTAGTTTCTCATGGTAAAGCCAAATTAAAATTTCAAATGTACTAAACATGAAATATTCTATGCTTTTTTGAGACCTTGATAATTGTTTTGTTTATTCGTTTAGCATTCACTGAGCCTTTACTGTGTACCAGGCACTGGGATAGATTTGGGGGTAAAGCTGGGGAATCCATTCCTTAGCTGTCAGGGGCTAACCATCAGGTGAGATAGGAGGAAATGGCTGGTGCATTGAGTTGGGGACAGGTGGTGGGGGCTGGGCTGGAAGAGTGCAGAAGGGGCAACAGGACCACAGGAGGAGCCACACCAGTGTGGGCCCAGGAGGAGGGAAGGGATCCTAGAACATCAGCTGTGCCATATAGTCGAGCAGTGTGGACACATGTGCGTAAAAGAGGACAGGACTGCAAGGAATAGTGACTAGTTTAATTTGGCTGAAGACTACAGTAGGAAGGAAGTTGCATAAGAGTCAGGGAAGAAAAGGAAAAGTTTTGTAGAACTCCTATATGCCTTGTTGCAGAGCTGTTTTTTCCCTCAAACTAATGGGAGAATTGGGAGGCTTGTTGGGATATTGAGAGCTGATCAGGGGCACATATAGTCTGATTTTTAAGTTGCTCCAGACACATCGAGAAGGACAGAATGAAGAATGGGATGAGAGGCAAGAAACCCAAGTTTGTCATATCAAAGTTACATGGTGACCGTAATCCAAGTCAGAAATCAGCCTGGTCAGAGATTGCTCCATGTAAGTGTTAGGACATAGCTGCATTAACCATTGAGGGAAGAGAATAGAGGGTACACTGTGAGAAAAGAGGAGTTTTGTTCTCAACATTATGAGATGAAGTGCTTGGAGCATCTAGTGGGAGACACTGTGACCACTGTAATTCTCGCATGGTAGGAGAGAAAGCCAGCCTGGGCTACTGCTGGGTGTTCAGTCCAGGAGTCTAGAGGCTGGAGATAGAGGGGGAGAAAAGCAAAGGTCAGAGAGTCCTGGAGATCATTAATATCAGAGTTAAGAAGTGATTCCTACAAAATACAAAAAATCATAGAGGTGTTATCAAAGCCAAGACAGAGAGGAAACCGTTTCCAGAAGGAGAAGGGTAGTGCAAGTTGAGAGGTCATGACCTTCCATGGGCAAGGACTACAGAGAGAGCAGTTCAGGGTGGGGGATAGAAATGCCCCGTAAACATGAAAACACACTTTCCCTACTCATGAGGAAGATAAAAATTGAATTATTTTTGCTTATTAGCTTGATAAAAATGAAGAGTTTCCATGCTTGGCAAGTGTAGAGGGAGATGTATTTGTGCTTAAAGTTGTAACAGCTTTGGAGAACAATTAAGAAGTATCTTAACATTTAAATTGCAAATGCCATTTAACCTAGCAATTCCATTTCTAGGTCTCTGTGCTAAAGACAGAGTCACATCTGCACAAAGTGATTACAGTAATGTTCAGCATGTCTGTAATGTTGAAAAATCACAAGCTAACTGGCCATCAATAGGGAAATGTTTAAACTGGTACATCTATTTTTGGAATGCTATGTAGCAGTTCAAAAGAACATGGAAAAACCTTCCAGGTATTGTCACCTTTTTAAACGTACAGCGTATTTCCCCATCTATGTAAATACAGAAAGACTATACCATCATTGATACGTTTCTGTGTTTGTGTAAAAAGTCAGTTTTCAAGCCTGGAAGAATACAGCGTGAACTAGAAACTGGTGTCCTCTGAGGGCAAGGACAAGGGACGGGGGGTTAGTTCTGGGCCTTTGGTTTTCGTGAGCATGCTTGTGATTTTTTAAGGGGGTTATGAACATGGAGCGGTCAGGTGGGAAGGACTTGGAAATTCTTGTTTTGGACTTGGTGTGCAGGAGGGAACTGTTCCCAGGGAGCCATCTCGAGGATGGTAACTGCTAGGATTACTGACCCTTGGATTGAGAATGAATAGTGAGGAAAGTGAATAAATTAAAGCTGCTGGGGCAGCCCAGGTGACTCAGCGGTTTAGCGCCTTCAGCCCAGGGCCTGATCCTGGGGTCCCGGGATTGAGTCCCGCATGGGGCTTCCTGCATGGAGCCTGCTTCATCCCTCTGCCTGTGTCTCTATTCCTCCCCCCCCCCCCCCCCGTGTCTCTCATGAATAAATAAATAAATAATCTTAAAAAAAAATTTAAAGCTGCTGTTTTAAACAGCTTTTTTGGAAGGAAAATAGTAGCCACATGGAGGGTGGGTATACAGGCTGATGAAAGACTAGGATGGTCGGGGAGAGAAAGCACACGTGTGTGTTAGGCTTGGGGCCTGTGCTGGGCAAGGAGCGGGACAGTGGAGGAGAGTTCAGGAAGGTCAAGGAAATGGGGGGTATTGGTGGATCCAGATACAAACAAGCTGGAGGGAAGAATTGTGTCAGCGGAAGGAATGCATAACAGTGGCTTCCTGGCCAGAGCAAGGAGGAGGAAAGGCTGAAAATGCCCTTGGTAGGAACAAAGGAGGGACTGCTGGCGAGGCTCTGGCATTGGATGCCATGAACCTCAAATGGGACCAGTCTTTTAAAAGTTCTATTTTCCCACAGCAGTCTTTTCTCTGGACTGACCCTAGAAAAGTTGGTAGTTAGACCAGTTCAGGGTTAGGAGTTTTGCAGAGAAAGAACAGAGGCGAGCAATTGCAGTGATGTGAGTGATTGACCGTCTGTAGGAACTGGGGGACTGCCGCCAGCGGGCCAAATCCGTCATCCCATCGGCTTTTTTGTAAATAGTTGAATGTGACAACCACATCCATTCATTCTAGCGTGGTCTGTGGCAGCTTTCATGCTACAATGGCGTAGTTGAGTGGTTGCAACAGATACTGTGTTTCTGGAAAAGCCAAAGCCATTTAGTCTGGCCCTTGACTAAGAAAGTTTGCCTACCTTCCCTGTACCTCAGGAGTGAAGCCTGCAGGTGTGGATGGAGTCTGGGTGAAGTCAAGCAGCAGGGAGCCAGTTGACAGAGAGACAGACATTCAGAAAAGCTGTAGGAGTAGAACTTGAGAGCTGAGAGCACTGGCTCTCAGGGATTTAACCTTGGGGAGGGGATTGGGTGTTGGAGTAGAGGCTGAAGTTCACTAGAGTTCAAGTAGTGTTGGAGGATGCAGCAGGACAAAGTACAAAGTCTCTGCGAGACACTGACAGGTAACCTGCCAGTGTAAAGAACTGAGTCCCCTTACCTAAGATCTGTGCGTGTAGGTGTTTAACTCACCATGTCTATTACTTCAGCTGATAGTCCCAAGAGCCTATATCACACAGAACGTGTGAACACTAGTCTGTTTTCTGCCCGTTGCTGTAGTTCTCTGGTGAGCCAGAGCACTGCTCAGGCGCATGTGTGTTCCTACACAGCAGCCATTTCTTCTTTATCCAAAGGTAAAGACTATCACTGGAATTTTAAATCTGCTTTTTATCTGTTTCTTTTTCACTATAGGTATATGAAAATTATCCTGCTTATGATTTAACTGAAAGAAAAGATTTCATAAAAACAACCGTGAAAGAGGTAAATATGGCCACCTTTTCTAATTTCGATCAACTTGAACATCTTAAGACAAAGGAATTATGTGTATCAAATACTGCATATTTTTTAAAATATCACTAGATCACATTTGACCCTCACATTTTCTCAATAGATGGGGGAAATATTTTTCTTTACCACGGTAAAGCTTAAAAATACAGACTGATCGGTAGTGACAAAACCTGACCTCAGGCTCGCAGTGTATGTGGGCAGCCAAGTGCATCACAGACTCTCAACTACTTGAGTGCAATTGCTGTCCAACAAAGGCAGAAGATCAACAGTAGCTATAGTTTTATGTTGGTCCCAACAGACATCCCAAGGTCACGGTGGTAAAACAGAGGTTTAACAGTTTGGGGGAGGTTATGATTTTTGTGTGCCTAATGTATTGTGGGTACAGGAAAATAATGTTTCTCTCTCATTGCAGCTGATTTCTTGAGGCAGTGGAGACAGAGGACTTGTCCCATGGACGTAAAGATCTGATTTATACCATTATACCAGCAAAGAGAATGTATTTCCTTTTCTAAATCCCTGCAAGCATTGTGTTGGTACAACTTACTGCTGATCTTTTTATCTTGAGTGTTATGTAATTTGAGTTTGTTGTTTTAAATTGCATTTCTATGCAGTTTTAGTTTAAAATTTTGCATGGCAGTCACTGTTCCTTGCTTTTATAGTTGTATTTTGTACATTTTGGATTTCTTTATATGAGATCGTAGATTCTCGAACTGTTGTAGTTTTTAGCGCGCTTAGTATTCGCTTCAGACATACTTTTAATCAAGTAGAATAAACTATTACTGACATTTATACATGCAGAGACTATGGCAGTATTTAGTATATGAAATATTTTGAATACACATCTGTCAGTGGCGGTGTGTTCATCATATTAAAAATATACAGGCTTCAGCTATCCAGATGATTAAATTGGAAATTTTCTGCTGCATGTGTATATATGTCAAATTGTCAGCATGACAAAAGTGACAGATGTTATTTTTGTATTTTTAAAAACAAATTTGTTGTATATAAAGTTTTTTTATTTCTTTTGTGCAGATCAATTTTTAAACTCCTCTAGGTAGGTATCTTTACAGTTAAACTTTGAAATGTCAGTGTTCGGCCAGATGGTATGACGGAGCAGTGAAAGTCAGAATTCAGTGGAGAAAACACTGAAGGAACAGATCGTTCTCTGCTTTGCCTCAGAAGTGTCATCAATTTGTAGTTTTAGTGTTAACTCTGCAAGTGTCTGTAGATACATTTTATATTAAGGATCAACCAAATCAATACATCAGAACTTCAAAATTTGGGGACAGGGTGGAATCAATTAAGTACAAGCACATTTGGCATATAATAAATGAACTGATTTTTAACTGCTTTTGCCCATCCATATAAAATGCTGATATTTACCGGAAAGGGGGCCACCTCTATGATTATGATAAACGTACTGAGTATAACGCTAGAAGACAATGTGTAGGCAATAGTGGGTATCTCCGACAAAGTATTTCTCAGAAGTGGTAAAAAGACTTATTTTTAACATTAAAGAAATTTAATGTATTTGTGGAATCAGGGCTTTTGGGTTTAAATTTTGGCCAATCAGGATTCTAGGTGATCCAACATGCAGACCACTCCTGAATGAGACTGTTTAATCTTTTAAATTGTCTTAATCAGTTTATTAAATCTCAATTTTAAAATAAAACCTGCTACTTAACAATTAGGCCTTTGATAAATCAGTTGAGTGATTAAATAAAAAATCCATCAGTAGAACCAGAAAGATAAAAATATGTGTTGACTGTTAGGTATTTTAACAGGTTTGACTTGTTTCTTGATAAATACAAATGAATGGCGTAAACAACTAAATGAAACCTAAGAATTGGCCTTTGATTTTAAATATTTAATTTGTTCCTATAAACCTTGTCAATAAAAATAATAAATCCATGCTCGTCTCTTGCATCAATTTTTTTTTTTTTTAAGATTTTATTTATTTATTCATGAGAGACACACACAGAGAGGCAGAGACACAGGCAGAAGGAGAAGCAGGCTCCATGCAGAGAGCCTGATGTGGGACTTGATCCCGGGTCTGCAGGATCACACCCTGGACTGAAGGAGGCGCTTAAACCGCTGAGCCACCGGGCTGCCCTTGCATCAATGTTTTATGGTTTCTGTGGCATTTCCCCTCTCGCTGAGGATTATGTCCCCCCTTCCTGAGGATTTCAGAACAGGGAGTTTTAGGTAGATTTAGCCCCACCGATGACCCATTTAATTTGGAGTGCTCCTCAGGGATAACGAACCATTACTGTGGAGAAATCACAAAGGAAAACTGGGAAGTGATCTCAAAAATGGTAGGTTATTATTTTGTGATCATTTACTTGAAAGAGGGTAAGCAGTAAAACCTAGGAGTAGAAAAGTCTACAGAAGGTTTGGAGGAGAGGGGACTGGTACCTAGAACGAGTGTTCATCACCACAGTGCACAGTGTATTTGAAAAACAAGTCTAGTTTTTATTAAGCAGTTTTACACAACCAGCTCTTCACAATCTGCAGTTAAAACACTGTGTATTCACTGCTATT
This sequence comes from Canis lupus baileyi, assembly GCF_048164855.1. Taxonomy (NCBI): domain Eukaryota; kingdom Metazoa; phylum Chordata; class Mammalia; order Carnivora; family Canidae; genus Canis; species Canis lupus. The sequence goes on from NC_132874.1 coordinate 9,522,122, forward strand.
CAATTACAAAGTCTTCAAACAGTGAAAAACATATTCAAAGAAACTCAAGAATAAAAGTACCGTGGTTCCCTAAAGAACAAAAAATCAAATGATGTCACTTGAGACGAGATCTTTTACATACACATTTACTGTACTTGAGCTAACTAGGTTTTCCCATAGTTTGCTGGTAGCACAGTATAAGTTTAAGTGCCCAGAGACTAAAGAATTGTGAACCATTTCAAACTTAAAATACTTTGCATTTTTCACTAAACACATGCTATTTAAACATTTTAATACATAGCATTTTAAAGCTGAATGCTTCCCAATCAGTACCAATGAGTCTTAATCTGATAATCTCAACATTTTCCTGCATTAACCCAACTTTGAAACCAATTTACTGCTGTTCACTTTTCTGTATTTGCATCATACTTTGATGGAGAGGGATGTGTCTAAATGGTGTTCTACAGTTTGCATAAAATAACTTTCTACTTACAAGGTGACTTTAAAGATACTTTGCAAAATATTAGGTATTTTTAAAATTTAAAGTCCTTTTGAGTCCCTTTTTGAAGCAGACTGACAGAACTGTTCAGACTTTTTAAAACAAAAGCATTTAAGTTTTACCATTCACTTTTCTAACTTCTTGGCAAGATAAGCATCCTGAAGACCCTGAAACCAGTGTTTATTTTGTCATGAGTGATAAAAGGGAAAAAGTAAGTATCTGCCATGTTCTCAGGCTTTTAAGATATGGCTTTACATGTGTAATATTTATTAGGATATCACATTTTTCTGCAGTTTTCCAGTGGACCTGCCTATGGAATACTGAAAACATAATGCTGTAAAAAATATTCCTAGAGTTTGAATCAGTTATTTTAAAAAGCGGCAGTAGAAGGAGTTTCTTATTAAAGTATTCTGACAAGAAAGATCTTTTTGCTCTAGTGGTTGCCAAAATTAAGGCTATTTGAAGTGTGCCATCCACCCAAATTTGGCCCTTAGAAAAATAGCCATATTCTAAATGGTCTAAAGTATGAAGTCTATACTATAATCTCTAACCCATTCTAAATGATAGAATATACCTGCGCTGTTTAAGGAGTTGAAAATTTTGCTGATTTGCCAATGAGTGCACCAATCTAAAACCTCGTGTCGCAAAAGATACCTGAATTTAAATTTCTTTTGAATAACCCAATGGAAAGAAATATGTACAATATAAAATAGTCTAGAAGTTTCATTTACTTTTAACTGAATAGTTTGTGCTGTATCTGAAAAGGAAAGATTTCTATCTAAATTTTAAGTAAAAGCTCAATATTGGAGCTATATAAAAGTCTTAAGGCTCATTGGCAAAGATACTGATAAACTGTCACAGAAGAAAAATACATGGCTTTGTCTGGATTTTTAATGATTGCTACTTGGTTTCTCAATGTTTGAAAACTGATGAGCCCAATAAAATGTCCAATTTAAAGGGAGTCTCCAACCATGGAAGAAATCCTATTGAAAATCTTAAGGTTCTATGCTGCCTTATTCTGAAATACAGAAAACTTAGCCCTACTCAACCTGTGGAAATTAAATATAAGTGCTGCAAGAGGATTCTTGGGGCTAATGCTCTCAGAGGTTCGTTTAGTTTGATTTTATGCAAGTGAGGTTTTACACGTGTTTCAGACTTTTTACCATTTGGGGCAACAGAAGAAAGCAGGGTCCAAACAAATGTATTCAAAACGCTGCAATCTTGCTTGCTTCTCGAACACCACTCAAATATGCCCCTGTGACAGTTTGTGGGAAATGCCTGTTTGTTGCCTGTAAGAAATAATTGCATATCTTGAGGTCACGTGTAAGGAACTCCGATGGTAATCATAGATAATACAAGCTACGCTTTCTCCGGTCCTCAAAGTTCGATGGCACTCCTGTGCTCATATGAACACTCCTCACCCGTCCCTGCACCTGCCGTCCTCTGGTCACCCCCCCCCCCCCCATGCTTCACCACCTCATTCCGCGACTTTCTCTACAGTCCTGGGAAGTCCTGTGTGGCAATCCGTAGGATGTTCCCTCTGTACCCTGTGCTGGAACTAAGAACAGTGAAGGAGCCCTGGGCCCTGCCCCCCATCAGCGTAATCAGCCTCGCTGTTAGGATCGTGCTGAGAGGGGCACGGAGCACCAGCCAAGTCCTCCACCTTGGGGGTTGTGCCGGACGGCTGGACCCGAAGGACAGCTGGGTCACTGAGCACGCAGGGGAGGACGGTCGATGGAAAGCCCGCTTTGCAGGGGGTTCCAGCCGGAACAGAACCAGCCCTCCACGACCGGAGAGAGCCTGATCTGCGGCTGGGGGGTGGGGGCACGGTGAGCAGGTCTGGGCCGGAGCTGAAGTGGAGGTGAGCAGACCCCAGGGGGGGAAGCACCCCGTGGACGGAGGTGTGAACAGAGGTGTGTGCCACGTCAGGGGGCGTGGAGGGAAAAGAGCCAGGGCCAAAGACTTCAGGAACAGGGGAGTGAAGAGGGGGCAAGGATCCAAGGACTAGGAGGGGTCTAAGGGAGTTTCGGTAACTGCAGTGACAACCGTGCCACAGGAGCCTCCGCCGCTCGGGAAGCGGAGGACGTGGCTGGCTGCACAGGCATGCTCTGCGCCCACAAAGCCGGCTCTCTGCAGGCCAAGGACGAATCAAAGACAGCGGTTTTTAAAGGATGTTCTTTTGTAATCATCCAAAAATCAGGAAGAGGAAAGATAACACCCAACTCCGTTCTCAACGACACTCAGACACTCGTATGAGGTCTGAAGCTAACCTACCACGCACGACAGCGCCGAGAACTCGCTTCACTCTACGTTACGAAGAGCACCCGGGTCCCTCACCAGGTCCCCCACGGCCACTGCCATGACCCACCGGGGATCTGAGGCAGAGGCAAGGTCGAGGCACCGAGCAAGATGCAGATTAAGTCACGTCCTCATAACGAAGAGCAAGGCTTCCGGCTCCCGGGGTGTCGGGAGCTGCCACCAAGCAAAGAGAAACTACATGTTCCCAGAGGAAAGAGCTATAGATACCCTGAGGTAGGGGGATCCAGCCGTCGGCAGGCTTACCGGAGCTTTCGGGAGGCTTTATAAAAATGCCTCACTCAAATCTAAGCAGATAATCAAGGACGGGATATTTGGACACGTGGGAGGCTGACGCTACAGGAACTCTGAGGAGTCATGAAGCAAGAGGAGGATGCTACCAAAAGAATAATCCAAGGACAAGAAAGTGCTCATAAGCACAAAATTTCCAAGAGTGGGAATGTGAATCTCCCCCCAACACCATAGGATAAGGAGAGAGAGATGAGTAACAACAAAGAAAAGAAAGATCCTCAGTTCAGGAGTTCCAATATGTGGAACAGAAGACTAGAAATAAGAGGAAAAAGTGGGGAGAAAATGATCAAAAGTGAAAAAAATCAAGGACTGAAAGCATATAAGCATCTAGATTACAAGCAAGTGAAAACAGGCACAGAAAAAAATTAGTGATCAAAACAGCAAAAACATTTCTCAACAGAAATTTTTTTAAAAGGCCACTTTAGGACAGCTATTAGCAAAAACCAGAAAATTGGTGGGGCATGTGGGTGGCTCAGCCGGATGGGCGTCCGACTTCTGACCTCAGCTGAGTTCATGACCTCAGGGTCGTGGGATCGAGTCCCACGTCAGGTTCCCCCACTCATCTCAGAGTCTTCTTCAGATGGTCTCTCCTCCCCCCTCTGCCTCTCACCTCCCACACGTACACTATCTCCCTCTCTCTAAAATAATCTTTAAAACATCTCGAGTGTTGGGAACTTTGTGACTGCCGGGGGGAACGCACAATGGTGCAGCTGCTGTGGGAAACCGTGGATGGTGCTTGAAGGAACTAAGCGCCGAATTAATATATGATCCAGCAATGCCTCTTCTGGGAATATACCCCGAAGGACCAACCGCAGGGTCTTGAAAGTACACGTACACCCATGTTCAGGGCACAGCATTAGTCACAACCGCCTAAAAGCAGAAGCAACTCCAGTGTCCAGGACATGAATGTGTACATGAAATGTCATCTCTACATGTAATGGACTATATTTAGTCTTTTTTAAAAAGGAAGGCTAGGGAAGCCCCGGTGGCCCAGCGGTTTGGTGCCGTCTTCGGCCCAGGGTATGATTGAGTCCCACGTCAGGCTCCCTGCATGGAGCCTGCTTCTCCCTCTACCTGTGCCTCTGCCTCTCTCTGTGTGTCTGTCATGAATAAATAAATAAAATCTTTAAAAAAAAGTTTTACAAAAATAAAATAAAATAAATAAAATAAAATAAAATAAAATAAAATAAAATAAAATAAAATAAAATAAAAAGAAAGGCTATTCTGACACATGCCACAGCGTGGATGAATCTTAAGGACGTTCTGCTGACTGAAATAAGCCAGTCACAAAGGACAAACACTGGACGATCCCACTGAGAGGATGAGGCACCCAGGACAAATCTGTAGAGATGGAAAGTAGACTAGTGGGATCCAGGAGCTGGGGGTAGAGGGGATGGGGAGGGTTGCTTCACAGGTACTGAGTTCCAGATGAGAAAGTTCTGGAGATGGATGGTGGTGATGGTGGCACAGCAGCGTCCATGTATTTGGTGCCACTGAACTGTACACTTAAAAAATAGGATGGTAAGAGCTTCGTTCTAGATGAAAATGGGCACTGTCCCTCATGGTGTCCAGAAATTGTGAATGTGGTTAACTGAGACGGGAGGCACTTCCATCACAGCAAGATGACCGCAGGGGTGACCACGAGGCCATAACATCCTTGGCTGGGCTCAGGGAGTACAGTGGAAGTAACAGGACTTTTCAATGTTAGAAACAATTAAAAAATAATGATTTTAGATCATTTGCCAAAAGAGCAATCAGTGTACTTCCTACAATTTGACTTGTAAAGAAACTGGATTCCAAAGATGATCCAGGGGATCCCTGGGTAGCTCAGCGGTCTGCCGCCTGCCTTAGGTCCAGGGCATGATCCTGGAGACCCAGGATTCAGTCCCGCATCGGGCTCCCTGCATGGAGCCTGCTTCTCCTCTGCCTGTGTCTCTGCCTCTCTCTCTCTGTCTCACGAATAAAAAAATAAAATCTTTAAAAAAAAAACAAAAAAGAAAAGATGATCCAGCAGCTGGAGAAGTCTGGAAGTCTGTCCATATTCGAGCAGATGAGAGAAGCCCAACCAAAAGTACCGTGACTATCTGTCGGTGACAACTGTGGACTAAACACAAGTTCTTTTAAAGGGGCTCTTTTGAAGACGGTGATTCCGACTTTGGAGGAACCACGGTGATTGGCAGTGGAAGGAATCCCACGTGAAACTCCTCACAGAAAAACTTACAGACTTAAAAAAAAAGATAGGATGTGTAAGTTGTACATCATGTGTAATTTAAAAGAAAGAGAAGAAGAGAGACAGGGATCTAGAAAATTAAAACGCCAACCCTGGAGAGCGGTAAGGTGGCGTCCCAGAGAGGCAAGGCAAGAGGACACCAGGAAGGGGTTTCCAACAGTGGCGCTAACACGGCAGCTCCCAGGGCCTCGACGGTGCTCCAGGGAGGGCGGGGGCCCCCAGCAGACGGGTGGGGAGAATTCAGCTAAGGGATAAAGGGGCCACTGCGGCCGTCAAGAAAACAGCTGTGTAAGAAAGGAGTCCACGAACACCTTGGCTCCACAGGAAGCCACGTCACACGAGCACCGATGCCCATTCTCAGGTGTGAGGTCACCACACTGAACAGCTAAATCATCAACCCGAGGGGAAGTCAGTGTCCACCCTGTCAGACCCGAAGTCAACAGTGGAAATATCTGAGAACAGGCAGGAAATTCTTGAAGAAACCACAGGAAAGGTTAAAAATGGTGTCCTGGGGGTGTGAGCTGGATGTGGAGGGGCCATTCTGCTGTTTGGTGTCACGATGCCCCCCCCTCTTTTTTTTTTTAAGATTTACTTAGTTTCCTCCCCATGGGGAAGAGGGAGAGAGACTCTCAGGCTGACTCCATCCCACCACAGAGCCTGACACGGGGCTCGATCTCCCGACACTGAGATCATGACCCGAGCTGAGATCGGGAGTCAGATGCTTGACCGACCCCCCGCCCGGGAGGCCCCTGGTGTCCTAACACTTTGACTGTATCTGACTTTGCTTTGAAAACTCTGGACACACAGCACTTTAGTTAAAAGAAAGTAACCAAAATAAAAGTGACCGGGTTCAAGATCATGGTACGCACCTCGCCGGCAAAAAAGACAGTTCCCTGTATTTCCTCCGCAATGATATCGTAGGCTTCTCCGCTCCCGCCTGTCTTCACGAAGCTGTAGGCCATCTGGATCCAGGGGTCTGTGCTCCACCGAGTGACAAAATACTTGGTGGGGTCTGGGACTTCCTGTGTCACGGGGAAGGAACCAGCACCCAGGATCAGTGGGGGCCTGGGAGGAGCTGCAGCCCGGAGCACAGATACCCAGTCCCGCCTCCTCCAGAAACAGAGATGGTTCCTGGAGGCTCTGACACGGCGCCCCCCACTACACCCCCTGCCCCCCCCACCTGCCAGCTCCCCCCAGGCCCGATGTGTGCTGCGTCCCGTGTCCTGCCCAGGCTCTGCAACCTCCCCCGACATCTCAGGTCTACACCTTGTCTGGCCAGAGACGTCCTTCCCGTCCACCCACCAGGCCGTCACCAGTGCCCTTCCCTTTCCAACACCCGGTATGTGCTGGAGGTAGTGGAAGGAGGGTGTCCAGGCCGGGGGTAGGGAAGCAAGGGGCAGTCCCCAGACAAGCTGGATTCTCAACAGCCTCCTCCATGGAACAGCCATTGGGCGATATGTTCCACATTCACTAAATTTCAAATAATTCTGTGCCTCTGATGAGCACATGAAAGATATCTCTACGGAAACAATGTGCTAAGTTCCAAATAACTAATGTGAAAACAAGTTTTGGGGCAAAACCCCCAAGCTAGGGACTATGGTGAGATGTGATCACATCACATAAGATAAGCAACAACCCGGGTTCCTCTCTTTCTCTAATTTACCTAACTCTTGAGTCATTTCAAATCTTTCTACTCCCACGCCTTTATTTGAGAAAAAAAAAAAAAAAGAAAAAAAAGCCACGCCATTTACAAATCTCCCGAGACTGTGAGCTTTAGCAAACTGGCAAATATAAAGTACCTAGCTCTGTCTGTGGGGTAGGAGAAAATTCTGGACCGTATCTGTTTGAAAGGAAAGTTTTCAAAGCTTGCTGGGGTTTGGGTTAATACAGGACATAGGGAAAATGCTGAGCCTTTTACATCCTTGGGAAAGAAAGGGGATGTGGTGCTCGCTTCAGCAGCACATCCACTAAAATAGGAACCACACAGAGAAGATTAGCATGGCCTCTGTGCAAGGATGACATGCAAATTTGTGAAGGGTTCCACATTTTGTGCAGTTCCCTAGCAAACAGCCACCCTTTGTGGATTAGCACAGGAGGGGGGAAAAAAAAAAGAAAGAAAGAAAAAAGAAAAAGGAGGGCGTGTGCGTGATGCTAGCCAAAAAGGAAGACAATGGTGCGAAAGGTGGCATAGAATATTGCTCTAGGTTCATTTGCGTTCCCCTAAAATTCATATTTTGAAGCTCTAAGCCCCAGTACCTCATAACGGGATGATATTCAAAAAAGGGCCTTGCATGAGGTAATTAAGTTACAGTGAGGTGAAGAGGGTGGGCTGTAGTCCAGTATGACTGGTGTCCTCACGGGAGGAGGAGACTGGGACAGGCCCACAGGCCAGCACAAAGGGAAGACCGTGTGAGTGTGAGGTCACAGGGGAAGGCGGTCACCTGCAGGCCAAGGAGAGAGGCCTCAGAAGACACCAAACGGCCTGCACCCTCCCCCGCCCGGTGAGAAAACCAACCTCCCCTGCTGAGACCGCCCAGTCTGTTTTGTTACGCAGCCCTAGCCCCCCCAGCACCCCCCACCCCTCACCCAGGGATTTAGGTGAGAAGCTGGACATGGGAATCAGGAGTGACGCAGCCCATGCCTCCATCTCTGGCATCCTCGGTCACGTAAGGATGGCTCGCTAAGCTGACAGCAAGCGTGCCCCGCTCCCCAGGCGTTTCTCTGACCTGCTCCTTGAACAGCTCCCGGAGGGCAGCCATGCACTGCTGCAGCACCTGCTTGTCCTCCAGGGTCCTGATGGACGCCACGGCCTCCCCAGCCACCACGGACATCAGCACGCTGTGCTTCTTCTGTGGACACGGAAGGCAACGGCCCTTTACACTTTCTGCTTTCAGTCCACGAGCCCCTAACTGCCTGATCCAACAGGGAGGGACCTCGTTCTCACAAATCTCCCTCCTTCCTCCTGCCCCCCATCCTCATCTCAATCACCAGCCCACTCCCCTCACAAAACGCATGATGCAGCTGTACATCTTGTTGTTTGCGGCTGAAAGGCTCAGGAAGAAATATAAATATCAAAGCCAGGGTGCTCTTGGCTTTTCCCTTATAAGAACTTGTTCTAGAAGAAACATAAGGAGATGGGGAAGGAAAACCTGCAGATAAAATCAGGGGGGAAAACTTTCTCGAATGGTGAAGACATTTTGTCCATGGTTCCCGAGTGAAACCGCTTAAGATGAAGTTTCTTGGAAGGAAGAAGAAAAGGGAACAGGAGGGTGACTCTTTTACGTGACCTCCAGGGTCCATCCCCAGTCCCAGACACACCGCTCCCTCGCCTGTGTCCCCCAGTCACATCTGCCAACCCGAGCCTCCTCCTCCCCCTCCTCCTCCTCCGGGCCCCTCACACCCACCCTTCACCAAGCCCGAAATCTTGCACTTTCCACAAGCAACTTAACCTATCCCCCGGGGAGCACCGTGAGCACTGGATACTGGGGCTCCTACAGGCCCAAGCAGGCCGCCAGCACCCGAACACAGACCCAGAGCGGCCACCACGTCCACGGGTGCCTGAGCCTGGCCAAATGCTAAACGGTAGCGAGGAGATTCAAACCGCACTTCACCGATGATTTTACCTGGGGATCCATGTCATAGAACACAGCAAAGAGGCCCCGCTTGCTGGCACTGGGAGGAACGTGACCAAAGAAGTCAGCCCCTTGAACTTTACTGTCCCAGAATCTGTACGGGAATTGCAAGGCAATCTGGAAAGTGAGCAAGAGAAAGATGGTTAAGAGTTTCTGGAAGCGGAAGTCCAGCAAACTCTAAGAAGGAACCTATAGTTCTTAACTAGAGCCATGAGCAAAAAACCCAAACCCAAATGCTCCCTGTTCCCATGCGCCTGCCTCGTCTGCTCTCTCGTGAGCACCTGGCTTTTTGTGCCATTCAGTGCCCTCCGCCATAATGGACCCCCAACAGCCACTAGGCTAACCTCAAGATGCAAAGCATCCCTGAGACCACGGTGAGGGCTGCCAGCACTTCCTGCAGCTCTGGCACATGCCTGCTAGAGAAGATTCTAAAGGCAGAGGAAGTGAAACTCTCTCCTCACTGGGATCAATTAATGGAGGGGAGGTGTGAAAAGCAGCAAAAACAAAAACAAAAACACCACACACACACACACACACACACACCCGAACTACTCCATTTACATGTTCATATGCCAAGTTCAAATTCTGAATGGCAAGATTCATTTTCCTAATGTCAAAAGTCAGACCGCAGCCAGCTCTCCTCCTCTCGTTTTGATAACATCCTTTCCTATGCTTCCTGGGGAATTATTCACAAGGGAAGAAAATCTTCGAATTCTATCTGGATTAAAAAATGACCCACTACTTCCCAAGACCAGAAGTGAAGGCACTCCCGTCACCAGACTCGAATCCCTTCAGTGCTGAGGCCCCGGTAATGCAGTCACCTTTTCTTTTTTTCTTTTTTTCTTTTTTTTTTTTTTTTAATGATAGTCACACAGAGAAAGAGAGAGAGAGGCAGAGACAGGCAGAGGGAGAAGCAGGCTCCATGCACCGGGAGCCCGACGTGGGATTCGATCCCGGGTCTCCAGGATGGCGCCCTGGGCCAAAGGCAGGCGCCAAACCGCTGCGCCACCCAGGGATCCCTGCAGTCACCTTTTCAATGATGCCCGCGCCCAGGCTGTTGATGGCCTTCATCTTCTTGTCTGACAGCGGTGGGTTAAAGTGAATGGCACCCTTCTGCAGCAAGGCCAAGGGGACAGTCACTAGTACCTGAGAGAGAAAATGAACAGTTTAACACACAGAAGCAACTGAACCTACCACCACCACCACCACCACCACCACCATCACCACCACTCAGTGGGTTCATTACCAGGAAAGTCTCAACACCCACAGGACAGTCCTCTCTGTCGCCAATCGTGAGACGGTCACCACCCCACGTTACTGGGAAGAACCTGGGCTGCCCTGTACAGGGTGGCAGGGTGTTCACTGCAAAAGGGTGCCTGGCTGTGCAGAAGCGGCATCCACTTGGAAGAATGTTGGGAAAGAAGAGTCAGTAGACCGCAGTCCTGGAAAGCAGGACCGTAAGAGGAGACGGCCCTAAATATGGATCCAAAGAACTCTTTCTAACATGCGGTCAATATCTGCCCTACTAACCTCAAAGCACTGGGGTGATGCTTAACGTGAAAACTCTTACAATATACACTGATATGCTTCATAAATGGTAAAGTACCTCAAAAACATTACAGATTATTACAATCACATAGAGCCACAAACAGTTTTTTAAAGGACAAAACAGGCACTTGGGTGGCTCAGTGGCTGAGCACCTGCCTTTGGCTCAGGGTGTGATCTGGGATCGAGTTCCGCATCGGGCTGCCCGCAGGGGGCCTGCTTCTCCCTCTGCCTGTGTCTCTGCCTGTGTCTCTGCCTCTCTCTCTGTGTCTCTCATGAATAAATAAATAAAATCTTAAAAGAAAAAAAAAAATCATTCAGGAGAGCTGAAGTAACAGATGCTAACAGAGCCTTCAAGAATCACTCTCAAAGTCCCACCACAAAACCCGGCCATGGAAGAGCTGCTGTCTCTCCATATAATCAGGAGCTTTCTGGCTCTAGAACCACATCACCACAGTCACGGTCAAAAGCCATCACACCTGCTGTGAGCTCCAGAATCACGCCGCTCACAGAAAAGCTCCAGCAGCACAATGGGTTCCTCATGCTCCCCTTGTGGCTGCTGAGGGGAGCCTGGAACCTCCACCGGCCGCACTGCAGAAGGACCCAACATCCGGACCATTATGCTTGTCAGACACAAAGCAAAAGTCAGACCATACCTTCCAAGCCTCACGCTGGTGCGTCTGAGTGGCTGGACCATTCAGTATTTAGAGCCTCAGCCGCTAGGGAGTCTAGGAAGCGCGGGGGGGTGTGTCTACCTCTATCTACAGTGTAGGACAGCACAGCCGGAGGAGCACTCACGGCAATGAATGCCAAGCACCCCATCTACCCTAGCCCTCAACCAAAGATTTAGTTCTCTGGCCTGAACCCCAACACCAGGATCCCAGGAAGGCCAGAGTTCTTCCTGTGATTGTGTCACTATTTTCTGCCACAGGGAACTTTGATAAAGTATAAAGCATTTTCTCTGTCAGCATCATGAAAAAAAAAAAAGAAAAAGAAAAAAAGTGTGTGGAGGTGGAGGGACAGTTTCTTGAATGTGTAAGAACTTCAAGGAAATAAGATCTAGATATTTTCCCAACAACAAAAAAGCTTTCAAAAGCACATGAGCTTAGGTAAACAAACAGGCGAAAGAGATGAACACACCTTGCCCAGGGACCCACACCAGATCTCAGATCTGTGCAGGTCTCGGGGCAGGCGGCCTCGAGGCCGCACTACGGTTTGTCAAAATGTTTATCATGTTGGGGTGGAAATCTTTCACTTGTTTATAAGTTGGGGGAACTTCCGATTCAAACCACGTGCTGTGTGTAGACCACCGTAAAAATCAAAATACTTCCAATACGCTTTGGAGCAGATTTTGGGGCACAGCTATGCCCTCATATCCCTGGAGAGCTGGATCCAAAGAAAGAAGGGTCAGGCAGGGGGTGACCCAGCAGGCAGAGGTCAAGCCTTCCACTGACTTGCAATTTTAAAAAGAGGTATTCTAAAAAAAATTTTCTTTACCGCTAGGAGGAGCCTTAGATACTACCCTGATTCTCACTTTGGGGCTCAAAGAGGGCTTGGTCCACACTGGCCACAAGGTGGTCTTACCCGGGGAGCTTTACAAACGTGAACAGACGGATTCCCTGAGAATGTGTGTGGGGTGGGGTTCTGTAGTCTGTCTTTTCCCAGGTGAGTGTGATGTGGGCCAGGCCTGAGAACCACCAACAGGCCAAAGACTCATCGAGCCGCCCCTAGGGATCCCGGGCAGGAACAGAGGGCCCACCCCGCGGGCTCATACACTAGACCCCGTCTCTTCGTCTGACACGCAATCCTTCACTTCTGTGTGAGGAGCACGGACGGTGGAGTACTCCTAGATCAGAAAAATGCAGGACACAGCTAACCTGGGGCCCCGTCACAGTCTGTCGGTTATACATTTAGGTCCTCGTCTCAGACAAAACTAAACCGAAATTAACTTATGGGGCTTATGAATCCCCCTCCCCTCCAAGTAAGCACCTCTGCGCTCCGACGCCACGGGAACTTCCGTGTGATGTCACACAGCATCGCACCTCCCACTGTCCACCCACCCAAGTTGTTCACAAAAGAGTCCAATAATATAGAAGTACTCCTGCCATTTCAAAATGAAAACAAGAGCTGTCTTGAATTGAAAAATGATTCCATGGCAAAACAAACAAACAAACAAAAAAGAAAAAACCCCACCACTACCTTGGAAAGTATGAATCCTGAACAATTTTTTTTATTTTTGTAATGCACAACTTCAGAGCCTTTCACACACTCATATTTAACCCAAAAAGCAGACTACATTATATAATACTTTTCAAACTCATCTGGCCAAAGGATTTCTTTTCTTATTTAACTCTCAGGACTGATGTACATAGAACCCACTTTGAGAAACACTTTTTGGAATTCCATCTACCATGAATCTAGACAGAGATTGATTAAATCAGATCTGCAGATCCACACATAACTGAACGGAGATAGGTAACTCTTCAGGCCTCAAGGCTCCGGGCAGATCGGCAAAGGGCAAACTTCTTGGTGGAAAACAGACCCTCAGGCCCCGGAGGCAGCACCTAGCTAAATTCTAGCACCTACCTTTTGTGCCGTACACCCTGTCCCATCCGTAATGGTAACCTGCACTTCATCTCCAGAATAATCAATGCTCTGTACCTGCTCAAGAAAAACAATCATGAAAGCCAAGAGGCAGGGAGCCACAGATCCAGGATCCCCTCCTGTCTCCAAGCATCCAAAGAATCATCTCCCGGCACTCAGTGATCTAAATAACATTTACAGCTTACTTCAGGCAACTACCATTCAGTCATTTAAATTTATGAACACTTTGTCAGAATCTGGGAAATCTTTATAAGACAACCTAAAGTGAAATACACACATAAATCACCATCTCTGTGATTAGAGGGATACACAACACAAAAGCACAGGACGACGATGCGAAGGGAAAATTTTAGAGAGAAAATAGATGCGCTGTGGCAGGGAGGTCGTGAGACTCCTGCACCTGTTATTAGTAACGAAGATGCATCTGAGCCCCTGTAACTTCCCAACAGTGGGGTTACCTCATGAACAAGGTCAAAGCAAACACGTGCCTCCTGTGTAAGCCACGTGCCCCAAACTCCGCATTCTCCAAACGCGAGGCCAAAGCAGAGCGGCCCCTCCCCGCCGCTCCCTACTCACCGGAGACTCAAGCCGAATGTCTAGGCCTTCTGCCAGTTTCTCAAGGATAACGGAGTAGCCAGGTGTTAGCAGAGTGTGGTCACCAGCAAACTGGGCAAAGAATTCGTTGTGGTCCCAGGAGCGAGCAGATACCTGGAAAACAATGTGTAGGAGAGTTTATTTTATTTTTTTATTATTATTTATTTTTATTTTATTTTATTTTTTTAAACTCTGCCCCCCCTGCAATGTAGAACTTGAACTCACGACCCCAAGATCAAGAGTAGCATGCTGTACTGAGCCAGCCAGGTGCTCCAGGAAAGCTTATTTTAGAATTAAAAGGTAGACAGGAGGGCCTCCTGGGTGGCCCAGTGAGTAGAGTATCATCTGCCTTCAACTCAGGTCGTGATCCCAGGGTCCTGGGATCGAGCCCCGCATCAGGCTCTCTGCTCAGCGGGGAGTCTGCTTCTCTCTCTCCCTCTGCCTGCCACTCCCCTTGCTTGTGCTCTATGTCAAATCAATAAATAAGATCTTAAAAACAAAAACAGGGGATCCCTGGGTGGCACAGCGGTTTGGTGCCTGCCTTTGGCCCAGGGCGCGATCCTGGAGACCCGGGATCAAATCCCACGTCAGGCTCCCGGTGCATGGAGCCTGCTTCTCCCTCTGCATATGTCTCCACCTCTCTCTCTCTCTCTCTCTCTCTCTCTCTCTCTATGTGACTATCATAAATAAATAAAATAAAATAAAATTAAAAAAAAAAAGGGTAGACATAATTTGGGCATGGTTACCGCTGCTTGATAAAAACACAAGGTATATTATATGTCAAAAATCTTGGAAAAGAAGAATTCAAGGAGTAGAACTGCATCTGAACAATCCATCTATAGACATGCCAACTATCTGTCTTCAACGTGGCATCTCCAAAGAGGCCGAAACCCGGCATGATTTTGGAAGACAGTGTTATTCCAATGGCAGGGAAGAATCGAAAGCAAACGGAGGTCCTGATCTGGACAGCAGGTCGGGGTCCTCCGTGGAGCCTCTATTCAAAACACAGATCTGATGATCAAGACCACAGTGGCTGTATGAGCGGGGTGAGTTTAAATTTATTTCGGAGAAACACACAGACCACAACAGCAAGCCGCTCTATCTTTGGTCTCTGGAGAACTGTGTTCTCTGACCACCAGGGCTCCAGAGAAATGCCTGCAGGGCAACGGAGCGCAGGGGAAGGAGGGCGGTGAGCACCCCCCCACACACACACTGGCCCAAGCAGCCCCAGGCCCTCCGGCACCTGCTCAACTTGCTGAGCTGCTTTGCAACACGCATTATCTGAGGGAAGGTTTCTCCTGCTTTCAAAACAAAAGTCTCACCCAAGGTAGGGTGAATAAGCTCAGAAGTCATGGTTTTTGAACTTCCCAACAGCAGAACCAGTATTTCCTGTTTACCCAAACCTGTCTGGGTTCAGAATTTAGCTGCATCACGGAGACACAGACACCCAACACCAGCTCAGTCACACCTGCTGGAGGCTGCTGCCACAGGCATACTCCAGGTTACTGAGGTGGAAGTGAAGCACCTGTTCCTCGAGGTCACTGAACTGGATGCCAGACTCCTTAATAAAAGCTTTGTAGATCTCTTCTATCTTTTCTGCAAAGGCAAGGGAGCAAAGCAGAGAAAACAGCTGTCATATCGTTCCCCAATTCCTCATCCTCTGCCTTCCACCCCCTGCAACCCCGCCAAACCCCCGACTTCTGGAGTCGCTTCCCAAGTAAACCCCTGGAGTTGGGGGGGAGGTTGGGGGAGGGTGAGGACATCTTGATAAGGTTGGTTTCACTCAGGAAGGAAAAGCTTATCTTAACTGGAAACAAAGAATGTAGGTAGGCTCTGTATCATCAACTATGTTTCGTTTCTGCCTGGTTGAAAAACTTTTTTTTTGGGGAGGGGGTCAAGGTTGGGGTGGTGGGGGTGGAGGGAGTATCCCTGTCCCCCCAGAGAAAGCTCCTCTTCTCTTTCTGGTCCTACTGTGACCACCTAAGGTCAACTTCTTAGAATGTCTCCCCTCGACGAACAGACCTATGAGAGACTACTGGCTGTATTCTCTCCAACAAAACAAGAATAATCCATCCCGAGCTCTGTCAGCTCAGCTTTCTCTGGCTCAATACCTCTTAATTGCTGGTTTTCTACTCCCTGTGTAATAAATTCCAAAGCCCACAGCCAGACAACGCGAGCACATTTCCAGCCTTTCCAAAGATAGCACCTACTACCTGCCGGCTACACGCTCTGCTGAGTGGTGGCTGAGTCTCTTCCTGGTAAATTCCAACCAGGGGAGGCCTGCTGCTGCTGTTTCCCCCACCCCAACCCCGAGCCGGGGCTCCCCCACCCCAGCCCAGGCCCCCTCACTGTCCAGCATCACCTGGCCACCACTAGTCTTGGGAATCCTGCTCGCTTGCAACCCCGACATTCATCCACCCATGCAACTGGAACGTTCAGCTACACATACACACAAGCCCTGTGGCATCATTTCAGTTCTTGTCTGAGATTCCCTTTTGGGGGCGGGGGGGAGGGAAGGGAGGAGGCTCGTGTCTGACAGATGGTAAGAATCCTAGCACAGAGCCCTTCTTCAGAACCTTCGAGGTGAGGACCACCAGCCCACACGTACACTGCAGAGACTCAAAGCTTCGATCAAGCCTGTGCATTTGCTTAAGTAGAAATGGAACTGAAAATGAGTTAAGAAAAAAAATTTTTGACAGCTCCAGACTCTCATTAAAATCTTCCATTCTAAAAAAAAAAAAAAAAAAAAAAACTTCCATTCTGAGGCTACACCGTATAAGGGGATGACCATGGCCCCTCTAGATCTGAGCCAAGCTTCTGCCCCCAGACCACAGGGCCTTTTAGCTTTCATTACCAACTTGTGGTCCCATTCCTGCCTCCTGCTGTGTGGTTTCTATTTTCCTTTAGGTTTTGTAGATTTGGGAAGAACCAAGATTGCTAGAAGAGTATATAAAATTAAGTATAAACAGATTGGGAGAAGACTTAATGCGAGTTTTTATGTAAAATACATTTAAAAGCTTTAGTACATATGCTTTGTGAAATTAACTCTAGCTTCTTAGTATTTATATTTGGGTGTTTTCAGCTAAGTGCTACTTAGGTGTAATCTCAGACAGCTCAGATACTACCGGGCAGGATAGAACTAGAACCTGACACAGTTGGTGTTGTAGATCCTCCCTTGATCATTTTTGTTAAGTAAGGCCAAGACAAGGCGATTAACTTTTTTATCTGGTGGCCCAGAAAGGAAGGGTGAAGAGATAGTCCCTGCAACTGAGACATTTACCCCAAGCAGTGAGGGAGCAGACATCAGGATAAAGAACTAAGAAGCCTTAGAAGGATACATACAGTTGAAGCAAAATAACATCCTGCGGACAGAGTTCAAATGATCACACTTTCAGAAACCCCGACCTGCCACTACAAGTGAATCCATTCAGGCCATAAAAATTGTTGGTTAAATAAACATCAATTTGGGACGCCTGGGTGGCTCAGCGGTTGAGTGTCTGCCTTTGGCTCAGGGTGTGATCCCAGTTCCGGGATCGAGTCCCACATCAGGCTCCCTGCGAGGAGCCTGCTTCTCCTTCTGTGTCTCTGCCTCTCTCTGTGTCTCTCATGAATAAATAAGTAAAATCTTAAAAAAATAAACATCAATTTAAGAAGCAGTATGGTCAAATCTCAGCTAGCACCCTCACGGAAATGAGATGTTACACAGTCAAGTTTTCAAAAGAGTACAACTGGGTATCTTTTGGTTCACTTAGTACCAAAGCTTAACGATCATGAATTAAAAATTCCAAATTGTAATAATGCGTTCTCGCATTTTCATACAAAACATACTGAAAAAAATTTCAACCCACTATCCCCCAAAAAGGAGAAAAGAAATCCCAGCATACAGAAACTCTTTTGATCTAGAAAGGACCTTATGTAGTGACTATTCAGATGGAGCCTAGAATAAGTTTCCTTAAAAGCAAGCTCCTTGGGGATCTCTGGGTGGCTCAGCAGTTTAGCGCCTGCCTTTGGCCCAGGGTGTGATCCTGGAGTCCTGGGGATCGAGTCCCATGTTGGGCTCCCTTCCCTGCATGGGGCCTGCTTCTCCCTCTGCCTGTGTCTCTGCCTCTCTCTCTGTGTCTCTCATGAATAAATAAATAAAATCTTTAAAAAAATTAAAAAAGCAAGCTCCTCTGGAAAACTGAGAATTAAACATTTAAATAATTAAACATCAGCTATTTTCTGCAAAGTAAGATCTGTGTGTGTCCGTGCGCACAAGCCTCTGAAGGTCCTTGAAGTTCTGCTCCACAGAGCACAACAGTGGAGAGTAGAAATCAGCCCAAAAGCAACGCTCCCAGGACTCTTCCTTCATGTGTGTTAGATTTTTACCATAAGCTCTACACCCATGGTGGGGCCTGACCTCATGACCCAGAGAACGTGTCAATCTCTACCGTCTGAGCCAGCCGGGTGGCCCCTCGCAGGCGCCTCTTATTGCAGACTTCCAGCCGCACAGGTGGCTGCTGCTGCTGCTGCTGCTGCTGCTCACCCGGCTGGGGTGACAAGGAGACTCCGAAGGAACATTCAGAAGGCCATTGTCCCATACCTCCTAAAGGAACATCTTGGAGCTGAGTCTTATCCTTTCTCCACTCAGAGACAACATCCAAGAGAGCATTAAAATGAAAGTCCATGCGCTTGTCAATGGTGGGGTCAGTTATTCTTCCACCTTCCTGAATTAAGTCACATCTCTCTCCAAATTTATGCATGCTGATGCCAAGCTTCAAAATAATAAGAATAAGAAGGTGAAAATTTTCCCGGGAAAAAATACTTACAGGTTCTAAGCTGAAATTAGACAGAGCTCTCATGGAGAAAATGGTCTAGTATCTCTCGAAGATAAAGCTAAATACGCTTCCTGGGCACTGGCAGCAGAGGAAGGCAGTGAGAAAGGAGCATGAGACCTTATTTTAGGAGAAAGTGAGGTGACAGCAACAGCGCCCATGCCATGCACTCTCCAGCTTCTCGGGCAGTATTTATTAATGTGTTGGATGCTACGGCTGTGCACTGCCTCTCCTTGCTCTGACGTTCCCGCCCCGTTGTGGACTGTCATGTAAATGAACACACAACCACACAAACGCTCGTGGAAGGTGATGCTGAATTTACCGTCAATAAATATTTCAGAAAAAAACCTTGGGCCTACCGGGTCTTCAAGAAACTACAGAGGGAACAAAAACAAACAAAAAACAAAAAACAAAAAAAAACTATGGAGGGTTGCCTGAAAAAAGACAGGATACGCTCAGTTAAGATTGACTCTCAGATAAGCAATGAGTAGTTTGGGTTTTGGTGTTTGTTTTTTTAATACTATAAGCATGTTCCAAATATTGCACCCAAAACATCCCATGTAATATTTGGGACATACTTATCCGAAAAAAACTCCTTGTTGTTTGTCCAAAAGTCGAAGTTAGCTGGGCATCCTGCCCAGCTATTTATTTGCTCCATCTGGCAACCCTAAAATGATGAGCTAATCAAGTGGTCTGCAAATAACACACAAATATAATTAAAGATCTTAGGAAACAAATCTTTTATGTACTCTAAGTTCCACCTTCTCAGAAAGGAAGAACAGTATTTTTGACTTTTCAGAGGGGATGAGGCGGCTAGAAATCATTTGGGTGTTGTTCTGTATTATCTAAAAGCATTATTCATACTACACACAAGCAAACTGAGACAATGTTTTCTTCTGATTATCTACAACACAAATCTTAAAGAAACCCACTTGTTCACACATTAGGGCTACTGGGTTGTTGATACAGCCATTGACAATCTGGGCTCCTCTTCCCACTGTGACGCCTTTAAATGATTTATCATCCCATACTCGGCCTCCAATTCTGTCTTTGGCTTCCAGGACAGTTACCTAAAAAGACAGGTAATCAGGGAAGCTAAATAGGATAGAATAACCATATGAAATGCAGTACTATAAATGCAGAATGGCATGCAGTTAACTAAGTTCCATAGTTGGTTAATTATTCTATCACTTGAGAAAAAACTTTTAAAAGAATGCAGGGGGAACAGAAGCCAAAGTAGACGTTAAACCATCCGGCTTTCAGCAAGGAGTCAGTGAGTGGTCTGCTGGAGAAATCCCTCAAACTGTCTCCTCTCCAATCCCATAATGGTAAGATCTGATGAACCAGCACACTGAGTGGACTCTGAAAGCTTTCACTTAATACTATTCCACAAATTGAAAAGCACTATAAGAAACCAGATTAACGAGGTGATTTTATCCTATAAAGCATCTCTGTATGCAGCAAAATGCCTTTAGCATTGCAAATAGGCCTTAACTTCCCTAAGATAGGACTACTGTCAAAAATAAAATTCTATTTTATCAATCATACAATCCAAGTATGACCTTGTGGCCTTGGCCTAAGCAGGCTGGCCCCACATCCCCAAATTTCGGATGGCATGAGGAGCTGCTGGCGGCGGACAGCCCTGGGACTAGGAGCGTGACACTTTCCTGGGTTGCAGTACCCAGGGAAAAGGTGAATCCAACTCAGCACAGGGCCAGTCATTTCATTTCTGGATCCGAACAGCACCCCTTCAACTTGTTTAAGGAGCTTCCCCAAGTTAACCATCTTGGTCCCTCAGGGGACTCTCTTTCCTCACTGAGAAGGATGGGTGGTCTCTGGGGTCTCCCTCACCACCTGGCGAGAGAAAGCGGAGGACAGGAAGGATCCTCTGAGTATTCTCATTCCTCATTTTCTCTGACAAGGAAGGTTACCACCAGAGGTTCAAACCTTCTACACCCTCTTTCTCTGACTTCATTCGGAATAACACAGACCCAGCCATTTCTACTTTTAAGAGGAAGGCAGGATATTAAAGACAGCCCCCTAGACTTCGGATATTAATAACGTTTCCCATAACATCATCCTTGAGTTTTCCAAACAATAACAAACAAGAGATCTTGGCCCTAATATCTAATGCATGAATAAATAGATGCTCAATTAAAACTCGTCCTAGCAGGCCGCCTGGGAGGCTCAGTCAGTTAAGCGTCTGCCTCCGATTCAGATCATGATCTCAGGGTCCTGGGATCAAGCCCCATATCAGCTCCCTGCTTAGCGGGGCGCCTGCTTCTCCCTCCTTGTGCTTTCTCTCACTCTGTCAAATAAATAAAACCTTAAAAAAAATACCCAAAAAACAAAACCACGTCCTAGCTTAATACCATTCAGAAAAATACTTTGGAATGCAAACACACTTTCTATAAATCCACCTTGGGTTCTTCTGTTTTGTTAAGCAATTTGATGTAGCCCAAGACTTATGTCTTCCATTCAAGTGAGGGAAACTTCTCTTAGACATAGCTACTGAAACTTTTTTCATCTCTGGAATTCCTCCAGCAGAGACGACATTGTGAAAAAAAGAAGTTGTCATTTCTTTCAGCCAGACAGAGAAAAATAAAAAGGCTAATTCAGTTCTACCAAACCGATTTCACATTTGGTTTAACTGAAAACCAAAGTCCTTGAAAAAATAAATCTTTAAAAAGGAGGCATGTGTCAGACCTAGGAAGTCACAGAAATCGAGAGGATGGTTAATTTGAATGAATCTAATGGAAATCAGATTCTGAAATGTACAATTTTTCTTTTTTGCAAGTCTCTATTTTGGCTAGTTTTGAACACCTGGCATAAGGCCACATGCTAGCTAAAAACCATCCTATTGTGGAGAAGCAGGCTACCTCAAGTATGCACAGCCTTATTTAAAAGTCATGTAATTCTGTCGGAACCATGGATTAACTAACTCAGTCTTGCTTCCAAAAGCAAAGACTGGCTTCCAGAGTAAGACTCAAAGTATGCCTTTGAGAGGCACCTGGCTGGCTCAGTCGGTAGAGCATGCAACTGTTGAGGTTGGGGTCGTGGGTTCAAGCACACTAGGCACAGAGCTTACTCAAAAAAAAAAAAAAAAAAAAAAAGTAGCCCTTTGCTTTGCATTAAAAATTTTGCCTGTATGTTTCAAAAACTTTTATACATGAAATGGTGAATTTCCAAGTTGCTGTTTATAGCCTCAAACTATTACAAAAACAAGGACATTTTCCCAATGTCCCCTCTATTGTGTCATTAACACCCTGTGAAGAATTTCTGCTTTAGGATCTGCACAGAATCTCTTCTGATTTACTCATCGGGAGTCTAAAACCCTGTCTAAAGCTACTGGGAACCGCTATTCCCCCTACTTTTCTTTTATGAGACCAATTTCAAACTTATCTTTTCTAGGATTGGTTAGAAAGATTCTAAAGACATAAAGATACAGTGTATTTCACATTCTCCACTAAAATCAGAAACTGGTTTCTAAATCTTAGAAAATGTGGACCAAAAGCACGGTTAACCATCTGTTATCAACTTCATGTCTCCCAAATCTTACCTTAATTCCAAAGTTATGCAGTTGCCTAGCAGCTGCTAATCCTGCTGGACCAGCCCCGATAATGATGACTGATTTCTTAAAAAAAAAAAAAGAAAAAAAATTGAAAAAAAAAAGATCCAATTAGAGAAATGAAAGCAATATATTGTTTTAGTTGTTCTAAGAAGATACTAACTGCCAAGCCAAGTTAGTTCATCTACATTTCTGTGATGTTCATAGAAAGTTAATTTCCTAAAGAGTATGATTGTACAAAGTCATCCCCTCTTCCTCTCCACAGTCTAGGCAATCAGTTTCTGATATTCTCTTCCCCAGAGAAGCACATATTCTACAAAAGTCTTGCTTTATAACTTCTGTGGTGATAATGTGACTGTTAGAGGAGTATTATTAACCAGCATTCACTAGCATTACTATCCGCACACTAGCATTTATCGTGATGGCAGTGGCGTTACCGCTAGAGCAACAGGCACCTACGTTGTGGTAATCTTTAGGAAGAAGATACTGGTCAGTGCCGACGCTGAGAACTCCCGTGTTGATGAGACCTTTCCTTGTCATAAAATAAAGTATCCTCTCCACTTCCTGAACGCACCGGATGCGTACGAGACCCCGGACAATGATGTGAGGGATACATTTCTGAGGGGTAAGAGCTTCCTATGTTTGGAGACAAAACCAAACTGTTAAAACAAACAAATACACGTGCATCTTGGCTCCTCGAAAAGTTAAATAGAATTACTCTGTAACTCGGCAACTCCACTCCTGCGTATAACACCAAAAAGAACTGAAAACACAGGCTCATGCGAAATTCATAGCAGCACTACTCAAACGGCCAAAAGGTAGGGACTGTCCAAGTGTTCATCAATGGATGAACCTAATGGGGTTCCATACACGGCCTATTACTTGGCCATAAAAAGAAATGAGGTACTGATCCATGTTTCAGGAATCCTGAAAACATTATGCCATGTGAAGAAGCTCCTTACAAAAGATCACACCCTGTAGGATTCCATTTGTATGAACAACCTGCAACCAGCAAACCTATAAAGACAGGAAGTAGACTAATGGCTGCCAGAGGCTGGGGGAAGGGAGGAATGGGGAGCCACTGCTTAATGGCTGTAGGGTTTCCTCTTAGTGTAACGAAGAGTTCTAGAATGAGATATGGGAATGATTATTGTCTATTTACTTCATGCCACTGAACTGTATGTTTTACAATGGTAAAAATGGTAAACTTTACATTGTATTTTACCACGATAAAAAAGCAAACAAGCAAACAAACAAAAACAAAACAAAACAAAAAAAAAGAAAAAACAAAACAAAACAAAACAAAAGCCCTCTCAGGGTTCAAGTCCATCCTCTATCACTAAGACTTAGTAAGATCATAGAGGGGTTTGCCTGGCAAAGAAAAAGAAGGGGCAAAAGGAAAATATGGCAATTTGTATTTTATCACCTAAACTTCTCCTCCCTAAGAATGACAGCTAGAGGCAGCGTGGGCTGACCACATCGCAAATATATTCCTGACTCGATAAACCACACAGGAAGGGCCACCGCAGAAGCCCACGCTCCCACTCATACTGGCAGCAGGAAAAGGTGGATTCTCATCTCCAATTGGATGTGGGGAGGCAGACTTAGGAACTCGTTTAAAAAAAAAAATGACACTGCCTTTCCCTGCTCACCCCAGAGTTGGCAAGGCCCTGGAACATTTCAAAGAGACAAGATTAGCATAGTCTTGACCCACTGTCATGAAGTTAGAACAGACTCAAGAGTCCTGGAGGCAAGGGGATGTCCCAACCTCTGGCTTGTCCTCCAATTGCCACCAACGCCCAGCTCCAATGGAACCTGACCAAGCACAGGAAGAGGACCATACAGGAGACCCATGAACAACACGGGTTTGAACTGTGTGGGTCCACATACAGGTGGAGATTTTCAATGAGTACAGTGCAGTTCTGTGTGTTTCCCGAGTTGTATGTAGATTTTTGGCTAGGTTTGGGAAGGGGGGTGTCAACGCCACTAACTGCCACATTGTTTAAGGATCAACTATATTCAAGAGATAACACTGCCTTGGGTTGGTGCCGAAGGTAAAAAAACTAGTTTGTGGTCATGAAATTTAAAAGTAATTTCAAAATCTTTTGATTTTTTTCACAGCAAATAACATGTGTGTTTTTCCACTAGAATATTAAACATAAATAACACACAATATTTTATCAAAGTAGATCCAGACTGACAAGGCTGAGGAATTTTTTTTTCTATAACATTCTTTACCAGTATGTAAATCAATCTTCCAAGTCGAACAAAAAGAAATGTGAAGAAAAATGAATCCAGGGCTGTTTCTAAAAAATGTACCTTTACAACTTATTTCCAGGAAATTCTGACCACAGTTTTGTTCAGTTCAGCAAATGTTTATTGAGCACCTACCTCAAGCCCACTAGGGAGGAAATGAACAATTCTGTGTCCAAGCCACTTATATACTTCCTATAAATTGTATTAACAGCCATACACCTAATCAGGTCATCTCACGCTAGGTGCTGATCCAGTGAAATACCAAGGTGTAATGGGATGTCTTTCTTTAATCACGATTACTTTGGCCGTCTTGTCAAATGTCCTGCATTCAGCAGTCACTCAAATAATTACAGAAAAAATTAATAAATCACAAAAAAAAACCAGGGTCAGGAAAACCTTTGTTTAAAAAAAAAAAAAAGAAAGAAAAGAAATTAAAGAAAAGCTTATATTCCCCTGCATTTGGCCTTGCCCCTTTCCAGGTGGAGGCTGCATGAGGCCTCTAACATATAATCAGTCTCAGCTGTTGGAGGGTAATGAGTTCAGAATCCCTGCCCTCAAGGGGTTCTAATCCAATCTTGAATGTTTTTTTTTTTTCCTCTCTGCATTCATACTGGAACTCTCTGAAACCAAATCTGCACCTTACAGTCACTCACTAGAGACTCAAAAATTCGGATGGCAGATAATCTGAGGCAGTGGTTCGTTCCCAGGATGGGGAGGCTCTGCGCCCATTAGGCAAGGATGGAGACATCTCTGGTTGTCACAACTGGGGGTGATACTGGCAGCTAGTGGGTGGAGGCCAGGGCTGCTGCCGAACATCCCACAGGGCACAGGACAGCCCCCCTACAAAGGAGATCCACCCAATGTCAACAGTGCGAGGGTAGAGAACCCCTCATCTAAAGGCTTCCCCAAAGCGAAGGCAGCCCCCCTCTTTCCAGAGCGGCCTTCCGTCCGTGGGCCTTAGCTGACTTTGCCTCCACTCACTTTGCAGTTGGTGTACCACAGTGCGAGGATGAGGTTCCTCAAGGCCAGGTACATGGTGGGGTCTCGGGAATACTCGGGGAACTCATAGAGCTCGTCCAGCTCCATCACGTCCGGCCTCACGCACAGGGCTTTGCCGCACTCGTTGGGCTGGTAGAAGGGCTGGAAGTACCGGTTCATGCCTGGAACTGACAGTAGACACAGACGCACAAATCCTGTAGCTGCACCCGCCAAGCCCAGGGTCGTGACAGAGCCAGCATACGCCTCGGCGAGGCCTATGGCCTGTCCCACAGAAACATCCCCGCTCCCTCTGGCCAGTCAGACGAGATACACGTGAACTACATACTTCTTCTTCCTTCATGAATTTAATTTCTATAGTATGGGAAAAAAGTTTTTAAGGTTTTAATTGGGGTTACGCGCCTGTCATAAAATCGACCACCTCGACCGTGTTGAAGTGTCCTGTTCAGCCGGGTGAAGTGGATTCACACTGTTGTGCAACAAATCTCCAGACCTTCTATTATCTCATCAGACTGAAACTCTGTGACCGCCAACTCCCCACAGAACTAGATTTTAAAAGTAACCTTTATTGGAATTTTCTGATTAAAATATGAGTCAGTTCACAGAGGCACATAACAGTCACTAACCCCTGATCATCCTTGAGCCATGAGGTGACATTTAAGGGTAGAGTCTATACTTAGTTCTGCTTCTATGCACAGAGACTGTTAATATATCAAGCACCCATTTTTTAAAAGCAAGAAAAACATGCTGTTTCCTAACCTGCATTTTTGAGAACACTGTCCTGTGTCACTAAATGTGACTTCAATAGACAAAGAATATTTTCCTATTATTTAACCACTCCTCTATTCCCGGCCCTTTAAGGTTCACCTAATAATTTCACTCTTATAAACAATGCCGTATAAATCTGTAGACTAACTTTTGATAATTTACTTTGACTATTTATGATAAACTACTAGAATAAAGGGTGTCTATTTTAAAGTTTTTGATTCATGGCCAAATTTCACTGCACCTTCACTAGCCCTGGGATTTACCACTTTGGCTTTGATTCAGACCACATCCACAGTTTTAGAGGGCCCAGTGTTACTAGTTAAAAACCTTAAAATAGGGTGGTACATTGGCAGCTCCATCAGTTAAGCGTCTGCCTTCAGCTCGGGTCATTATCCCTGGGATCGAGCCCCACACTGGGCTCTCCGCTCAGCGGGAAGGGAGTCTGCTTCCCCTTCTTCCTCTGCCTCTCCCCCCTCCAACTTATGCACATGTTCTCTGATAAAATCTTTTTAAAAAATAAATATTTGTTTAAAACCTTGGATTTTTTTTTTAAGATTTTATTTATTCACAAGAGACACAGACACAGAGGCAGAGACACAGGCAGAGGGGGAAGGAGGCTCCTCACAGGGAGCCTGATGTGGGACTCGATGCCAGGACACGGGACCATGACCTGAGCCGAAGGCAGACGCTCAACCACTGAGCCACCCAGGTGCCC